>NC_042521.1:15307591-15614113 GCF_900963305.1 Echeneis naucrates
TAAAAGATTTAAAATATAGAGCAGTGACACAGTTTGGTTTGTGAGTAACCAAGAGGCAGTTTGTTGCATATTAAAAAAAAAGAGAAAAAACTAGTTTGTCTCCCCTTAAGTGTTGAATAACATCCAAAAATGTTTTCTCTCAAAGTCATTACATCATAATGAAATTCATCATTGACCTTTTAAATATAAAATGTCATCATTTTATTTTAGCTTTTCAGACATTTGAGATCAATTGTGCAGATTGCATCCATGAGTGCATTAATGTGTGAGTTGTGGCCAGACATATTTTGTGTTGTCACGGTGATTTTGATTGCCACAATCTGATCAGTTCATCTCTGAAGCCAAAATGAACGTAGTTGCCAAATTTACAGAATTCCCTCAGAATAAAGGGATGGACAGATAAATATAAACATACAGAAGGACAAATGCACAACCTGAAAGTGTTGCGTGGTAATCAAATGATGCACGTGCCAGGCAGAGGCTTCCGAAGCACCATTTGAAATATTTAACTCTGACTCCTCCTTGCTTACTGCTTCGCTGAATGTGTTTCTATTATTAAAAGCACCTGAAGAACTTCGCAGCTCCTGTTTCATCATCACAACAACGAGAGTAGATACATTTTTCTCAAAATTAACCAGTTCACACATGAAAATCTCTGTAGTTTTGAAACAGATTTGACCTTTAAGTGCAAATGTCAGTTCTTGTGGACCTAGTGTCAAATTACACCGGCTATTTTCATGTACTGGACTGAACAGGTAAGAAAGCATAGGAGCATGTGCGTGTGTGTGTGTGTTCCCACTGTGGCCTTGTGTTTTTCCTACGGGTTCTCCCACAGTCCACAGACACGCATGTTTAGGTTGACTGGTGACAGTAAATCGTCTGTAGGCATGAGTGTGAAAGGTTGTTTGGCTGTGTATGTCTGTATATGTCGCCTCGCCTGGATGTCTGCTGGGATTGGATCTCCAGGCATTTAACACTCCTCACTGACACATCATCTTTGGTTTGGTTTGTTTTTAATATTCTCAATAGCAAATCATTACTGATCATTTCGAAAATAATATTCTTGTCACAACCCCAGCGCATATAAATAAGGTTAAGACTACAGTTAGATAATGCGAGCCGCACGTTTTAATGTTACGCTATTCACACCATTCAATGCAAGACAGCATTTCCAGCAGTGCTAATGTGTTGAGTTAAATTGCTCCAAGCTTGCTAGCCTCTGTTTCACTAGTTTAAATAAGCTCTGGCTGCTCACAAACAGTTGGCGATCATATTATGTCGGCGCACAAAAGAGAATGAGAATTGATTTCACTGGTGCAGTTGGCGAGAGCTCAGAGTAGTTGACGGTAGTGCTGCTTGAGATAGTTGTCTTTGTGTGAGGAGCGGTGATGGGTGACCCTGGGATGCCAGTGTTCACTGTCTAGCCTCCTGGAGGTGTCGTGGGACTAACTAGACGAAACACCGGTGAAAGGAGGTTCCCACCTGATGACCCCAAAGACATGATAGCTATCACCGCTCACTGGCCTAGTTAGATATTATCTTCAGGGCACACAGGGCAGGGCGAGAGTTTGTTGTTAGGGAGTTAGTCACTGAGTCTGGTCCATTTTTTAAACACAAGTTTCATGTGTTTACTCTGAATGGAGATAGTGGGAAAGAGCTCGTGAATTAGAGGGCGTCACATGCATGGCTATAAGCTTCATGTGTCTTGACGCAGGATGAATTAGATCATCATTCTTTACACTTTGACCCCTGGCTTTGCTACGACGCACCAGCTCCTTAGTGACTGCGCTTCTCTGCTGTTTGGTAATGTGAGGTAAGAACTCATATAGGGTTCATATGGGAAGTTGATGAGAGCCAGGAGACAACAGTTGGTTATTAATTCTCATTAATTTCAACACTACCAGTGATCAGTCCTCATTAGGTTGAGTCACTCTATGCAATGATAGTGCCAAAAATGCAGATTTAAACATGACATAAATGCCTTTACTCCTCCTTTTATTAATCATCTCTGCCTCTTTTTCTCTCTGAACGAACACAATCCAGCAAGATTAATAACTAAATAACAATTATGTAAAAAAAAAAAAAATGCATTGCACTGGTGAAATGAACCACAGCAACATTACTAATTTACTTCTACGTCTAAGGAGGTTTTATTTTTCCTTGCTAATGGAACATGCCCTGCATTTTCTGCACAAACTGAAGAGTTACAGCTTAATCTTCCCTGCAGCACCGCTATGCCCCAGTGAGCTTATAAATGAAATATGCCACCATGCCAAGACACTGTGCCGCACGACCTTTCCCCAAACTCCCCAGCTCCCTGCTCCCTGATGCTCTCCTACCTCCAGTCATATGTGCGCGCACACACACACTAAAATGTCCACGCACATGCAGTCGTCATACACATACACAGCTGAGCAGTGGGGCTTCCACACGGGCAGGCAGGCAAGCAGCCAAACACTCACATGTATACAACGTGCCCTACAAAGCGGCTTTGTTTCTCCCTGCCTTTCTCTCGAGGCTCGACAAACAAACACAGCTAAGTCGGTCTTTGTATTCATGCACTGACTTTTGTGTCAGCGCGCGTTTTAATTTGAATGGATTTCAGGTGCTGTCATTGCCAAAGCCTGCCTCTCCTTTACTCTCCTTTGATCCTGCATCTGATATTGAAGCTCTTGCCTCCTTCCCTCTCTCCTCTCTTTCTCTGTTTCGATCAACCCCCTAGAGGTGTCACAGGGTGCCATCTATCACCCTCAACTGTTTCTACGCCCTCGCAGCCCACCAAATTTCCTCCACTTGTGGAGAAACAGAGGAGTGACATCTCTAGATCCTCAGGCTCACATTGTAGTCTGGAGGCTAATATGCAGCTGGCGCGGACATCCAGGGTTCAGGAGGTCAACGTGGCAGCCAGCCTCTGCGGCCTCACGGGTACTGACTCTCTAAGATCGGCAGCATCACTGGGTCAAGTCTCAGCAGCCACTTATTCGTACAGTACAGATTAAACACTGATGCCACCATCGCCTGAAGCCCCTGAGCCACTTCACACAGGGCGGTGAATCAAGAAGGAGCCTGGCTGTCATGTTTGTTTAGATTGGTTTAATTGGAGCATGCAAGACAGTTAACTGTCAAGTATCTCCTAAAATCTTTCTCGAGTCCAGAGGTGACTCTTTATAGTGACTTTCACTCAGTATTATAAGAATGAGTCCAGTTTTTGTGACAAGAGACGGTCGGTTTTTAAAGGAGAATATCATATTTTTGGGTTTTACTTTCACAATGTAGAATTATATGTTTACATGGAGATCTGGGAAGGCTCAAATATTGTTAAAAATTATTTGAATAATAACCACTTATATAGCAAAGGGTGACAAAGTACATAATACAACAAACAACAAAATGAGATTTTTCTGTGCAGCTGTGATTTTTTACCAAAGCCCTAGTTCTGAAGTTCTTAATATAATGTGGCTAATATGTTTTTATGATTGTTCCAGTGACAGGTTTGTCACCCTGCCCTCCAGTGTGAACTTGTCAATCAGGTGCATTGATTTCGTTGTGGCTGTACAGCACATCCAATTTTGACAGACCTGTAATCCGGCCCCAAGAGTGACTCTGAATGGGAAGACAAACTACTGTGTAAAATCATTCAGATGCCTTCACTTTGTAACTTGCAGCCTCAAATATCATAATGACAAAACTAAATGAATTTTACTTTCTAAAATCAATTGACTAGAAAAAGTGAAATATGGGACTGATCTTGATGTCGATATTCAGTGGACCTTTCTATTGGCAGAATCCAGGTATGGCAAGATAACACAATAAATATGCTAATTACTTTCTCTACTACATCATCTAGAGATGTGATGATTTTTCCAGCTATGTGCCATTTCAAGCAGTTATTTACAGCACGGCCACAAAAGTAGTCAGCTATGTTCTTCATTTTGACCACACATCATCCAGGCATGCACTAGATTAGGTTTTGTCATGTCCTGGTTTAGGTGCAGATTTTTCAGGGGAAAAAACTTTGAAAAACTTCCTTATTTCCTTAACCTTTGTGCGGTCTTAACATTCTGTATACTCCTCTTGTCCTATGGGTCAAAAATGACCCGCCCTCACCAAGGCCCTAAAATAAAGCAGCTTAATAGAATTTTAAATCCAATATCTATTTTGTATGATGAAACATCCTGTTATTTATCAAATCAACTACATTTTATTCAATTCTACCATATATTGAAAAAAGATGTTCACCAGTGAATAAGATTCTTTTTTTTTTCTTTCTTTTTTTTATTTTGCCACAATCCAACTGTCATAATAGTTTTCTTTTATATAGTAAAGGTTTATTATTACTATTATATCAATGTGAAGAAATTACTATTGAATGAATTTTATTGAAAGGAAAAATAACAGTCACCAGTATGAAACTTTTCCAACTGTTATTCTTTGTGAATATTCTTTAGGCAGTGAATTATCGAATACATCTTTTCTCTTCTCTTCTCTTGTCTAATAGCAAAACAGCAAAAGGTTGCTTGAACATTGAACATTAGCACATGTGGGACAGTATGTGCAAATGTGAGCATGGAATTTGCAGACGTATTTCTCACACGTGCAGCACACAACTTTCGTCTTGCAGTTCTTCTTCCAGGGGCAGAAAATGCATATTTTTCCCTTTCCCTGACCCAGCTGCAGCCTCAGGTGGCTCTGGACAAGATTCAGCTCCCCGAGCAGCTCTCAATTGCTGCAGAGGCTTCTGTGCGGGGGAGGCGCTCCCTTCTTGCGATGCATGGGGTGACACAAGCCTCCAGGAAGATCCTCCTCCTGTTCTTCCTGTCAGCCATCCAGGTTGGGTGGATCGTCTGCCGTATCACAAAGGCATTGTATGATGAGACATCAAGAATGTTGTGGAAGATGACCAGGGTGCAGTCATCCTTCTGCAGCCGTACGTTCCAATAACCTTGTCAAGGTTGTCCACGCCCCCTTTCGTGCGGTTGCAGTCCAGGATGGTGGCTGGCTTCCTGTCTTCAGGATCAGTGATTTCAGCTGCAGTGTGCAGTGTACTCAGCAGCGCCAGGTTCGAACTTTGTCGAGAAGGCCACTCTCCCTCTTGTTGTGAGGGACCCGCCCATATTTTGATGCCATATTTTGCTGGCTTGCTTGGCATACACTGTCGGAAAGGACAGCTACCTGATAAAAAAAAAAAAAAAAGACAAAGATTACAATCAGTAGTGAGTGTGAGTGTCACAGAAAAAAATCACACGAATCAACAAAGTAAAAATATAAATTTCAGGTAAGTAACATTACAAAAATAAAAATGTACCTTTGAATGGAACCAACTGCTCATCTACTGTGACTTCAGGTCCAGGGTTGTACAGGTATGGCAGACGTTCAACCCACTTGTCCCAGACGTCAGTTTGTCTGTCACACGCCTTGCTGGTCTTGACTCACAGTTGTCAAATCTTAGCATTCATGAAAAAGTGTGGAAGACTTTCAGCGGCACTGTGGCACGAAAACTTGTCCTTCCACTCTCTGCATCCCAGAGACTAGATGTAGCCTCACCATGAGACCTATAGACACCTGCTAAGATCAGCCCTATGTAGCCACGCAGGTCAGTCTGATCCATATTTTGCCAGTTGTCTCCATATTTATGGGAACCCTCCAGATTTGTCATTTCCAGTATGATCTTTTCAATGGCTGGTGTGATGAACAGGAGGAAAGTGGAGGAGATGTCCTTGGCATCGGCAGCTGAATATCTTGTTGGCCCCGTGGTCATCCTAATGATGTTTTGGGCTGCAGCTCTTCCGTGTTTTTGATGAGGACCATGTTATTTTACTGGTCTTGGGTAATTTCTTCTTCATCTGAAGAGGCTTCGTGGTCTGTGTTGTATTCTTCCTCATCTTCGTCTTCAGATACCTCTTCTTCCACATCATAGTGTTGTTGCTCATCCTGAACCTCTGAAAAAAGCTGGTCCAACGTCCACTCATGGCTTCAGCAAGGAACCAACTGGGGGTTCTTTGGTCAGGGGTATCTTTATATCCTCTCCACTGAATTTGTTTTACATTATGTTTTTTTGTTTTGTCTGGGATCTTGGGTGATCTTGGGTGGAGGGTTAGCTGCAGGTCAGAGGTGCAAATTCAAGTTCAATTCGTACATCAATAGGAGGTTTCTTTGTTGTGTGTGTGTGTGTGTGTGTGTGTGTGTGTGGGCTTTGAACTTTTTTTTCTGTCATGTAAATGCTCTTATAACACACGGGACAAAAATGTCCCATAAGACAATCTTAGAACCCTGGTGGTATACAGCCCATATGGGAATGTAAACAAAACCAGAGTCATAAAATTTCAAGTTGAAAAAAGACTGTTATATGGGTTTGTTTTTTTTTTTTTGCAGCTAAACATGGTGGTGGGTCAGTTTTGACCTGCAGGACAACACAAGGGTTAATGTGTAAATTTGCATTTGATCCTTCAAAAGCAAAATGGGCGGTGATTAAAGGAATAGCTCTGCTTTGCTAATATTTCAGATGGGAAAACATGCGTGCATGATGGGAAGGCAGACTTATCAGGAAGTATAAATGCTCCTGTGCTATACATTTATTTCCGGAGACTCAGCTATTTATGCTTCACTGTGTCTCCTTGATGAATTGCGTGGCCTAAACTGTCATATGTAAGTGATCACCCATGTTGGCTCCATCGCTGTTTGGTTTGAAGGGCACGGTGAGTGTGAAAATGCAGCATTTCACCCAAACTGTCACTTACATTCATCTCTCCGAGGCCCTTCATTCCCCAACTGCCTGTTTGACGTGGCATGATATATTCTCTGGCTGCGTTTAACACCACAGACATACCTGGCTGGCGGCCTTACATCGGTGAGGTTAATCTGTTTACATGAACGTCTGAAAACCTGTGATTGAGTCGCCTTGTTGCCATGAATGAACCAGTTACAGGCACCGACCTCCCACAGCAATTTAGACTGACTGGTAGGTTATTTTAACATAGAAATCACACCTCTATTGATCAAAATAAGATCCATCAGTAATTCTGGCCACCATTTTTATCCAATGAAATCAGAATGAAATAACCCCGTTCTGTACCTTGTAGCTTAACATGTTTGAGCAGTATGATTATTTGCTCACTGATATCAAGGTGAATTGTTTTTAAAATATTAAACACTGTTTTTCTAATTTAATATCAAAGTTATATAAGGTTCAGATGTGAGCTCAGAAAGAAAAGTGCCAAAAACACAGAACAAATTGTAAACAAAACTGACAGACCTACCCCTATTTGAAGGGAAAACATGTGAAATTCAAATTTGTATGTCAAAGCCAAACTTAAAAAGCAGAGAGATGCTCCATTTTATACAAGTCTTCTCATTCCACCATTCCCTGGCAGTTCGTGTTGAACTTTGCATTTTCATCACCCGCTTCTGATGTTTGCCTCTTTTTGTCACTTAAAACGGTGTAATGTTGCAAGTAATGTTGGAGCTAAACAATTTATCAGACAGACAGCCAACATGACGTATTGGAGAAAGCTGTGCATTTGCTGCCACTATTGCCAGACTGTGTGCAGTTTTCCGGCCATACAGTACATTAACTATGGTGGGGGTTCGAGCCCAATCCCAGGTGAAAGTGGGGTATGGGTGGCAGTGCGGTAGAGCTGGAGGCAAACAACCATATTTACACCTAGGGATAATTTGAAGTCACCAATGAATTTAATGCACACGGCAGTGGACTGTGAAAGGAAAGCTGGAACGACCAGAGTGAACGTCGGCCGGCACAGAGAGGACCTCTAGCTGACAGCGAGGTTACGGCCAGTGTTTAAAAGCATCTATTAGTTCACGCTCAAGATGGTGCATGCAGACACTCAGGGGAGGACCTGCGTTACGGATGATGCACTGAGGAGGGAGCATGGGTGTCGCGTGCTTTTCCTGGAGAAGTTGTGCTGAATCCTTAACATAGAAATCAGTCCACAAGCTGTTACAGACGAGCGAGAAAGGTTGGAAAGGATTCCTGTATTCGTACAATGCAGATTGAAAACTTGTAAATTGCATCAACTGCATCTTACATATAGTCCCTTTACAAATAACAAGTCTCTTACATTTTTATTCATTTGTAAGTGTAACCTGACTTTCTGTGTTTTTTTTTTTTTGCTCCCTAAATATTACACTCTTTCATCGCACTCGCATATAGTGGCATGACTGAATGGCTAACTCGGAAATTGAATTTATCAAAGGTGGGATGATGGTCCGTTCCACAGAATGCTCTAAAACCAGATGACATGAACAATAAGTAACAGTAAGGATTTCCACACAATCAAAACACTATAAATTGCCATAGAAACTTAAACTTGGTAGTCGTCCACATTAACTGTAAAAAAAAACTACAAATGTAGATGAAGTCAGAAAGAAAATAAGAGAAGCAAACAGGGAATGGAGCAAACATATTGCCTGACAAAGTACTTCATTAAGATATTATTAGGCAATAAAGTTCAGATAAAGTACCATGACTTTGCAAAAAACTGCTTAAAACTGACCTTTCCTGAAGTCTGCTCAGGGCTGCTGTTATGGGAGCAGCACACACAGAAAACCAAACTCCCAGCAGCAGCAGTCTCAGCCTCTGAGGTCTGTTCCTGAAGTGAGTGGACGACTTAGCGGGATACTTGTGATTCTCTAATGAACCATCTGTCTCATCAGCTGAACATCACAGTTTTTTTTTTATTTATTTATTTTTTTTTTAAGATGCTTGAAGCTGACAAAACTGGGAACCTCCATATGTTATAACACACAGTTTTTTTTTTTCCCCCCCATGGTGTCAGTGAGAGTGACAAAAAGAAGAGAGCATATGAATGGGTTCACATCTTGCCAGAAGAAATGAGGCAATGAGGGGAAGAAACTGAAGTTTGCTTGTACAATTATATTGCGTACACTGTTACATTGAATTAAAAAGTGAACTGGGTAGTCCCTAAAAGGAGAAATATGCCTTTCCATCTTGAAACACTGCAGAGGTAGTTGCATGACTCATCGCTTTTTCAATTCATTCCAAAAGTGCAGATGTGACTAATTGTGTTTCTGTGCAAGACATGTGTGTTGTGTGTATCAAGCAGGTTCACAGTGTGTATGCTGAGTGTTTTCAACGTGCATCTTGAAAACGCTTATTTGTACTATTAATGCTGGAGACACGTTGACGAACGATAATCATATATTCATAGTAAGGTGGAACACACCTTAAAAAAAATATCAAAAAATATCAAAAAATATCAAAAAAAGTATCAAATGTATGTTTAACAGGTTCAAGAAACATTTCCAGTGAACTGGTGAATCTGATCACGGTCAGCAACTCAAACTCAAATTAGTATCAAAGAAAAACACGGACACCTTAAAAGTAAAAGCGATATGTTTTGCTGTTGCTGCATTTCCAATGTCAGCATCAAATTTGATCCAGGAGGGTGGAGAGCAACATTCGTGCTAAAGCTGAAATGATTGTATCACATTTGCATATTTGAATTGTTGTTTTCTTTGAATACAACAATTGCTGAATTTCTTATCTAGTGGCAATCAACACCACCAACTCCCAGTAAGATATCCAATTTAGCCAGAGAGAGCACTATCCTTTTTCTCCACACGCCAAAATAAATTACAGTAAGCCATTCCACTTTCAAGGCTCACCCGAATACTCCTAGATTAACGTCTGCATCACCATGCCAAGGTGAATTTAACCATTGGAGCTGTGCAAAAACATGATGCCAGTAGATATTGTAGAGAAGTTGTTCATTTTTATTTATTTTCTTTCTTTTCTTTTTTTTTTTTGCAGAAGTTAGGAGAAAGTTTTGTTTAGTCGTAGGAGTTTCTAAACCCTCTCGCATCTGCTAATTCTTCTTGTGGACAGGCAGACACAAAGAGGAAGGAATGGCTTGAAGACAGATGAAGGGGATCCATCCAGTTACTCTAATGAATGAGACAAGCATAGATCCAGAGGAAGACTAAAAGACCGAGGAGGAGGGCCTCGAGGAAATGAATAAAAACGAACAAAACAAAACAAAAAACAGACAACAGCAGAAAGAAGACAGTAGCCGTAAACCAAGCTGGGCTTGGTTGGTCTGAGAGCCAGTCTCACGACTGCACACACTGAATAAGTGAATACATTCGCTTTTAAAAGTCGGCAAATGGAGTCTGAGGTGCGCTTCAGTGCAGATGAGTCTCACTTGAGTGCTGGTGGCAAAGGCAGACGCATTTCACCTTCAGTGGAAAACGTCTCCACCTCCACCTCTTTCCATCCCCAGTGTTTTTTTTTTTTTTTTTTTTTTGTCAGGCAGAGGCAAGTAGAGGAATGTCTGTCATAAACAAGCACAGGGAGAGCTCCTGCTTCTTCCATTACAACCCCCGACTCCACTGAAAACAGCAAATTATGGACACGTGTGTTCCTGAAATAGTTCAACTTTCTTTTACTTTTTTTGTTACTTGCTTTTGCTGTAAGTATGTTTTCATGTGACATCTCATTGTCACTAAAAAATTATCTGAAAAATCACAAAAACAAAAGGAATCAGTGATTATCCATCAAGAAACTTTGAATCTTGTCTCAAAGGAACACTGTAATGTGTTTATTGGCCTTCAGTGTGAGAGTGGGATAAGACTTAGGCTTTAGATTTTATTGTTCGACTGACAACAAACGACTGTTAGCCCTCTCATGTTTGTTTTTCAAAAATGAAGCGAACGCAGGGTTGTTTATTTTAATATTTACGTTTACATAAAGAAAAAAAAAAAAACAAAAAACTGCAAACGGCAAGTTAAGTGCTGAAATCATAAGGTAATACGTTGGCTAGGTTGTCATGGCTCTGCCCAAACCTTCAAAATACACTTGACAGATCGCTGAAAATCACTGATGAAGACCTGATTCACCTGTTAAAGTGACACTGCGCAATAATATGAAAAAAACATGACCATAATAATAAATCATAATAAAAACGAACCACACAAATTGTTTGCTTTAATGAAACTTGAAAAAGGATCATTTTAGTTACGGACTATAGCTAAATATACCAAGCTTTTTTTTTTTTTTTTTTTTTTTTTTTGAAAATGAGGATGAGGAGATTTTTGTAAGAGCTTTTACCAAATAAGCAACTTCCAGGGAATATGAATTGTAGTCTGTGGCATCTCTGCAGAACCACAGCGCTCCATTTGTGGTCTGTCTCACACGTGTCACACATTTTACCTCCTGCAATTCGGAAATTCAATTTCTCCATCTTCTGACTTTGATAGTATTTCTGTTAGTTGCCCTGCTTTACACAGACATGACATTCACATCGTTTAAAAAATATAAATATATATTTGTCAACCTCCATCAAAGTAACAAACACTTTATTGGAAGTACGCATTGATAGATGTCTTTTTGAATTGCAAATAAATGTAACAATATGCAAAAATCGAAGCTATCCACATCGAATGCATTTAACAGCAGGCTGAGGCTGCAGTC
This sequence comes from Echeneis naucrates, assembly GCF_900963305.1. Classification (NCBI taxonomy): domain Eukaryota; kingdom Metazoa; phylum Chordata; class Actinopteri; order Carangiformes; family Echeneidae; genus Echeneis; species Echeneis naucrates. Next base: position 15,319,038 of record NC_042521.1, read on the forward strand.
CTGCAGCAGTGATGCAAGAAGAACAAGGGCAGGATATTATTTTTGGGGCTGATCTGCTTTATTTTCTTTTTACCAACTTCTGAAGAGAAGACCAAGGACGAAAGATGCATCCAGAGGTTGCGGTAAAACAAAGCAGCACAGAGCTGCGGCCCCTGTCACCGCTCACCTAACCTTGACCTCTCCGTGCAAGACAGAGCATGCAGCTGGGTCGCCAGTGAAACCTCTGTGACCCAAACAGACAACTCTTCACTCTCAAACATGCAAATGAGCCATGTAGCTCCGCCCTGGCTTGTGCTTAGGTGGAAATCCACTGACACCTCCATCTGTTTGGTGTGATAGAGGCCGGGGGGAGGAGTGGGAGGGTGAGGAAGCAGAAGAGCGTGCAGCAGGAGGAGACAGTGGAGAGGGGAAAGAATGGGCAAACTGGTGTGACAGTGTCGTAAGTGTCGTCTCAGGGGTTGTGTGAATTATATCTCGATGAGTGTCGCATGTGCTCATATATTTGTCTTTTGTTTTGTGTGTGTGTGTGTGTGTGTAGCTTTTTTTTTTTTTTATTAATAGAGGCATGGATCAGTTTCGTGTCCTGGTATTTTTCCAACCTGTCTGAGAGCTGTTTCAGGATTCGGTAGATTCATTACACAGACTGAACTCTGTAGGTCACCATTCATCACTCACACATGGACACCAGACACATTTTCAACTACCCGCTGCAACTGTAACTCAAAACATTTGAGGGAAGGATTTACAGTGAGCTGGCTTTCTGAGTTGGACATGATGAAGACACTGACAGTACAACTTGGTCATAAACTACACCTAGATGCAAGGACAGTGTTCCAGTTTCCCTTGTTGGTGAAGACAAGTGCGAATATATTGTAGATTTAAGCAGCTCCTGCTTTTTTTTTTTTGTAAAATATTGTGTTTGTTCTTGGCTGCAGAGAGCATTGATATGTTTCCACTCCAGTCACCACAAAGAAAAATAGCTGTCAAATTTTCCCCACCCGTGTTAGAAGCTGGAGCAGAATCCTTAAATGACAGGTCATGGCTGCACTCAGGACATGTGCTGCCTCTACAGCACTGGCTGCTGCGTGAAGTCAGCGAGCACAGGTTATATACTCACATGGCCGTACCACAACAAGACAACCTGCACATGACGGAAAATTAATCTTCAAATCCAATTTCATATAATTGTGGAGGTTTGACGAAAGATATATATATATATAGTCAGGAACGGCAGAATGTGAGCTCCAGAACTATGATAGATAGATGCAGGGGCAAAGAGTAAAGTGATAGAAAGTGGAATATGTCTTCCAACTAGACTTTGAGTGCGTCCTATTTACCTTTACCGGGAAAAGTTGCCCTATCGTCAATCAAATTTCGATCTTGCTTTTTTGTGCCCCTCAAATTCTTCAATTTCAGCAGTTTGGTTACACATGTAGTTTAATTGTTCTAGGATAGAAATCTTGACTTTTTAAATGCACGTGTGTTTTTTCTTGTGCATGCTTGATTGTTCATCTGCAATCTTGAACCCACCTTCACGTGTTAGGTAAGGTAAGTGGGAACCCTAAACCCTCCTTAGTCTCAGCACAGTTATCAGTTTAGATTGATGGCGCCAGCTCTCAGCTGCCAGCTCATACAGGTGAAAGGTCACCCGTAATGCAGTTTGGACTTTGGCTGTTGCCATCTCGGTGTTTTGAGGCCAGAAAAAAAATATTTTCGTAGGAGAAGGTGGAGCTGAGGATGAACAAGTGCTGGATCTGACCTGATCTAACCACGGGGTAGCCATTCCCTTATCATCCCCTTCCTCACATTCTATTTTTGAAAGCGAGAAGGAAGGCCATTTTCCCATCGACTTCAACACAACCTGTCTTATTTTTGCAACCAATGGAGTTGCCCCTAATGGTCAAAGGACAGATTGCAGATTTAAGACTCTTCATAGTCTATTTACAGGCCCTGTGATGGACTGGCGACCTGTCCAGGATGGCCCCGCCCCCTCCCATTGTGAGGAAATGGATAAGAGGAAGATGTCGTGTGAGTTAGTGAGTCTAGTGCTAGAATGCTAGAATTCACCAGCTTGTTGGAACTTATCTTAAGTTTAAAGTTATTTACAAATGAAGTGCTCTGTCTGCTGAATGACTATCAAATGTCTTGAAGTAAATGTTTGCCGTTGGCATACACATCTGCAGCAAAATGTTTGCTTTCTCAAAAATGTTTTTGTCTAACTCTGGAAACGGTTTTAATTACTCCGCAGCCAAATAGCTGTATTTCAAATATTTGAACATTTAAAAAAAATGAAATAAACCAATCAAAAATTAAAAACATTCATTCTGGTGCAATTTAGATCCATATTTTTTTTTTCTTGTTCTGTAACTACCCTCATTTGGGTATCTCTTCGGCCTGTTGATAGACGACCGATTCAACTTACTCCACCTCGCTGAACTCTTTTTCATGTGACTGATTTGTTTGAATGAGTCTAAGTTCCTGTTGCAGCTGCACAAGGTAGCTGCAGAGCCGTTTCGATCATGCGGAGCTGGAAAACCATTCACAGTACAATATTACTGCAAAGCTGAAATAAATAAACAGGCCAAAGGTAACAACACATTCATGGATCCACTTTGATGACTACAGGGTACCCTGTGCAGACTACACGGTTTCAAGATGTTGTCAACGGCAACAGAGGCTTTCCTCCAAGATCTCAGCAGAAATTTGATCGGATCATTTATGGCAGATCTGGGGTCATTTGTTCATAGTGCCTTATTGATACGTTCAGTATATAATGAAGAAAGCAGATTTCACTGCAGATTTATTTTTGTCACACAATCAGAGTTTCTGGAAATATCGATTGTCCCTCGAAAAAAATTCACTTGAAATTCCTATGAAACCGGAGGACCAACAGCGAGCGCCACAACTCGAAGGATGATGATATAACATGAAAACATTGAGATAATGGCAATGACCAAAGCAATCAATGTAATAGGGATCTCTGTCAGCGTGATTTACCGAATGATGCAAATCCTAATCTGGCAGATCATCGCTGAGGTTAACAAACAATATTAACAGTGTGGATGCTCATCGAATTATTACTGCTGAGTCATTATAGTAGCTGTTCATCGTGTGGATGGCCTATTACACCTGCTGACAATCGTTGCTTAAAGTGGCTTGTTTATAAATGTTCTCTCTGTGGTTTCTTGCTAGGAACAGGTGGCAAAGACTTTGCCTGGACAACAGCTGTCAGCCATTGTCTTTGTAATACACGAGGTTATAATAAGCCATCTGAGCAGAGATGTATCTTCAGGGCAGATTGGAAGCTGCGGGGAGTCTATATCCGAAAGTGACCAGACGGGGCTAGCTGGTTAGCATACGAACGTCTGCAGAAGAGAAGATGTGATAGAGACAAACGTTTGCTTTCCGCCGCTGGAGATAGGTGTTGGTGCGTGAAGGAATGGAGGTTGATGTTGATTTTCAGAATGTTTTTTCTCGATCGGTAAGCAGATACAGCAGAAAGACCTCCTTGAACATATGTATACTGAAATGAAGTCGAGAATAATGTCTGAAGTGATAATGTCTAACAATGAACTTTCCCGTCACGGGTTTGATTTCAATCATTAAATCAAAATATAAAGTCTGAAGTTTCCTCGACGCCTTTAAATCCTTCTTTTTTAATGACATTTTCCTGAAGCGCTGCTTTTATTGTGCATGTTTAATTCATTTTCATCATAATTAAGTTTTATTTGACACCAGCCTGCCATTAGATACAGCAGCTCAGCCTCAATGAGCTAAGAGTTATAAAAGAAAGTGAAGTTTGCTCTCTGAAGGTGGAAGTATTCCCATTAAGCTGATGCTACTGATCCAGAGGATGATGAGAGAGTTACAAATCAGTGTTAGTGGTCTCTGTTGATTGTCAGATTGAGCACACAGGATTTTGAGTTATGTTAAGATGAAGACAATGGAGCTGGCAACTCTTGGGAGAAATCAGAACACTTAGTGCTCCTGTGGAATAACAAGTGAAATCTAGAAACTAGAAAATGGCTAATAAATAATAGATGGGACTTTTTTTGAATATTGATGCCGACACCACTCATTTGGACTGCGGCCTCACACTACAGTGGTCTTATCTCCTCGTCCACGCCAACTGCAGCGACAGCCCAGCTCCAGACGCAACTGACGTCACTCCACGGGGGGGGGGGGCTTGTGCGTGCTGGCTGGGGCACGCCTCCATCTAGGTCAGCAGTTCTAGCTCTGTACTATCTGACGACTGATAAAGACCGTGACACCATTAGTGTTGTAGGCTTGTTGCTCGGGCCCGGCCAGCTCTGGTCTACCCGTGCCAGCTCGGGGGCAGGGGGCTTGTCTCTAAGAGATTAATGATCCCTCGTGCTGGAGTAGGAGTAGACCACTCCTTGAGTGTGAAATACACCTCACCTGCCTGGCTGGAGCTCTGATTTATTCCCACCAGCCTGCTCGCCCTTTGTGTCTGCAGGGGGGGTGCTGTCTTTGTTTTGCAGTGGGTTTGTGTGCACACATAGGCGTGCATGTGCTTTATACCGTTCCATTCTGCCTTTGCTTGATCCATGCCAAGTGATAATAGATACAAAATACAAGTAATATCTCCCAAAATTATGTTTTGTTTTGTTTGTTTTTTTACTGGCCTGATCATGTGTGAATATCCATGCGTATCTGTTGCATCTGAATTGGAATTTGAATAAGTAGGCAATAACTTTCTGTTCATTTGATTTCACGAGTTTCTGCTCTTCTTCCTGCCAGTCGCCTCACACTAAACTCCTTTATTTAAACACTTTAAAATTGATTCATTCCCTTTTATTGAAAAGAATTTAAACCTTCCAAACGATTTAGCTTCAAATCACTGGAAAGTGCAGGGACCGTTTTTTTTTTTTTTTTTTTCCTCCCCCTGAATTCTTATCTTTTTGTGAAATTCACTTAATACTACGCAAAGGTCGCCAACACAGGCCTCGAGGTACAGCAGTGACCTTTATAAGAAATGGCCCAAACCGATTATAGATTGCAATAACACGTAATATAAATGAGGAATATGTTTTATTCATATCTAACCTCTCAAATCAGGGTGACAAACTGACAGAGTTAGAATTACACTTCTAGAGAGATACAAGTAAATGTGTTTCTCGGCCTGTGCAGACAATGGAGTTAGTGATGTCATCCGGATCCACATGCATGAATAAGTCATCCAGTCGCCAAGTCAAACAAATGATTTGCCACAATTTAGGTCACATTACCATTATCTCTCAGCGGGACATAAGATGACATGATATGGTGACAGATTACACTCAAGTAAGCTTGTCTTAAATCGCAGAACATTTCCGTTGATTTCTATTCTTTGGAGAAATGGCAGCGAAAATTGGATTTGCACAACAGCCTGAACAGAAAGTGACATTAAAATACTGAATGCCAACGCAAATTCCTGAACGGAAATCCAAATGTAAATCTAATAGCTCATAATAAATTTGGCCGCTGCCAATGAAATATGTTGAATGAATGTAATGAATGTTTTCCTTCCTTCGTTATATGTGATTTCACCTACCTGCGAACCATCTTCATTTCTATGTCATGATCCAGTTTACAGGTTTTCCAGTGACTACACATACAAGTTTGAGTAGCACATCACAAGTCTGCTGCAAGCGCTCGCCGAATAGTCACAATAAAGAGTGCAGAACTATTTGATGCGGCATTACTGAATCTTTTTTTCTGTAATAATCGATGGTCTAGCAGAGCAGATAAAAGTAAATTTCTCAGCACTAATTATTGTTCCCCCGTCATATCATTATCCATTCCATTCACACTAATATATATATATATTTTTTTTAGAATTGGAACTCAAAGATGAAATAATTATAATGTGTGAAACAGTCAAATAAAACCTTTGCGGCCACAACTCCACAACTCATTAGGTTTTACATCCAAACAGTCAAAGGCAAACTTCACGGTGACATAAGAATGCCCTGCAGGATGATTGTTACTGTAAGACCTGAGACAAATAACCCACGTCAGTCAAGTGCGAGTCTGACACACACACACACACATCCTACCCCATCCCTAACCCCGTTTGTGGGAACACAAGATAAGCTACAGATAAGCTGTAGAAAATAAGAGAGAATGAGTGAGTGTTAATACACACACACACACACACACACACACACACACACACACACACACACACACACAAAGCAAACACAAACACATCCTGTAAATGTTCAATTTGAAAGTGGCATTTTCAACACGCACACGCACATTTGAGTACACATGAGTATTTTAAAGTCTTGGGTCAAATTTGACCCTCTAACACCAAAACATGCCTGCAGCGTTTAGTCTGCTCTGATCTTACAAACGCATACAGGTTAAGAGGTCACACAGCCATTTTTTTATTACAGTGGTGCTAATGGACATATCTCCTATCTGCATCAGCCCCGCACAGCGAGGAAATGATTACAGTCCATTATGGGAATCCTAATGATCAGAGGTGCTGTACTGAAGTGCAATTTTGATGTGCAGTTATTGTATCTGACTTAAACATTTCCATGCTATGCAAATGAATGCTTCTATAAACATCAGAGGCAAAACATCATACTTTAGTAACTAGTTACGCTGCAAATTAAATCCATTGTTTGCAATATTTGTTCAGAACTTTACCCAGGTGTGATGTGGGCGAAGCTATGATGGAAATCTCACTGAACTCTATGTGACTATAAGACACAGTATGTTGTCCTGCCCTTTAAACAATGATTAGTATGTGTGGGTGCACACTACGATTGTACAAGAACTTCACAAACATTCAGAAATAAAAATAAGAAATTACATTTTACATTTTGCTCACTGTATGATCGTGATGTATGATATGAAACAGGTGTTGACAGAGGTAAGGGGATTTGCCCTGCATGCAAAAGTAACAATAATAATGCTTCTCTTTGTTACTTTTGATATATATACATTTTTTTATTATATAGCCCTGGTCCTGGTGCTTCGACTCGTCGAGACCACGTCGAGATGACGAGTCAAAGCATCTCCAACAATTCATGCTGAAGAAGCTCAGGCTGTTTGTGATGGAAAAGGCTTTTTGGGAGATGGTGCTGTGTCGTTGCTGATGGATCAGGTTTTCATCATGGGAATGGTTAGGCGCTTGTGGCTCTTACCTGAGGAAGACATGGCACCGGGATGCATCATTGGAAAAAGGTAGAAGTGGAGGTAGTTTGATGTTTTTGTCAATATTATCCTGAATCATGGTCCACCCAGTCCATAAAGTCACTGACAATAGGCAGCAGTGTGTCAGGGACAAGAGGTCTGAATGTGGACAGAAGGTGTACTGCATGGGAAAAGTGTGACTTTCACGGGAATATAAGCAAATATAAGTATGAGCATATAAGAATACTTTGACTTAACCGTTGCCATTGCCTTGTTTGTTTGTCCTTTACCTCTGACTAAACTTTTGGCCACGCCGCATAATTTTGTCGTTTTGCAACACAGTTTACAGCGTGCTGCTTTTTATTTTAAGACAAGCTTGATTCAAAGAATTCCTACATTGCATTGGCAGTTCTTTCCAATACTGGATAATGATGATGACAGAGAGCTGGAGATCATGTGAGCACTCTGTATTATGGGGAAAATGATGGTGGTAAAAACAGTCAGAATGTGATGTTCATCACAGCCATGATGAAATGAAGCCAAGTATGGAGGAAACCACACCGGCCATCTTACTTCTCTCAGATCAGCAGCATTAACAATCCACACTGCACCTGACAGACGTGCAGACGTCCTTCATGTAAGATTTGGCTCGTTTGCTTTTTTCATCTTAAGGTGTGACAGAAAATATTGCAGAACGATATATGCACATTAACATCATTTCAAGTGATGAAGGTCATAATAAGAGAAAAATACCTGCAGTATTTCCCCGGACTGCAATACTAACACAGGATGGATATATTTCTGCTACAAATGACTTTGGTTTCACACCAGATTCTCATGGTATATTTTTACCTTTTCAACTCTGTAAAAATTGAATCTTGTTGTCCAAAATAAAATGTCTCTGGATGGATGAGATTCTGGAGCGGGGCTGTCGACTGACCATTCGACAACGTTCTACCATGACAGGTTTACAACACTCCATAATGCATGCAATCTCTGGACGTTACAAAACCATTACCAACTATTTACTTATTTATTTGCAAGCAGGTTAATCCAAATTTGTGGCTTTAAGGTTGTGGGCACAAGTTGCTCCAGTGCTGTGTTGCTATTGTGTCTGTCACGGTGGACTTGGCCATTTTTTCTTTTAAATTATTTTCTAAGTATTTTCTTAAAGCTATAAGTCAAAACAACACTGCGGAATGTTTTCTTTCTCGGCCGAGGAAATGGGACGTATAAGCTGTGACAGCCAATTACCCTTCTTCTGCGTAAGAGCAACTCTGACACTGAAACACTGTCAGAAAATAGGATCAAATAAAAAAATGCAAATGTCCTTATTTAGGCGTTTATCTATCTCACAGAGATGAAACGTCAGCAAACACTGTGTGTTGGGATTCACTCTTAAGCTGATCTTCACACACTGCAGCTCCAGCAGCAGGTGTCACAGCAGGTAAGCGTAGTCATATTGCAGCATCATCCCCGCAAGTTAGTCACATTTTTAATATGTTTTCGCCTATTACAAATTTGATTTAGCTGCATGCCCAGATGGTGTCAAAAGGACCCACAAACTTCACAATACAGAATTGTCCAGAGGGACATGAAGAAACCTGACGTCCCCATCAGATGAAGGCACAAACTAGAGAAGTTGTTCTGTCCCCACTCCATTCTGCCTCTATCTTGGAATGCTGTATTCTTTTCTTTAATTTTTTTAAATACTGTCTTCGTAAGACAAGGCTATAGTTCTTCTTCTTCTTTTGAGTTACATTCTGAAATGTACCTCCTTTTCATGTCTGCTTTCAAAAAGGTATGAAAATAGATTATTGGGCTTTGTAAGAAGTACTTAAAAATGCCTTCTTTGGACCTGTTGTCGATAGTGTCTATTGTGTGAAATATAGTTGTATCACCAATAAACTGTTTTATCAAACTTTTTCAGGAGAAATGCACAACTTTATTTCCCAAGGTTGTTAATCTGGGTGAAAACTGAACTGTGACACCCCATATGCCCTGTTTTCTTGAGACATATGGCCTCTGGCTGACCTCTTCAACTAATTAGCCTGGTCATTGAAGGTCTCATTTGTGAAGATCCTGCGGCGATAGGGTTGGATAGGGATAAAGATAGGGTTAAAGTGGCATTTGCCACCTGAGGTCATAAACATGACCGCGGGACAGGAAAGCTCATCATGACTCCGTCTTGGGGAAAGAGTTGACAAAGGACTATCAACACCATGTGTTGTCCCCTGAGGTGAGATGTATAAAACTGTACTCAAGTCACAGGGTAATTGTTAGACTTAAACCAATTTCACATCCATATACTTGTATTTACAATACTTTTTATTGCATAAGGAATAATTCAACTAAGTGGATGCTTTGTAATAAGTTCTGTATTAAAAAAAAAAAAGCTTAATTGAAATGAAGAGAGAGAAATCTGGCAGTTTATCAGGTGAACTGACCAATGTGTTATACATGTCCCATTATTTTAGCGTCTTTCAGTTTTGTTTGTTTGGCTTATACCTTTCAGCATGCCAGTTCTCCCCCATCATTTCTTGACGTAGCAGGAAGCAGCTTTTCTAAAGAAAGCTCCGACGAATCCACTGCACACTGAGAGCAGAGAGATAACAGCAGATAGAGGATATTGTGTAATTCATAATTACAATTATCATGCTTTTTTTAAGATGATCTTTTTGAACCAAAAGTCTAGATATCTGTGGCACAGGTCTTGGTTGCTGCAGTAATCCAAAAGCAAGTGTAAGAATTAATTTTCAGCAAGGGAGCGAAGGTGACTTTCAGGTTGGCCAACGAAAATACATCATCAGTGCCTAACAGCTTCTAGTCACTAGAGGGATGGATGGATGGATGGATAGGTAGATAGGTAGAAACTTTATTTATGCAGAGGCAAATTTAGGGCATCTCTCAAAGGAAAAAAAAAATAAATAAAATAAAAAAACTAAACTGACGCAGCTTGAACATGCCTGCTTCCTATTTTCCTTCTACTCTTGTTTGTGTATACAAATGTACAATATGGCATATGTACATTTCTTGCAGAAACACAATTAGTCCACAATATGAACTGTATAGAAGTAAATGCATGGCCTGTGACTTTTTTTGTCACTTACATTCTAACAACCTGTCCAACCAATCACTCGTTAAACATGCACATTTTAATACATATTGATAGCTCATTCCAGGTGTACATATATAATTTATTTACATATTCATATACTACATAATTCACTTTCTCCAAACGGTCCTTGTTCTTGTTCACAGAATGGATTTGTCTTTGACTGAGTTTGACTTTGTGCCTGCTGCCGGAGCTAAATCCCCAAGCTCTCCTTAGTCTCCTCACGAGACACCATCTAATGAAACATTTAAATATTTATGTGTTGGAAGTTGTTTACCTCCACCTCTGTGGTGTACTGCAGGGTGGACGGCATAAAGAGCTGACTCTCACTCACTCTACTCTCTTTGAGCAATGTCCTTTCCCAAAGGTTTGGCTCTTTCCGTCACTTATCAGTGGTGGTGAATTAATGGAGGTGAAGACAAAACAGAGCAGCTTCTTCAAAGACCAAGGTAGGACAAATGGAACCGCACATTACATTTATTCACTTATCTCTGCCTCGTCCTCCACCTTTGGCCATCTCAGTTCAATAACAACTCACTCAACTTCACAGGTTACTCCTGTAATGAGACAGAAACATCAATTGCATGAATTTGATACACGCAACTAATACTAATAATGAGGAGTTCCTCATAAACCTGGAAAGGCCAAACCAGAGCATTAAGTAGAAATATAATTTTTCTACAAAAGGTATAAAACGTTTGATATTTTTCTGTATTTCTAACTCTTTCATTGTTTTGGTATTGATGAAGAGGCTAAAAGTTGCAGACTGAACTGTCTTGGCATCCTAGATGAAACAGAATCAGTACTAAGAGATCGAAGACGCGGCTTTTCTCTTGTGAGTTCATTATTTATGAATGCACATTAATAGCAAAGAGAATAAGAGAATAATCAACTAGGCTGGGTCAAAACTAGCATGGGGCTAGATGATCGTCAAATCCTGATTTTATAATGTGATATCATCAGACAAACCCAGCTTCATTGCTTGTTAAATGACCTATCAGAGAGAACATTAGAAATCATTATTAACGATCACAATTTGCCCCTAAAATGACTGTATTCAGACTTTGTATCCAATTACAAGTATTCCCACTTATATATTTTAACACCGCACTACTCACATCATTGCAAATCGTCTCCGTGCTCACCATCAACACGGTGTGCCGCTTCCTGTTTGCAGCTGGAGACGTTGACAGTGTTCATTTCATTGAGCGACACTGTTTGCATGAGCCAAGAATGAAACTTTAAAACGTGTTTGATTTTATCAGGATGTCAAATGAGACTTCAGACAGCTTGGGTAATCACCATACATCAGTCAGTACGACTCGAGCCCAACTCTACGCTAGCAAAGCCGCCACGATTGGCAGTGAAATCACCTGAAAATATTCGACCGAAGGAGTTGGGGGAAGTTGTAGCTGTCCCTGGTTGGGTGAGGCTTTTGTTTTCATTAGCTTAGGTGTTCCCGTTTGCACAGAATGATATGAAACAGATTCCTTACACCTAGACATGTCCCTATGAACCAATCAATATGTCCCCATTTTGTTATTAAAGCTGGGTTTACGAGCTGCAAAGAGAATGAAAGTGTCAATCAAGACAAAGAAACTGAATGGAACAGAGGAGTAGCCTTTATTAATGGTAACTTCGTGGAGGCAGAAAAGTGTATTTGTCATGCACTGTAATTCACCACTGAGAATACAAGCTTCTACAACCGGGTACAGCTCAGAATGTGCCGTTGATTGGATTTCTGCAGGTAATGAGAGGAACTTGTCAAGCAAGGCATGTGAGAAAAAAGCGCTGATTCCTTAAATCCCCCCAAACCAATAGCTGGGCCAGCATCAGTGAAACTCAAGGGTAGCTACTTTCTTTTTTATGTCATGGCAGAAAAAGGAGATGCTACTTCAGCAGTCACACAGCAAAGGTTATATTGAGACTTGTATCATTCTTCAATAATTTTGTGACTGGGCAATATATCACCTCAACTTTTGAAAAATGTAGAAATATTCTGCCTGCAGAATAATGAACCAAAGATGGCGAGAATAACTTAAGTTAAAGATATGTGAGGGCTCTGAATGTCAGGTAGCGAGACTATCTTTTTAACATGATGTTCACGTAGACCTTCTAATACTGGTAGAGACTTTGGTTTATCTTGAAACGGACCCAATGTTTTAGACTTCTAAACAAGGCAGGTTACTTTGTTTCTCAGCTCCTGTTTATTATCCTTAAATATTCCTCTCAGGACCAAGCAATTCTAATCCATGTTGCAGTATTTATGAAATATTGCAAAAGTCAGAAAAAACTAAATTAAAACTGTTTCACAGTTACAAGTTACAAGCATCTAATAGCCTGATTTGTGTTTCCAGAACTGTTTAACGGCATCTTAACCTTATTTGAAGAGCAAACAATGAAGATTTGCTTTGCAAAATTTCAACATGCAGATGGAGGTTTATTAGAAAAACATTATTCTGCTGCTGGCAAGATTAGCATTGTAGCTACTGTAAGGTGGTACCTCTCTCAGCAGCAGGAGAGTATTAGTTCCACGGTGGTAAATACAGCACGAACACAGAGCACACAGCACAAGTCCCTTCCTTTTTCAGCATAATGTGCATATGCCGTTTGCTTGGCAAGGAAGCTTAAGAAGAGGTCTTGGTAGCATTTGGGAAAAAAGGGAAGAATATGCCTTTTGGTAACTCAGAGCTGACTCTGACGGTAGTTTGGTGACCTGCTAACATTTGCAAACAGTACCCGAACAGCAGGGCTTTTTTGAAAGCTGGACTCTTAAAGTGTAGGGAGCTATTGCCAGTTAGTCGACATTTCCAAACTGGAGGAATACAAGCTTTAAACTGCAATATCACATTTTCTATCTATATAATTGTGAGTGTAAAACGTTAGACTTTTTCAATATTTTTTTTAAAGGCATGTACTTGCAGATATGGGTCAAGTGTCAAAAGCAATTTCGTTGAATGTCCCCGTTTTGAGCTTTTACGTCTCTTTTTTTTTCCCCTCTCTGGCAATTTTATTAAGGCTGCAGAAATCATGTCAAGTGGTATTCATTTATGAATATTATTCTGAAAGTGTTTATTCTTTGTTTTTGTTTTGTCTGCAAAAAGCTGCTTTTCCATCAGTTTTACACCACATGGTCGCCTTGCCTGCAGCTCGTGTAAAAACCCCATAGGCTTTTGGTTGAGGCAATCAGGCTGATGCAAACTGTCTTGGCCTACAAAAACACATTATCCTGCGGCCCATTATTATTCTTACTGTTGAGTGAGGTGATTACTTTTACTATGACTGATTATATTTTTAAATCATTTGATCAATTGCATGGAACAGTGGTTCCAATGTGGTCAAAATTAAATTAAATATTATGTAGAAACTCCACAGACAGATGCTTTCACATGTTAAGTGGTAATATTAGAAGCATTTGAGTGCACTATTTCTGATATCTTTTTTTTTTTTTTTTCTCCAGCTTGCTAATGCAGCACTCTGATTAGGAGTGTGGACAATCAATAACCAAGAGAGGATAAAATTGAGTCTGGCCCTTTTGGAAAATACAGGAAATTGCTCACAACCAGTAAATGGTGTTCAAACTTGGAGTGGAAAAAAAAAAAAAAAAATAAAAAAAAAAAAAAATATATATATATATATATAAAATTAACAAAAGAATGAGAAGAGTAAAATACTGCCGGAAATTAACTGTCTTAAATGGGATATATGTAATACATAATAATGATATACGACTATAAGAGCATCTCACATTAAATTTTCTTTGAGCCCAGTGTGTGTGCATGTATGTTTCAGCTTACGCACAGTGAGACTAATGCGTCCAGACACCTTGCGGGTCCCAAAGTGACTCTTGCAGTAACAGATCAATCATGGCTGGCTGAGTAGACACGCTCCCCACACCTCCATTCTGATACCATTGTCTTCTATTTAGAAAGGAAAAGTCATATTGATTTTCGCCATTATGTCACTGCAAACCTGGCTGTGTTTTGCTCTTTCCAAGTTCTTTGCTTGCCTCGGGGGTAAAATGTAGGAAAGCTATAGCATAATGTAAAGAATTTGTATGGCATAGTGGCTAATGTTGCATGTTGTCCCCGTGACTGTGTGGGTTTCCTCCCACCGTCCGAAGACATCATGTTAACTGCTGACTCTAAATTGTGAGTGTCAGTGGTTGTTGGTCTCTGTGTGTTGGCCCTGTGATGGACTGGCGACCTGTCCAGTTCAGATTGGTCCCAGCACCCCCCCAAACCTGGCTTTTCAGAAAAAGGTAAACAGTTGGGGTGATTAGTAAAAGACGGAGAGTTTTTATTAAAATGTACATTCGCCTCTGCACGGTGATGGCCTGGGAAAATGATTACGGACAGTTGTGTCGGCATGGAAGGGTGGAGGATGTGGATAAAGAAAGCGTAGAGAGACAAGAAGGAGACGGGAGGGTTGAGGTTGCACTGTATTCGCACTACAGCAAGGACAACGTCAGCCTTTTATTCACTGAGGAATATTAAATAGATTGAAGTACCAGACTCATCCATAGGTTATTAAAATGACCACTGCCAGTGGATGAACTACTGCACCTCACTTATCATTTTCACCCTACTGCCAGCAGAAAACCACAAGGACATGACCTGCACGCAGCTTACTTGAATATGTACAAAAAAGTGTCATTGCGGGTAAGTAGTCATCTGCAAACCACGAAATATTAGCAACTGTTTCCCACCTGGGAAATTCTGTGTGTAATATTTTAACATAGAAAATCTTGAGGGAGTAATTTTTTCAGCATTAACAAAACTAGCTGAATTTCACCCGAGGAATACTGCTGGTACTTTGGAATTTTTGATGGTATGTAATAGACAGCGATCAGCACATCACATCACAGACACCATCAAACAACTGGCGGCCGAAACATGCTAGTTAAAACAGGCAGAAAGAGAACAATGGCGGCTGCGAAGAATGCAGGTTTTAAATCTTTAAAAAAAAATTATAGTGCAAATAATGCTTTCAACACTAACCCTCAAGGATGCATACAGTGTGTTTTGGTGAGACGCTGTGAATGTGAACATAACTTTTGTGTCTTTACAAAAATATGCCACAGGGTTCCTTTAAGATAAAAAAAAAAAAAAAACAAAAAAAAAAAACAAAACAAAACACTGGAGACTGCTGATAAACTTCTCAGGTTGTCTTCCCCCAGGTCTGTTCTCTCAGAGAATCAAAAAAAAAAAAAAAAAAAAAGGAAGAGCGGTTTGTTCTGTTATCATAAAAAAGCACTATAATAATGAGTCAAATAAAAATCTAATTACATGATAGCAGGCAGACTGAAAATGGCACTGCAATATAAGTGGTGGGGCTGCGCTGGTGCTAAAACATCACCTGTGGACTGACCAGTGCGGTGCACGGCTGGATGGGGATTTTATTGTATCTGGAACATTCAACGTATGCACCTCCATTTGCATCGTATTAGGGGCGCCTATAACGCTATATCTCAACGCGTAAGCATCTGAAATATGTTAAAACAGATAAAACAATTTGGAGGATGGATGGCAGAAGCCTCGCCATTCATCACGCGCCCAAGCATTTGCGCAACATGTTCTGTGTTGCTAAAGACTTTAGATAGTCGTATTTGAGCACGGCCGGAGTGCAGCATGGTTCTTACTTCTGATGAAATGTGGATTTCTTTGCTTGCCAGTAGCGCTGTCTGCTCCGAGAAGCATGGCTTGAAAAAAGTTATTGTGGACACAGCGCAGCTCTTCATGAAGGCTTTTACGATATATTAACATTAATTTCAAAGTGACGCATTCCATATTTGAACAGGCTACATGAAGTACCTTTAATTGAAGTCATAGCGCATCTTCATTTACTGTTACAATGTGTAGCTAAAGGAGATGGTGTTGTCTCGTCACAGGAGAGAATGGACACGTTGGGCTGGAAGGCCCAGCTGTGCACCAGAATGGAAGGTCATGACGGCAGCTCCATGAATCACCTCAGAGGGGTTAGTCTGCCACAGATCCGCGTGATTTATCTCCAGCAGTACAGACCAGACACAAGAGGAGGTCGGGTGCTGGTAGTATGCAGTCGAGTCCACACCTACGGTGTTTATACCTGTACTGGCCTGCGCTGCAAGCGCACACGGAGCATGATCCTGGGGCGTGCATGAACACATGCACATGCATTTACATACACAGAGACACACAAGCACAGTTTTTACCTCCAAGGTCATTAGCAGTGATCTCCTTGTTTGCTTATCACCAAGACAAAGTGCCAACAAAATACTGATAAGCAACGCTATCCATCTTTCAGAGCGTTAGACGGTGCAAGTTGATTTAAATGGTTGCTGAGCAGATGCAGAGGACAGAGTGGGGGGCAGGTGACTCTAAGATGAGGACTGGCAAGGAGAAAAGGTGATGCCATGATTCCACAGGAATTCCTTTGGATGTTGTCAGTTGAGTTAGAGGCAAAACAGGAATGAGGGGAGTACATAGTTATTTCTCTTGCCATTGAATCCCAGAAGCAGTTCATATTAATATCAAATAATACAGAACCAAGATTCAGGATTAAACTGAGATAAAGTGGAATAAAGATGATACCATGGCTGACTCACTCAGCGGTTTTACGGCCACTTGACATTGACAAGGACGAACTGTACTTGTGGCAGGGTTTTTGAAACAAAAGACAGACTCTGATCACCATCGGCATACAACAGCAATTCGTCCATCCGCAATAAACTGAATGAGTGTTACACATGGTGTCAGGCTGTCAGGAGCAGCTGTGCTCCAAAGAAGTCCATTGTCACCCAGCCGTCCGCAGCAAGGCTAATGCATCAACCCTACAAAAGGCCACTTGACCTAACAATTTCCCTGGGCTCAGCAACTGAAGGACGTCCCAACTGACAATTTAACATCTTACTCAGGCAAGCAGCGTACATCTGTCTACGAAAGCAGGAAATCCCACCTCACCTGCATGAGCAATTTCTGTCTTAACACCCATTCTAATAAAATGCCCATCATCCATGACATCACTTGTCCGCCTACAATCTACACTCAACTAACTGCAGCGTATGTCTAGACTCATTGACTCCACATTGTCTCCCGGAAGATCAAGATTACCGTGAGACAGCAACAGATGGCGGAGAAGCCACGTCCATGGCTGTGGGCACTTTTGATTTCCTAACAGTGAGTATGCATTAGTGAGCACGGGCCCTGGTCCTGAGCACCCAACTGCTCAAACCTGTGATTGCACAACTGCACTGACAGTGTGGAAGGATCATTGAGTCCTCTTTCCCCTCCCTGCTGGACACTGACAACACTCCATCTGAAGGGTCTTTAGCACCACCTGAATCCCCCATTACCCAACCTTTTCTCTTCTGAGATACTGGAGCATCAAACCATTTAACATGTAGAATGAAAATGTCTTGTTTAACATACGCAGGGTAGGCATAATGGCAACATATTTCCTCTGAAGCGACTTAAGGGGTAGAGACTTTGACTTAGAAATTAGAACAAAAATACTACAATATGTTTATTATTGACCTAACAAGCACCCAGATATCACAGAGTGTCTGATTTCATCCTTTTTCAATTGCTGTATGTTAAAGTGCTATGCTGCTGTCATGCAAATGCTTTTAATTCAATTTAATTCACAAAAGTTTGTTTGGAAAAGTCTGAGCGCACTGAAAATTGTAAAAGCCTCAGAAGGCTTTGGGCAGAAAGGCAAACGTTGTATATTTTCAATCATATCAGACAGCTTCCTGTCAGCGAACTTCCCTTGGTAACAGCCAGTTGCCAGAGAGCCGGGGTTGTTCAGTGGCTGTAATTCTCCAGGGATGGTGCGGTTCTTTCAGTTTGTACTGCCTAATGTTGGACCCTGTTCAGCACATGGATCCAAGAGCACAACCCTGGGGAATGTTAATCAGCTTGTTAAGCCAGACATCACCATGGGCCTGAAAATCATTGTCGTCCCTGAAAACTCCTTCCTTCCTAACTCTTCTATCCACCATAGCCCTCAAACAGTGCCAGTGCAGCCATCATGCAGCACTACACGCTGCAGTATCACAGGAATCAGACAGATTGCTTCTTACCTTGTCAAATTGATTGTGACAACCAGTGGTAGCCTATCCCCTACCTTGGGAAATTATCTGAAAGTGGAAACTTTATCACAATTTATTTATTTATGGTGTCTCCAGTGCACCTTGAGCAACTGACAGTCACGTTCACTGCAGCACTAATAGGAGAGGGAAATTAAGGCTTGGTGATATATGTACAGCATTTCAAGGTACTATTGAAACCTGTTGATTCACTATTGATTGATATCGCTATCTGATGTTGTCTTGCGACACGCAGTATTTAAGGAGATAGCCTAGTTCACATGGTCAAGGTGAAAAGGACTTAGTCTTTTCCCCGGAAAAAATGTGAAGAGTGAAAGACAGACTTTTCTAAATCCCTCCAGCTACCACATCACATGCTCAGTTTCAGCAGACAGATACACTTCTCTGTGCTTTGAGGTTGTGATGGTGAGACAACGCTGCTGGAAAATTCTGTAGAATTTGATTTGAGATGTAAGTTGGCTTATGTCTTTCACATTTGAAAGATTATCGATGGCTGTTTCTGAATGACGCTCCAATTTTGAATGTTTATGATACAATCATAAGTCTCCTGTTTAGCAACAGCAACCGATGTCTGGTGTCACATGATGTATGTGTCGATTGTACGACAATGGGACGACAAAAGCCAGTAAACCAATCTAGTTTAATGTTAAAGGGAAATCTTTATCCAACAACAGGTGTATCACTTTTTTCACTGTATAAATCTGCATGGCAATTGAAAATCAACAAAATCCTACATGTGGGCGTTTTAAATTTAGCTGTTTGACGTGACTTTCCCTGTCTTCGGCGTGTTTCATGCCACTCCCTGTTTTGCCTGATACTGAGGTTCTGTCTCATTTCAGGTCACCTTACTTGCTGGTGCCCTGTGTTTCCCGGTTTTAGGATTGCCTTAACGTGTCTCAGCTGCGTCTGTCTAATCACCTCGCCCTGCCTATATATATATTTCACTTCAGCCTGGTTTTTCTTTGCCGGATCATTGTAGCATGTCTTACGTTCTAGCTCTCCTTATCGTTTCTTGTATTCCTGATTTTCAACCCTGTTTGAAATATTTGGCCTCGTCTTTTTGCCTCTTTGCTCTCTGGTCTTTTTCCTGTGCCTGCTGCACTTCAAACTGTAGATGACAGCCTTCCCTACCGAGCAAGCAAAGGGGGCATACATCATCTCTCACCTCTCTGGGTGGTCCGAAGGTTGGGCCATAGTGAAATGGAGCCTGTCTGAGTACCACAAACTATTTTCCCGTACACTCACACATATTGCCCTATGTGGACATTACCTCACAGTCTATCTGGCCCAAGGCCGACCACCCTTTGAGAAGACTGGTGAGTTTATCCACCCTCTCCTTTCCCCACACCTAGGTGACCCTGTCCATCTCTGCCATGTCTATCCGAACCCCTATCTTCATAGACTACGGATCAGACACCAATTTTAATGCACTCCTCCGTGGCTAAGCGATCGGCTCTCCTCTCCATCTCTCTGCCCTGTCTGCTGAACATAACTGCCATTGATGGCGGTCAGCCCTGCCTCATCTCATCTCAGCCTGTCCTCCTCTAGTTCCCTGATCTTCCCACCAAGAGAGTCAGCTTCCTTCTTGTTGATGTTCCTCTGCACCATCCAATCCTTGGGTCCCCTTGGCTCCACATTCACAACCCCAAAATCAACTGGCTCACCGGGAAGATCAACTCGTTGGACAACACCTGCTCCAAACGCTGCTTCCGGCCGCACTTGCCCTCCTCCTCCGTGGACCTATCGTAGGTAACCACCTGCTATCATGGGCAGGCCCATGTTCAGCATATGACATTGGTGATCCAAGATAAGATAAACAACTCTTCGTCAAAGCTGAGAAGTGTGAAATTCATGTGCCCTGTGTCATCTTCCTTGGTTTCATCATTGCGAAGGGCTCCATCCAGATGGACCTTGATAAGGTTCATGCTGTAGCTGACTGACCCACTCCGGATAACCACAAACAGGTCCAATGTTTTCTTGGGTTTGCCAATTTTATTACAAGTTTGCGCAGAATTGTTGCAGTAGTCCCTGACAGCTTAGTGTGCATTACAGAGGCTAAAGAAGGCCTTCACCACAGCTCCTGAACTGATCGAATTTAGGATTTGAGGGACCGAGAACTTGTGGCCATCAAGGTGGCTCTTGGCGTCACTGACTGGAGGGGATGAACATCCCCTTCCTGGCCTGGACTGACCATAAGAACTTAGAGTACATCAGGGCTGCCACTCGATTTGACTTCTCTATCTCTTACCGTCCTGGATTAAAGAACCTTAAGCCTGACATCCTATCACTCATCTTTGAACCTGACACCTTCCACCTACCTGAATTCTTCCGAATTCCCCTTTCCAATTTTGTCTCCTACCTGAGGAGTCGAAGCCAAGGTTAGAACAGCTGCCATCCTGGGCAGAGGAAGACATTATTCGTTGTGTGCCAACAGTTTTGGTGGCCTGCTAAGAAGAAAGAGGTCGGGGAGTACCTCCCTGTGCCATCACGTTGCTGTCCGACATCTCCCTTGACTTTGTCACTGGACTTCCCCCCTCTGAACCACCATCTCCACAGTTGTAGACTGCTTTCAGGTCCTTTCCCCATGACTGTACGGTATAGTTAGGTTTTATGTTATCAGCACTTCTGCTGTATTTTCTGACATGATAACTCTGCTGGTCTCAACATAATGCAATATGGGTTGCTCAGACATTACGCAAATATGTGCTAGGACTTGTGCAACCTCTAAGAAAGTCATCTTGTGGTCCAAGAAATACTGCCGCATTACATATTTTAATATTTCACTTAAATTTGTTTAATAGATTTCTGTTTATTTTTATAAACATTGTCACAAATGTTATTACATTTTAGAACTTGAATTTGTATGTATGGACATCTTCTGTGTTTTGCATTGTGTTTTATTAATTTAATGGACAAAGTTTTACTTTTGTCTTGCTGTCCTGTGATAATTAATGTAAGGCAATATAATCCATTGGTGGTAGCCCTTTGAGTGTGTGATTAGATGGTTTGAAGTTTATTGTGTTGTTGTTGGATGTGTAAATGTGATAACATCACTATGGTATTTGAATTAATATTATATTATTACATTTGAGTGAATTTTTTTTTTTTGTTCTGGTTTATTTTTTGACACACAGCTGAACTGTGACTGTACGTTCTGAAAATTAATACTTGAAGTAAGCACAGCAATAACAGTGCCTTAAGATAAAACGTTAGTATTTAGCTTTGACAACAGTAGATAGTACTTTTTGGAGAAGGGCTCTTTGCTCTGGGGAGTTTTTGTTGCTGTTTTAGGGCGCATGTAAAACTCTCAGCCGTAACATTATGACCGCTGAAATGAAGTGAATAACATTGATTAACCATTTGTTGACAAGGGCCAAACTGTGATGTCTAGATAATTGGATCAGAGCATCTCAAAGTTATACTGCAGATCTGTGGATAGTTCCTTAACTGCAGTGGTCGGGAGCTCCCAAAAATTAATTAATGACTCTTAGCTAATAGCCGTAATTTCTGGCCTTCATCTAACCTTCACTGTGTCTGGTGTCTGGCCTTGCTTCTAAAATCTACAGAGATGATGCATCACTGATTTCACTGCTTAATATCATCTCTAAAAATTACAGATTTCACCACACAGTTCCTTAGACAGAGGTTGTGTGTCTGAGCAACAATGTCCGACCCTGGCCATGGAAATTTACATTGTAGTTTAATTGTATGGATGAGGGGAAAACAAAATATTGACTGTTTTCATGCTGGTACTGTAGCAACAGTGGAGCTATGGAGCAAAGAAACAAGGCCACAGGGACCAATGAAGCATTAATGAATGTATGTATATGTAAGTATTTTAGATGAACAGAGCAAAGTTTTTTTTTTTTGGGATGTTGACAAGTTATCGTATCCACATTGCTTCGTTTAGGATATTTACATTTTTTTTATTAAAAAGCAAAAGCACACATTATATCACAACTCACACAGCTACGAGTGCAGAATGGAGAAGTATTTGTTGAGCATCCTACACATTTGTACACTGGGGTTAGACTTACCAGCTTTTTCAGGAGAAGAAGCAAATCCTACCTTCAAGCCTCCTGCTGTGCACATACAGCAGCTAAAAAAGCACCTGAATCATCCTCGAGTGCATGAGGATCTCAAGCACCTGAACGTGCACCTTCAGGGACCAAACACGCAGCTCTGTATAGACATCAGTGTATCCTCCGAATGTTGTGATGCCACAACATGTTACAGCCAAAGTCCAAGTAGAATAGAAAGTTGTTTGACAAGAGCTACTACGACCCTATGAACCCAAGGGAGTGCAATTGAAGTGTAACAGGCTCAAGAGCAAAGTAGCTACAATTGTTGGCACTGGCAACAAAATAAAAACAAAGTTGAGTGAGCTGTGTTCTGACAGATACAGCTTTGGGCTCCTGAAACTTCCCACTTTATTTCCTCTGCTTATTTTCTGTCTTTATGTCTCATGCTCAGTTTTTTTTTTTTTTTTTTTTTTTGTGCATTATAGTTTACACTGAGGCTTTTTTGTTTTTTTTAATCTCATTAGTGTTTCGTTCCCATATTTGCTCTGGTTGTTTTGTGTGTTACTTATTCTTTTGTTGCTTTTGCGTTTCAGTGACACAGGCACAGTTTTCTCCCTGAGTCAAAATGTATGTATTTTCTAATCCTTTCTGTAATTTGACAAAAAAGGTGGAGTGAATAGATTGGTCAGTCACAGAATTTTGTTCCTCAGAAGTGACTAGTAAAAGTGAGTAAATGGTGTATTTAAAAAGCACTATAACAGCTGGGTGTTTCATTATTTCCACTATTAATAAGTCTTGTAAAGGACAATGGCACGCAACACACAGAGTGGCTGGAACATGAAGTTAATACATTTGAAGCTAACTTGCAAATGACAGCTCAACACTTTCCTTTATATTCCATTGTATCCTGACACTATTATTTATACTATGCTATACTAATATAATCCTACCAATTTGACAAGTTGAGTCTGGTAAATTGCAGGCCATCAGTTTGTTCTACCCCCGTTTGCTCAACACATGCAGCTTAAGAGAATGCATGCATTGTAAAAAAACACAACCAGACACACATCTTGCGAAAACTGCGAAAAAAGAGTCATCCAACTCAAGCGTTCCCGTGGAGCACAGAAAAAGTGATTAATCTGGTTGGTTGATTATTGATGTTCGGTGCTCTGTGTCTTGTCAAGTCTAAAGCACTACATCATAGCCAGGTTCATATCCTTCTCTTTTTAATTTTATTCTGTTCTTTATTCTGATAGTGGAAATTAAAGAGCAACAGGATGTCAGGAAGAAAGAGAGAGGTAGAGGGAGATTGGGCAGGAGATCCATGGCTCAGACTTGAACCTGGGATGTGGTTATGACTACGTGTTCACGAGCAACCAACAGCGTCCTTGTCCCTCATCTTTTTTCTGCTGGTCACACTGCAGTCGTGTTGTCAGTATTTTCTGTATGTGTTGTTGAATGGATTGTGCATTTGCATGTGTTTTCTTACGAATTTCATGCATTGAGTATGCCATCCTCTTGTGATTCATGAATCTGAATGAGTGGCTATGTATTGTGGAATATCCCAGGGGTCCATTCTTGGGCCCCTTCTGTTCAATCTGTATATTCCCCCTCTGGGTCAGATGTTAGAGAAATTTAATGTCAATTATCACAGTTATGCAGATGACACACAACTTTATGTGTCTCTATCACCAGATCACTGCAGCCATTTAGACTCACTGTGTCACTGTCTGGAGCTAATGAACCACCAGAATTTTCTTCAACTGAATAAGGATGAAACTAAGAATATTCTGTTTGGCAGCAAAAAGCATCAGATTTTTAAAAACCACAGACCAACCTTGTTATATTGATAGACTCAAATCTGACTTTTAACAGCCACATCAAAAACTGTCATCAAGACAGCTTGTAACCAACTCAAAAACATCAATAGAATTAAATGTTTTGTCACCCATAAAGACCAGGAAGAGCTCATCCACAGATTCATCTCCAGTAGACTCAATTACTGTAACAATCTTCTGACCGGACTCCCCAAAAGGAGCATTAAACAGCTGCAGCTCATTCAGAATGCTGCTGCTAGAATTTTAACCAGAACAAAGAGATCAGAGCACATTACACCTGTTTAGATTTTTGTACACTGTCTCACAGCCAGTCACAGAATAGATTTTAAAACCCTGCTACTAGTTCACAAATCACAGAACGGTTTGGGACCAGAATACATCTTTAGATGAGTTTAGAGAATATAAACCTGTCAGGACTCCTAGATCCATGAACTCAGGTCATCTAGTCCAGGCCAGAGTCCTGACTAAACACGGAGAAGCAGAATTCAGCTTTTTAATGTTGCAAACAAGTGGAGCAAACTGCCAGCGGAGGTTAAATCAGCGCCAAATGTCGATACTTTTGAATCCAGGTTAAAAAACATTTATTTTCTCATTCACTAATGCATGGAACTTGCGTTATACTCTTAACCTATCCAGACAGCTGCATATTCTTTTAATCATTTTAATGTCATTATTTTAGGATTTTATTCATGTCACTGTTCTCACTTTTCTGTATGTATGTAAAGCACACTGAATTGCCTTTGTGTATGAAATGCGCTATATGAATAACCCTAACCCTAACCCTAAACCCTAAACCCTAACCCTAACCCTTGCCGTGCCTTCAGTGTGACTGAGGTTAAAAATGGCTGTGGAGGAAGGCCTCCTCAGTCTGCTTTTGTCTCCCTGTAGCTCTTTTTTGCAAGAATCTGAGGTTTTCCTCCTCCTGAAAAGCAGTTCACTCATCCAGAGGCCTTCCTCTGTCACTACGTTTGCTGATTGTAGTCAAGTGTTATTTATTTTCTCAACTTCTGTATTTCTAAAAAACCTATTTTTCCAGCACTTGGCAAACTAAACTCGATGCGGTTGGTTCAATTGGTTGCATGATTGTGCTTTGGACACAGCTCATCCGGTTTCTGTGAAGTCTTTTTTATTCAGTGCCCCCTTGCAAAATTATAGCCATGATTTGATACTCAGAGTGCCATTTTTCCTGACAGTAGAGTAGGAATTTGACTTGGGAGTCTTTCACATAGCTTTTGTGGCATTTCTGCTACTACCACAGTCCTGCTAAGTCAGCAATGATCTGCAGCAAACCCGATGCACAGCTGTATTTGTAACAGGTGAGAATGGCTTGAAGAAGAGTTATTTATATGAGCCTCTGGCGACAACCTCAAATCATCTGTGGGTCACCTGAACCACACTTCAGTTGAAGGAATGCAACTGTGAGTTTCCTTCAAACGGAATATCAGCTAGTTTCTTATTAACCTTGCAACTTTTTTTGTATTGGTAATGTCTTTGAATCCTCAAACTTTCTGATTAATTTGTGATTTAATTCAATCTTATTTATTACATTGCCTCAGATTTTTGAACTCTGGCTGACATGCATAGAGAAAAAGATTCACTCTTATTTTTGGAGTCATGGTCAACTTTTTCAAAACTTAACCGAGCTCAAGAGTGCCTGAACATAACCATTAAAATGATAATCCTGCTTTAATTGCTGTGGGTATACTTTGGGGGAAACAAAGTCTGGGCTTTGCAGATTTCAATTTAAAAAATATTATCTTTCTGTTGATTAAGAAAAACATAATTTGTGCATTAATCCGCTGACATGGATTAGCATGTCTGCTATTGCAAATTGGTTATATGTAAAATCAATTTCTTAGAGACCAACTCAGATAATCTCTTATCATCATGAGACATTTTCATCTGAATTGACTACAGACAGCACACTAGGAATGTGTCAAACAGTAATAAGCATTGATTGCTGACTATATATATATGTATGTGTGTAATATGAGTATTAACCCATTCCCCAGAAAACCCAGTTATTTTCAAGACCTACACACATGTCATGGGCTGTTGCACAAGTGCAGAGTTTTGAGCCTGAGTGTGTTGAAGAAGATGACATTTAACAGCGGTTTTAGCCAATATTTCCTAAATTGGTGAGATTCAGCTCACACACATCTGCTGTTGTCAGAAATCCCCTCAGTGATCTGTAAATCATTGTGAAATGACAAGGAAATTGGACTCCTAAAAAAGGAGAGAATAAAAACAATCGATCCCCCAAATGATGCTCAAGCAGGGGCAGAGAGCAGCCACGTGCTTCACATATGGATCATATCCATTCGTACCATATGGCTGAATTGAAAATTATGCGAATGAGAATAATTTGCTGAAAAGAAGCAGTGAGCCAAGAACGGCTCACTGCCTCCAATGCATCAGCTCCGTGCCAATTGTTTCTGGTGGCTAAAGCTTCTGAAGCTGAATTACTACAGAATCAAACTATCCCCAGTCTATGATTCTGTATTTGATAAATGACTGATTATGGTCATTACCGAGATAGAACGCTGAGCGCCCCAAACTAATTGTGGCCTGTAAGGCTGGAAGTTTTTAGAGATCTGACTCAGGTAATTATGCTCCACTTTCATTTTCCCACTGAGTTCTTGCAAGAGTCTAATAGCCACATGCTGAAATGACCTGGCATTACTTTTAATCTGTCCTCTAAAGCCACAGCTCCCCTGCTCTCCTTCTCTCCTCTAATAACATTCATTTGTTATCCTCTCCCTCCCACATCAGTTGAGGAGAGATTCGCTCTGCAGGTATTAGCCTAAAAAGTGAGGCTTGGAGGACACAAGTCATCATTAGGGTATCACAATTGGGACTTATCTGATTTCAAAGAGGGGGACAGTGGTGCAGGAAGGGATTTAATTTACAGGGCAAATCTCTTCTAACCACCACGGAGAGTCTGCAAGTGTTGGGATTATCTCTGACAGCCCAAAAGCACAGAGACTGGCATCGCAGCGAGCAGGATGTATTGCAATGATCAAAGCCCATAAATCATCATGGAAAAGTCTGTAGTTATAATAATGTGAAGGAAGATGATCTTCACATTTAAGACTGTCCAACACGCCGTCCCACCTGAGCGATGGTGTAGGTTGTTTTTTTGTTTTCATATACTTAGCAGACTAAATTGGGCTGAATTGCACTGCATTCGGTTTCATTGGAGTGTGAAACATTTCGCCTTCAGCACTGAAACTACAAGAGCATGGAGTTATAGCTAGTTTAGGTTTAGACACAAAAAATGCTTAGTTAGGTTCAGGAAACATCGGAAATCCTTTGTTGTCATGGATACAATAATAAAAACGCGGTTAACCTTGTCAAACGATGTTGGAAGAGAGAAATAATATAAACTGCTGCTTTCACACCGCTGTCCTATATGCTACATCTGAATTTTGTTGACCCTTCAATCCACCCCTTTGGCCCTGACAAGAGGGTGGATGGATAGAGTACCCAGAGACAACATTTAAATATAGGTAATAGTAACCAGATGCACAGATGACCTTTGGGCTCAGTGTTTCTACAGGACAGTCGCAGATTTCACCCATTCTTTGTTGAATTTAAGAACGTTACCAGTCAGCTGACAGTTTCGTCCACTGTGTGCCGTAAACCAACTACTTCTTCATCATGGCCCTGTGGTGTTAACCTCTCGGGAAAAACAGTATCTTATTGTTTGCATCTAAATAAATCACCAAAGTCTTACAACAAATTATTTTGTCGTCCGTTGACAACTGGATGAAACCAGCGGTACCCAAAATCATAGTATCAACTCTAACAAACTTCACTTGTGATGCCGAAACGAGAGGGGGAAAAAAAAGATTTTGATAGAGCTTCGTAGAAGGTTGAGCTATGGTCACCATTTACAAAGAAGTTTTCTTTTTCTTCTCATGTGTCACTTTCAGGTGTCGGGCTGAGTTTTGAGGTGCAGCCAGGAGAGGACACAGGTAGAAAACACCTGCAGTTGCCCTTTTGCTGATAATGCAGCCATGTTTGTATAATCAGCATGCAGCTGAGCTTTGGTGAAGTACAGACAAGTACTTTTAAGGGATGTATTATTTTTCTTCGCGTTGGAGTATTTTTGAAGAACCCTGGGCTTTCCCCCACAGGAAAAACCTTGGGATTGATGGGTTAATTGGGGTGTCCTCAGCAAAACTGCAGGCACTGAACTGGTTAGTTCTGACAAAGACATTGCTGAGTCTGGACATGAACCTCTTTATTATGCCAGCTTTATGTTCAACCCCTGAGCAAATGTGACACCTAAGAAGACCCCAGGCTGATCCACAATAGATGAGAAATGGAGATTAAATACCCTTCATGTTCAACAGCATGATATACTCCAGGAAGAGCTGGAGGACAAAGATGAGGATAAGGAACTTTCCTTGGGCCTTGGGGCCATTTGGGCCCTGCCTATTTTTTTTTACAAGAATTATGAGTTTGTGAATTTCTTCCTTTCACCAAAGCTGTTGGTGCCAAAAACAGGGAATAGTGCTGAATTAGACTGTGCTTGCAACACTAAACGTCACTTCCTGGTAATACGTTAAAGCTGTTGTCTTCAGGGTTAGTCTGAAATGGCTGGAATCTGCTGAGACTAACTATGAAAACCTTGGTGGATGGATAAGTGTTTCAGTGCAGCCAAGCAATCAAAGGCTGGATTTATCACGTGGCTGCATAAGGGTTAATAAAAATGCCAGAGCTACAATTGTGTCATTTGATCAGCGCAAATGAAACGAGGTGTAATTCATTTCAAATTTGCGACCCCATCAGCACCCTCATCACGAGCAACACACAGTCATGTGCAGCAATCTTTCTCTTATGACATCAATGCAATTACCCCCCCCCCCCCTCGCCAAATCATCCCTTACATCTGCCATCATACAGATGTCAGGGCGCCTGCAGCATCACACATTCTATTCATGATAATCCCGATCATTTGTTTACGTGCAGATTTGTCAGTGACTGTAGCTCCTTTATTACACATTGTCAGATGCAGACTAAGACCTATATATCATTTGCTGTGTTATTGTGAATTATGCATTAGTCCGATGTTTGAGACGGTGAGACTGCGTGAGGCCATTGGAAGTTGGATATGTGGACTACAGCAGGGGAATGTTAATGGGTGTCCGGCTCTGCCACAGCATCTTCACAGTGGTCCATTTTGCGGTAATCATCGATTGTGGTGATGTTACTTTGCCTTAGGACATAACGGAAGATGCGCCGCACAAACATGGATATCACTGACGAACACTCAGGAGGAGCTGTGGCCAAGTTGGACTAGCATTTTTAGTAGACCGTTAATTTCCTCACTCTGTTCAATTCAAGTCAATTTCAGCTTAGTGTTAAGAAGTTTATTTGCCCATTAGGTATATTATATACATTTAAGATAACTCAAAATTGATTAGGAAAAATGGATATTCTTTTGTTGGCATTATAATATAGCAATATATCAATTCCGATATTCAACCGAGAAATAAAAACAGCAATATATTGAGAAAAGACTCATGGATCCAATAAAATAGCTATCCACAAATTTATTTTAAGTCATTTATTATTAATGCACTATCGGGCTCTGTTTGGTGCTTGGTGCTATGCAACCACTATTTCAGTGTGCAGCGTTTGTGTTCTGCACTCACTGAGATCGCGATCTGTTTTCCAGGATTTTTAGCAGATGATCTTCAATTTTTGAACATTTTTAATGTCTTTCTGGTTCTTACACGTTTAAGTGTTGGAGCAGAGTTAAACCTTACCGAGCGTACTAAAAAGTGTGAAGTTTTTATGTGTGCTTAAGCATAACGATTGGAGGCTCCACAATGCATGACCATCCTTCCAAACGTGAGATGACCGTTTGCCAGCTCTGATGCTCGTAACCCAATTGTCTGGCTGAATGTGCTATTTGCAGCCCAGAAAAACAGACGCTCCCCAGGATGGTAGGGTTTCATCATTACATCATAACCGAACGCCTGTTCCACTTTCCCAGAGAACCACCATCGTGTTTGACAGATGGGGTGGTAGCTTAAGGTCACAGAGCTACTTTTGATAGCTCTGATCGATATTTGCTTTTTCTGAGCCTTATTATTATCTCCTTCACTTCAGTGGTCACCTCTTCCCTCCCCATACTGACAGGCAGCTCCCTCTCCATCTAAATGACCACCGTGGACTCTCAGTCGACTCTGAGCCACGTGGGGATGAAGTAACGCCGAAACGACACACAGCTGCCCATCACACACTCATCTGCCAAGTGTCCAATTAACTCTGAACTCCCTGCAATTTGGGCAGTGTGTGTTTAAAAAAAAAAAAAAAAAAAAGGTTAGATATAAGAGGCCTCCAGTATTGACTCTGACCAGCTCAAACTGATGGTGAGTCTTTTGCGGAGGTTGTTTCAAATATGTTGCTGACGTATTTGCTGCTGTTTGTGAATAGAAGATACTGAAATCCTTTATCGCCTTAATATCAGGCAGTTCTGATTGTGTGTTTTTAGTATAGTTATAACAGCAGATAAAGTGCAAATGCTGCTTTTAGTAAGTTTGCTTCAAAGTGTCATTTAGTAACATCCGGCGGAAATCCGGCACGTACAGACAGAAATGCTCCCTTTTCGGCCGCTCATCGTTCATGCCTCGTGGTGCCACGTTTTATTTGCCAGGAACAGGTAACACTGCAGGTAACACGCAGAGTTAACGAAATCATACCAACCTGGTCTGACAGTGGGAAGTGACCTTTAACTGGCCGATTGTTGTGTGTGCATTGCGGAATTCGATCAACAGAGGGACATTTGACCTGCTCAGAAATTGAAGTTCGGGTTCAACAGGAAGTCCCGTCGCAAATCACAGCGCATTGCATCTGAAAACAAAGCTCCTGAAGTTTGCTACTCAAGAATGTTAATGAGTACAAATGAGAAAATGAAGCAGTTAATTATCCAATTGATTTTTTTTTCACTTCTCTTACAAAATAAAAAGTGCAGCAAAGATTACTGTTAAAATACTGTCTTCATCAGTAGTGATTAACTTATTTTAGACAGATAAAACTTTAATCGGATTGTATTAAAAACTATATTGAGAACAGGCCTTTTCATGGTTATTTTCATTTGATTTTACTAACAACGCATGCCTCTGCTCTGCTGACAGGAGGACTTTGTCATGTAACCCACTGATTGTTATTTTTTTTTGTTTTTTTCCTCAGATTGTACAGCAAACCTCATGAAAAGCCTGAAAACCTCACTTCTTACATCTTCAGCATGAGTCTGTTTCAGACCACAGTGACACAAATCCCATCTCCTGCTCTGTACTGTCACTTATCTCCTGCTGCTGCAAGACTCTATATGACACTTATTATCTTTTTCCAAGGGTGATGAAATTATTTGACAGTGGCTTCAACACTTTCAGAATATCAGCGTAAAACGGAAAAAAACAAAAACAAAAGTGACCCCCACCTTGTTCTTCCCTTCTTTTCTTTGCACTTTCTTCGGGTTCATAGTTTTTGTTTTTGTTTTTCAAATCTTTCGGTAAGTTAGGTCGAGGCCTGCAAAGATTTTCAGATGACATGGTTTCAGTCCCCCTTATCAGGCTCCTGCCTTTTTCCTAAAATCCCTTTCTGTAATCCCTGCTTGATGGATGCGCTAGCTAAATCAACAACAGAGATAAAAGCAGTCAAGCTTGTCAAACCGTGTCTCTTTGGTTAGCTTAAAACACCATTCAGCCCAGACTAACTGAAAGACAAGCATGTTGCCTTGGAAAGAACAGAAAACTCTCTCTCTCTCTCTTTTTTTTTTTTTTTTTTTTAAGAATAGTATATTGCTGCAGCCCTTAGAGATTCAACATCAAGTCAGATTAATGGCAGCAGAAAATTGTGTTTGACATCACAAAACGGTTTGCCTGTTGCATCATCATCATCGTAGCACTCCCTCGTTCTTTCTGCCGTTTTATATCGTGCACAGTTTTCTGACACGACGTTTTGCATTATCACATGTTATTAAAGAAAGTGGCATCTTTCTTGCGCAATTTGGTTTACATTTTCTTCCAATGTGCTAATATGCCCTAGAGCTTTTTTTGGAAGGGGGTAAGGGGTTGCTTGATTTTCGGAAAATTTAAATTTCCTTACAATTTAAGTCATTGCAGCATTGCCGTATTGTCTGCTTTTAAGTTAATAGGTTATTCTGAAAGGTTTCTCCAGGAGTTCCAGGCTATCATTATAAGATAAGAAAACACCACTTTTCACTGTATTATTCAATATAATAAAAAATTCACAAACAGGTTTGTATCTTGTTGAGTCCGCTGACTTGTCCAATTCGGTGCTCGGGATTTGGAACTGTGCGTGTTGCAGTTGTTTGTATTGATTTTTTTTTTTTAGCTCTGTTTTTGGTTTCTGCCAACTCCTTTGGAAAATATTAAGCTCTTTAGCTTGTGAATGGTGGAAAGTGTTTAACCTGCTAGTTGATAACTCCATGTCCATCTGCTGTTGTCTGCAGGTAGTGAATAGTAAACAAGTTTTAAGGGGATTTTCCTGAAATAAACAAGCAAGAAAAGACACACAGAGAAAACGACACAAAGAGCCTGGCAAAAAGTAAAGTTGTCCGAAAGTCAGCTGAGACTTGTTCTGTACAGTATGAGCAACCTCTTTCACACTGTTAAGATGCTGATAAGGTTTGAAGGTTATAGACAATAACTTCAGTATTGCTGTATTTGTGTCTCAGCTTCTGCTATTTAGACTTCTTTTGTTGAAGAAATAAATTTGTTTTCTGTGCCTTCTCCATGATTGTAATTTCCTTTTTTTTTTTAACTAATGTTAGCATACTAACATTCAAGACATCGACTGTGATCGACATTATGCTGTATCTGGCAAACTTCAGTATGTTAGCACTGTCATTGCTGATTTTGGCACTGAACGTGAATTCGACATTGCAAAAATACTAGCTTAGCATTAGCCTTTCAGTCTTGATGTATTTTATTGTATGGCTTTAAAAATTCATGCAGTTCTTTGTGTTCTTTTCTCATACTTTTTTTTTTTTTTTTAATCATGTCTGTCTTATCTTTCAATCAAGTGTGAGAAATTTCATGGTGTTTTTTGTTTTGCTTTTCTCAAATTTCATTTTCCAATACACCTGTTTGGGAAATGTTTCACACAGTAATTAACATGGAAAATTAAGACAAGAAGGGTGTTCTTTGGAGATTAAAAAAAGGAATCGTTTTTTTATTCTTGTTGTTGTATGTTGAAAGAAGCCCATTATCGCTTGAAAATAAATTGAAAAAAAAAAAAAAAAGAAGTTGTTTTGTATGGCCCTCCTTGGTTGCACACTCATATTTAGTGTTGCCTGTGGATACGCATTTTCTCAGTGGTGTTCACACAGAGAGTTGGCTATGTTGCAGCCGAGCCAAGTAAGTTTTAGGGGTTCAGCGCCTTGAGCGAGACATGCCATGAATATGATAAGCCCGCCCCCCTCCTTCTCTCTCTCTGTGGCCCCCATGTCAGTCTGTCATTATGATGTGTCTGTCTCCCTCTGGCTGTCAGCTCCAGGTGAGACAGGTGACCGCCGTTTTTTATTTTTATTTATTTTTTCATTATTATGATAATTTTTTTTTTTTATACAAGTCCATATGGGATGGTGCATTCAGACAGAATGATGACACATATCTCCATGGGAACGCTGCTATATCTATATATATATATATCTATCCTCCCTCTCACCCACACACATGCACTTTCTCTCTCTCACACACACACACATAGACGCTCTTTCTCTGTCTCTTTCTCTCTCACACAAACAAACAATAGCTCACGCCCCTTCAGAGAAGACTGAATACCTGACTGCCTAGACCCCTGCAGAGAGCCCTCTGCATTTAAGATCTCCACAGACACACACACACACACACACACATCCGCACACTTGCGCGCTTGTGCTACTTAATAAATTGTGTTCAGTCACTGGCCTGCTGTGCCCCATGGGTCAGTGTGTGGAGCAAAGAGACATTAATCTTTCTGAGGGAATGTGTGTAAGCATCCCCGGCTTAGCATCGGCACCCTGCGTCTCGTGAGTGTCTGCTTGTACAATAAGTTTTATGAAGATACATACATATATGTATATTTTGTATGCATCTGAGACTCTGCTATCACTTTCCCATTGGGGAAGAGAGTGGTTTTTATGTGTCTTCATGTGTCTGAGGTAAAATGTTGATCGACCTGTTTTCCTGCCCTCAGGCCTCTTTTTCCATCTCCATCTCTCTTTAAAGCGAGCCTGTATCTCTTCACTACAGCTTTATTGCTTTTCCCCCTCCTGCACTGATTCTCTCTCTCCTTCTGTTCTCTTCCCTTCTCTCCTCTTCACTCTCATTTATGTGACGCTTTGTGCATTTTGCATTCCCAGGTTTGCCCATGCAATTCATTTCGCTCGTTCGTCTCACCCTCAATGGATGCTTTTTCCTTTTTTCTTTTCTTTCTTGTTTTTTTTTTTTCTTTTTTCTTTTTCACCTCCTTTCCATCTCGCTCCCTCACATGCATTATCTATTAGCTGTGGCTTGTCAGGGCTCCAGTCCTGTGTAATGGGAGACAGGCGGGGCAGATTGCACAGCATCACATTAATTTGCCGTGGCTAACTGTTCGTACACCAGAGCAGAAATCAATGTGCCACCCCCAACCTTTATCTCCCCAGCGTCATCGCCGCTGACACAAGTACAGGAGTTGCCCTTTCCAGCACCCATGGTCGCTTTTGTCTGCCAGCCTGCACTCACATCCCTAAAAGACCTCTTATGTGTTTTTCCTCCAGTTAGATTCTCACAAGAAGCATAATTTCTCTTTTCTGGCTTGTTGCACAGCTCCATGTTACTATGTTGGTCAGTCCATCATTTTCTGAAATAACTTGTCTGTTGGATAGATGGTGGTAAAATGTTGTACAGACTTTCTTTCACCCAAGCACAGGAATGCTATTGATTATGGTGATCCTGCAACTTTTTCTTCAGTGCCACAAGCAGGATGTTAATTTTAGCCGACTTCAGCAAACTGCCACTTTTCCCACGGTGCTACAGGCAGGTTTAAATATTTTTTTTCCGACTTCTCCTTATGTTTTTTAATTATGTAAAACTGTCAGTTTCTTCCAATCACACTTGAATAAAAAAAACGAAATAATTTATTTTACCTACCTGCAAGTGATCAAGGGAACCAAACAGTGTTGATGTCCAATGTTCTTGTCATTGTGTCTCTGGATAAAATCAAAGAGTTTGGAAGACTTTCATTCAGAGAGACTAATTATGCGAAACGAATCAGGAGATAGAGGCTGCAGTCTGACACTGGAAGAATAGCAACAACACATTTTCTAACTAATATTACAGCAAATGAAACTCATTACATTCCTTAATGTGAAATATAATTTCTGCCCCTCCTTACCATCAGGCAGTCTGGAGGCTTTGCTCATTGCACCTAAATGTCTTTATGCTCTCCATGTGGGAATCTTCAGGAGTGTAAACTAACCGTATCTTGTCCTTCAGCGGGGCTCAAAAGGAATGTTTTGATGAACTAAGCTTCAAACACCTCAGCTCTCCACATGCCCTGCTTATCAATAAAGGCTTTTAGTCACAAAGAATTGTGGGAGAGGCGGCAAGTATTTCAATGTCTTTTGTGTATTTCACGACTCAGCCATCAAACTGGGAGAGGCGCATGATGGTACAGCGTGAAACCATAAAAGATTTTGTTTATTTTATCTCCCCATTTGGAAGGATGGAGATTGATGTCAACTTAGGAGCTGAGCTTACTTACTAACTGTATTCTGTTTGAAGTGAGTTAAAGAATGTCTCTTCATCTTTTTTTTTTTTTTAGAATGAAATATTTAATTCCACCGAGACTGAGAGGAGATTAATTAAAATGGTGACTTCCAAGCGAAATGTTCTTTTCTTCCTCCCTTTTCATTTTATTGTCTGTGATTAGGAATGTTCTCTTGTACTTTGTGAATACAGGGAATATTTTCATCTCCCTCAAATGTTCTGTTGGAAAGGCTGAGTTGATTTTAGAAATGCTGACTTATTGATGTGTTTTCTTCACATCACTTATTAATAGGCATTGAAATGCATCATTTGCTGTTTTATATTTCAGCAGGTCTGCGTGAGGGCAGACTTCATCCAGAAGTCACAATCAGCACCATGGACAGCGTTGAGGCCTCACTCTCTCTGAGGGTCACATTGTTCGCATACATTTTGCACAATTCCTCCATCTTTTAGTTTCCATTATCCTTTTCTGGAATAGTCAGAAGATGCACCACTAATCTAAACTGACAGCTCTCCATAAGTGTAAACTGGCCTGTATCTCAGAGGAGTGCCCCAGGAACTTTTCTCCTGACTGCTGACAGGCATCATCTCCCTTCCTCGTCCGTCCATTATTTAGTTTGAAACGAAAATGATGCTTAATTGCACATAGATTAAGACATCTTACTCATCAGTAAGTTTCGTTTATACCACTGCAGTGAAAAAAATCATCTTCAAAGATGCCCAACTTTTTTCCCTGTAGATATTTAGAGCTGAGGGTGATTTGTTTTTTTCGGTTCGACTAACCAACAGCCCAAAAAAAAAAAAAAAAAAAGCCCGCTCCATCAAAGAATACAAACAAAACCACCAAATATTCACATCTGAAAAGCTGCAGAGCAAACTTTGAGAGGCTCTACATATATCGGGGGGTCCAATTCACTTGAATGGTGAAGTGATCTTTTATGTACAAATGGACACTTAATTAGTTTAGCATGCTAACATATAATAGCAACCAAAAACAAAGTATTCCTTATGGTTTAGTGTTATATCTGGCCATAAACCAGAGGACTACACCCCTGACCTAATAATAATATAGCATTTTAACTAAAAATTAAATGGATTCATCATCTTTGGGCTATGATTACCTGTAGGACATTTTATTGTTTCCAAAATGTTTTAGTCTGTACAAAAGTAGCGGCACATAGCAAGCAAATGTACCTGTTGATTGACTAATTGTTTAAATGACCAGATCGACTTTGCTCTGTGCTTGAATATAAAGTAGAAATGTGACATAGGCCATCATCCCTCAGTGGCTTCCCACCCAGGAATGGTAACACAAAAGACTTTGGCAATTATTGTCCAATACCCATACTACCCTG
Organism: Echeneis naucrates; assembly: GCF_900963305.1. Lineage (NCBI taxonomy): Eukaryota > Metazoa > Chordata > Actinopteri > Carangiformes > Echeneidae > Echeneis > Echeneis naucrates. The sequence continues at coordinate 15,356,380 of NC_042521.1, forward strand.
TTACTCAAAGATCTTGGAAAAATTGGTATGTGCAAGAATCTCCAAGCACTTGGCTCTTAACAACATCCTGTATAACCATCAAAATGGCTTCCACAAGAAAGATTCCATTGAGCATGCTTTTCTGCAACTTATTATTAACATTTTTTCAACTTTGGATGAAAAAAAAATTGCCATTGGTGTTTTTCTTGATTTAAGAAAAGCATATGATACTGTCAACCATAAAATTCTCATTTCATAGTATATGGAATCCAGGATGTTGCCTTCAATTGGTTGATCAATTACCTGAATAATAGAGAGCAGTTTGTTTTTTTAAATGGTGTCTCATCGACCAAATCAAGTATTCTCTTTAGGGTTCCACAAGGATCGATCTTGGGCTCTTAAATATTTTTAATTGATATTAATGACTTGCCTATGTCTCACAATAACCTTCTCCCATTATTATTTGCTGATGACACCAGTCGTATAGCTGTTCATGATGACTTCAAGTCTCTCATTGCATGAGTAAATGATGAATTATCAACTGTTGCTGATTGGTTCCAGATCAACAAGCTAACACTCAATGTAAAAAAAAAAGTAACTTCACGATCTTCTGCAACAAAACTAAATCTTATGCAAAAGAAGAATGCAAAATATTAATTAATGGAACTGGAATATTTTGGGTACCGCGCATCACATTTCTCAGCGTTGTTCTGAATGAAGGTCTAAATTGGAATAATAATATTAATCAAGTTTGCAAAAGATCAATGAAGATGCTTGGTACGCTGAAAAAGATTTCTCCCCTGATCAATCCCTCTGCTTACTTGACTTTGTATGATAGTCTTCTGTTTCCATTTCTGAATTACTGCAATATTGTCTGGTCTGCAACTTATCCAACTTACCTCAACAAATTTTCAATTTTATCTTTATCTTGTGTTTTATTTAGGACTTCACCGGTTGATGGGAGTGGAACTCTGTACAAGCCCTTTGGTTTTCATTACCTCCTTGCACTGTTTTTTTTTTTTTTTCCTGCTACATAAATAAAAGAAAATAAAAGCAAAATAATAATAATGCATTCCTGTGTTCATATGTGTTCAAGTTTAGAGGGAATGAAACCAGATCTACGTGGTGGTGGGTCTGGTTAGTGAAAAAAATTGTGATTTGTTAGGAAGTAGTATGTACGATTAAGATGCAGCTTTATTAACACATACCGCTGTATGAATGACTCGTCGACAACCACCCCGAGTCTGCTCCAGCACCAGACAGAGAAGCACAAAAACACACACACACACACACACAAAATCTCCCCGGTATGTTCATGCATCAGAATGAGAAACAGCAAGGTGTCCTAATCTTAACGGGAGGGAGTAGGGGCATTTGTAATTTCTTATCCGCCACTAATTACAGCAGTAACAAGACCCAGGAGAAGTGACGGCTGCTGGTTTAGACGTCTGCCGGCTTGACAGCAGGGTTAATTAACAGCCTTCCACCAAGATTAAGATGGGACAAAAACTACGTAGATAAAGATGTACACACACATATTTAAGCACGTGCGCACGTACGCGTGCACTAATGCAGACGTGCGCATACGCACACTAAACAGACTTTCCTCTAAGAGCTTAGATTAAGATAGCCATTCCATCCCCATCTATTTACACAGGAAATTAGCCTCCCGCTCGGTCCGTCAGGCTCAGCAGACACAGAGCCAGTTACCTTAGACTTAATGCATTCATTCATACACCTGTGTGACTTAGTGATACTGGCACATGCACTGGAAAATCATTTTGTTGATCCGCTGAATATGCCTCATGAGAGGAGGCAGAGAAAGTAGATGACATTATGGGGCTGACAGCCACATGGCTTCGAACCCCTTAATGCCCACGTTCTTTTCCCAGCTGAACCTGTACAATGATCCCATCCATCTATCCTCGCTCTGTAATCCCATAAAGTGTGGATCTGAGTCCAAAAGATTTGTCCAAGCCCTGCCTTATATGTCCCCATCTCCACCTCAAGCACACACACACATGCACTCACAGGCTCTTAATGCCAGGTTAACGTGGCACCACATTCATTGGGCCGTAGCGTGAGTTGCCTCCCTCACCAGCTGTCCTAATATAACTCCTTTAGAGGACTCCATTTGGGCAGAGAGCCTGTATGAATAAAAGAAAGCACTTTTCTCTTTGCGTCACCAACCCCCCCCCCCCCCCACACACACACACATATTCCCACTCATCCTCACCCATTGTTGGTCTACTTGGCCTGCAGGGTTTGAAGATTGGGACCTGGAGATATACAGTGGAGTGTTTTGTCCCACAGAGACACAGGAGGGTTGGAGAGGAAGAGGAAGACAAGCTGAGAGAGTGTGTATGTATCTGACAGCAACACAACATGTCAGTTTCTTTGTTTTTCATGTGCATGAAACAGACAATGTGTCACACATGTCAAAATTCACCTGTAAGCATTGTGTGCTTTATAAGAATGAGACACACAAAGCTTTTAGATGTATTTTTACCTCCACTGTAAAATATTTTTATTCTGGTTCTTGAGACAGAAAGTAATGGAATATGAAGTCTCCTTATATAACAAAATACAGAGGCAAAGCCAGTAAAAGCTTCTCTTAAGCACTCTACTATGTTCATACCATGGTCAGTTGTGGACTGTCTGCACATTATTATCCATATCTATTATCATTATGCTGTACCAGGGAGAGTAACGCATTAAGATCATTACTATGGCTACCAGCAATTTGATTAGAGTTGTCATAAGGGAAGCGATAACACTGAAAGAAGTTTGCGGAGTAAAAGAGGCCATAATGCCAAAGATGGAGTGTAAGACACAACCAACCCCCCCCCCCCCCCCCCCCCCCCCCCCCCAGTCGCACTGGAACAGTCATTTGTCTTCTTTGTAACTGCCGATATCAAGCTAGTTGTTTATGTACAAGACAAGCCCTCAGTTCATGTTGTTATTGCAGAGCATAACCTGCAGGAAAAGGCTTTTTAAACATAATTGATAAGTGTTTTGCTACATTTGAATGGTGAGTCATGTAGACCACCCTTGTGTGATGATGTGACTGCCTGAGAGTGTTGCCAAGATGGCTGCAGAGTTCCATATTCTGCGCCTTGTGTGCTGACTGGTAATGGTGGTCAATCACAAAGCCCACTTCCTAGCACTTTGTGTCTATTAAGATGTATACCCAGTTTGAAACTTTGGATTAGAGGCAATTTCAATGGACGTCACCCCACAGATCTCATTTATTTAGAACAGTGGCTAACAAGCTGGCAGAGAGGAGGAACAGGCAGCAATGCACAATGAAACAAAGTACAATATATTATTTGTTTATTCTGCATAATTATTTATGCTGCCTATTATTTTATTTGCCTTACTGTTTAGTTGATAGCAGTAGCTTCTCAGCATTGTGTTTTATTTCATTGTGCTCATATGTAATGAATCTCACTGAAATGATCTTTAGAGAAATTATTAACATACACCAGCCAAAAGAAGTCCAAAAAATTAATGTCATTGTTTTGAATCCTTAAAGGAGTCATCTCCCCCTTTGGAGAAATATTCTTCTCCTTCTTAGCGTTAGATTAGAAGATTGATATATTATCAGAAGTGGAGCCAGGAGGCAATTAGAAAGAATGTATCAATCTGAACATTTATTTCTACAGTGCTGACAAAGTACCTATGCAAGCATTACAGAAAATTTGTTTCTCTCAGCAATTACAGCAGGTAAGTCCATCAAAAACAAAAACTTACTGTTTCTGCATCAGTTTTTCTACAAAATGAACACAACTGCAACATATAAAAGTCTTTTAAGGATGTTCCTGAGATAGCTTAAGTCTCTATCCTAATCTAATCGTTCGCTTTATTCTTTGTCCTAATCACCTGCTGCTGTCTTTCATGCACAGATATACATTTCCTATCAATCCTTTCGCCCAAGTTGCTGAACGATGCTTCAATATGCACCAGTCAGTGGGGGTGGTGGCTGATTTATTCATTCTATTGACACCATTTTCACTGCTTGAAAGCATTTCTCAGGAAATGTCAAGTTAACATTTGTCATGTTGTTAAAAGAAAAAGGTCAATCTTAAAGTTGTTTTTCCTCATCTCAAATCTGTACAGCTGCTGCAACCTCATTTTATTTTGTTCACATTCTGGATCTGGCACAGGACGTCATGGCCAAGTCTACAAACAAGGCTGAATCCATGCCATTCAGTCCCAAACCCTAACCAGATGAGGCCTTTATCTGCTCTGGAGATGTCATCCGATGCATATAAATTTGCAGTGGCACCTTGTCTCTCTGCTATGTGCATTCTGATTCATCTACTGTGTGAGTGGTGCTGTCTGCGATGTATAATGCAAAGCTGGAGGAGGGTTTATGTGGAAAGAAGAAGGAGTCCCTGGTCCCATTAGAAAGAATAAGTTGCAGTAGCATGTCTGCGAACACTTTCCTACATTAGCAGCCCTAGAGAGTCATGCCTCAATGACAGCACTATGCTGAAAGAGGAACTGGGAAAACGGAACAGGCAGAATAGGGGGAGGGGAAGGAATAGTGTTGTTTGACCTTAAAGCAAGGCAGAGGGGGTAAAAAAAAAAAAAAGCAACTGGAAAAAGCTGCTGGAGAGAGGGAAGGGCAGACAAATGAGGGAAGACAAGTTTGGAAGTTGTATGGATGCAAATGGGAGGGGTAGGAGTGTGTGGGGACAACGGGCTGTTGATAAGGACACTGAAAAAGAACTGAAAACAAATGGGTGGTAAAAAGAGAGAGAGGGAACAGCGGGGAGAGGGATGAGAAAGCGATGCCTAAGATTGAAGAGGATGGAGGGAGAGGGGAGGAGGCGGGGGCGGGGGGGGCTCAAAGTTTCATGAGGGTGTCACTATGGAAGCACCGAATTTTCTCACACCATCTGTGAAAGAAGCATTTCTCAGGGGCAGCTGATGCAGAGCCTCTGTGTACTTGTGTGTGTGTTTTGTGTACTGAAGTGTGTGTTCGGGGACTCAAAGCAGTCTGTCTGGCCAGAGGATGTGTTTTCCGTTATTCACATATCCACAGCGTATTCAGGAGGGAAGAGGAGACAGAAATTGAAGCAAAACAGACAGCAAGAAGCAGAATCCATGTATCCCACCTCTCTCTGTGTAATCCACGGGCTTCAGCAACACAATACATTTAAAGTGTCCTTTCCTTAGACCCTTTTTTTCTGTTTCGCTGCATCCTGCACAGCAGCCCGCTCTCATGTCCATTTTCAGTCATCTAAAAAAAAAAAAAAAACCCAGTTTTTTCCTCCCCCGCCAAACGCAGCACCTCAGGTACCAAAACACATTTAGCCTGTAAAAACGAGCTAAATGAGGAAGGTCTGCGGTCTGTTTGCAGTTAATTGGCACGGTGCAAACACAGATTACCGAACATGACAGTGTCTTTTTCAGAGAAATCTATCTGCCGTGACCTCTCCGGCACTATTACAGCAAGGTCAGAGAACACAGAGGGAAACCGATCAATACAATATTGAGTGTGAGAGCGGAGCAAGTCAGATACAGAGAGAGGGAAAAGAAGGAGAAAGGACATGGGCTCCAAGAGGTGAGAGAGTGGGCTTTAAAAAGATAAAATCGGGAGAGGGGGATGACCGGGGGGGAGATGGAGGGAAGTAGAGGAGGGAGGTGGGCGCAGACCAGGAGATCGTGATCTGCGGCTGAAGGGTTGGAAAAGGTGGAAATGGATGCTGGCGAGGAAGGCCCCTGAAGGCAGCAGCTGTCCCGCGGGCATCAGTCTGAGCCCCGACCCATGGATGACTGCTGTGTTTGAGACACGGTCAGTGTAGGGAGAATATTCTTTAGCCGCAGGCACAAGCACATATTGCCCACAGGGGAGGTATCTGATAACACTATATACAGTAAATTGTAAATTTCATACTGCACGGTGTACTGTGGTGTGTGTGTGTGTGTATGGAGGTACACTAAAGCTGTGTATGATGGTGATTATTCACGGTGCTAATTAACCTGGTATGCATACACATTTATATAGATTAGTTTATTTCTACATACTATGGAGCAAAAACCAACATTTAAATACACACTTAGACACATAGCTGAACCAACATTTTACGATTACGAAATACATAAAGATTTCAGAATCAGTTAACTTAGATACCTATTTTAAATTCATTGTAACCCTTAAGCGCCTGCGATGGTGTTTACAGATACACTGCATTTGTTTCTTTACAATAAATATCACCCAGGGTTTTGTCGGCAGCACTGGGACATGTTGGCTTTGTAAATAGCAGAGCTGCATTAACTTACTGCTGATTGTAGAGAGCAAACAGCCTGGCTGGTGTCATTGAGATGAAATAAGATTAGACGCATGCGTCGCTTCTGCTAAATCCTCCGTGCATGTGAAGGCAATCGCTGCGTAACGCGGCTGTGGTGAACTTAATGTAATTACAATTAAAACCATTGCAGACAAAAATGCAGTGATCATGAAGGACCCGAGGACATGAATGAAATTAGAGTTTGATTTAGTTTCATTTTATAAACCTAAACATTTTAAGCACGCGGAAAAAGTCTTCATGTGCGCTACAGTAAATGGAAAGCACTTACAGGCTGCTTCTGGTCTTATCAAGCACAGTGACGCAACATCTGACCATACACTCACAACACATCTGCCACCCCCAAACACACACTCATACCATGATGGAGCAGGAGAAGGGGACGATTTGGGGATCATCATCTTGTCCACGAACAGTGTGACAGGCGGACTAGAGAGGCTGGGTTCAAACCACCAACCCATTCTGCATCCTGAGCTACAGCTTGATGAAAGGAAAACAAAACTGTGTATCATTCATTCTTTTCATATTCAATGGAGAATTTGAAATTGGAAAATGAAAAAAAAAAAAAAAAAAAAAGGTCATTGTAGTTTTGTTATTTTGTTTATGAATCTGGTACCATAAAACAAGTTTTACGTACGTAGATTTAATGCTCAGATCATAAATAGGGAATGAAAAAGCACAGCCACAGGGGCATTCCTGATTTGGAAATTTAACACTTTATGAACTACCGTAGAACAAGTCCACCAGGGCATACCTTAAATGTTTTTACATGCTCTCACCGCTTCCACCGCTTATCCTTTTTCAGGTCATGGGGGTCAGCTGGAGTCAATCCCAGCCAACAAGCCCTGTGAGGGAACAACAAATAGAGACTGACAGAGAAAAATCACTCACATTCAGACTCATATCTACAGGCAATTTAGAGTCACCAATCAACCTATGCATATGCAAGTCTGGGGGGTCTTGGATGGTGACAGGAAGCTGTAGCACCTGGAGGGGGCCCACGCGGTCACGTGGAGAGCATGCGTGGAGGCCCCAGGCCTGGGAATCAAACCCATGACCTTTTTGCTGTCCATGTGTCCATGTCGATGCTGCTCATTTTTACCTGCTCTAGTGCCATTTTGTGAAGCATTTCAATAAGCTATAAAACAATACAACAATATGCGTAGACTTACAAACAGACTTACTAAACAAATTGCTAATAATTGCATAAAACCATCTAAAAAAGAAAATGGTGTTGCTTTTTCTTTTTACACATATCTTTCTCAATACAGAAATGCTATACAAGTATCCCCATTTCATGCGCACAACATGATGACGGGACGGCATAGGTTCCACTGCGAACACCCGCCGTCTGGATTATGCTTTTGTTGTGTGCGTTTTTTACTGGATTTCTGCAAACACATTAGTGAAGGGAAACAGCGCTTTGGGACACTTTGAATGTACAGTATGATATGAAGGTGTAACTCAGCAGGTATTATATGAAGAAAGAATTATTGCTCTTATTTTGTTGCAATTCTACTGGCATTGAAATATAGATATGCAAATTGAATCACAGGCGCTCCCGTTGGTAATAAAAGGTTAATTTGTTCGATTTGTGTTACCGGAAAGTTTTTGACTTCTTTGTGTGTTCTATTTAATAAGCTTGTAGCAAATTCAGCAACAGCTCATCGTGAGAGAAAGCCCGAAAAAACACAAGCACACAGGGATTGTAAGTCAGTGAATCAGAATTTTCTGAGTGATTTGGTATCGACACCGTGGCCACACCGGACCCAAACTCTAATTTAATTAAAGACTTATTTTAAAATGTCAACACGCATTCAGAGAATTCCATTTTTTTGATTGTCATGACATCTTCCTTGTGTTTACTGCCTCTGAAGAAGATTTCAGTCGATAAACATTGATGAGCTAGTTTCCAAGGAGGGCTGGTGATGGTCAAAAACATGCATTGATTTAAAAAAAGTGCAATAATCTCATAAAAAGTTGACATCCCTTGTGGACTTAAATTATGAGGACAAATGAACAGATTAAAAAGATAAAAAAAAAAAGAGCACGGGATCGTCAAGACTAGCAAAACTAAATCAAGCTAATGAGACAGAGACTTCCACAAGTCACACAAATCAGACAAATTAAATATCATAATCAAGTTTGGCCCAAAGCCCAGTTTTTTTTTTAATTTTCCAATATTCAAACAAGAAAAAAGGAAAACAAGCATTTTTTTGTTATGAGATTCATAATCAAATAGCCAAACATATATATTTTTTTCATTTTCTGAATTTGAATTCTCAATTGAATATGAAAACATATTCACACACAGAGGGAACACCTTGGCTCAGAGACAAATTGAGTTGCTGTGCATCTGGAATATATGTGAAGATGGAAGAAATGACATCAAAGTTTGAATACATTTTAAATCATTTATCATTTTAAAATAGTTATATTCATAAATAAGAAACGGCCACACCATTTTACGAAGGTAAATTCAAGAAATGACACAATCATAATCACTGCCCCTGTTCCTTTTTATATATATATTCTAATTTTTCTTTATCAGATGAAAACATATTGGTTTTTGGTTTTCAGAGTGCAATCACAAATAATATAGTTCTGGTAGATGTTAAACTAACCGTGGACTGAACTGCCTTTCCTCGTTGGCCAGTGTAAGGTGAATCCATGCTCACCTCGCTCTGTACGAAACACATGACTGCATTCAGCGTGTCCATGTGCAGAGTAATAACAGTCACTCTTTTGCTCCGTCGCAAATGAGGGTTATATTCATGTGCGTTTTCACATCATCACCGCTATAGATTCTCTGGCTGCTCTTTGAAACCTCATGTTCTCCCAGCATAGAAAGTGAACCAAAGAGAAACTGGATCCAGTTCATCATACAGGAACTACACAGAGGTTAGCAAGAATGTAGGCGAGCCAGACGGCTTTTTCAGTGAGCGAAGAGACGAAGTGAAAAGCGTGAGGAACGAGAGACGGAAGACATTTTTCAAAAGACTGAAACACGAAGAGAGGTAGATTAGAGAGGTTTCACGTTTCGGGCTGCTGAATTGAGAGATAACGACAACATATTAGCACATATGTGTGTGTGTGTGCGTGTGTGTGTGTGGCAGATAACAAGGCAGTGTGTGTGGTCTGTGTTTACGCTAATTAACTACATCAATACTGTCAGACAGCTTTTCAGGCTTTGATCGGCTCCCAGAGCCTGCCAAAAAGTCTGAAAAACACACCCGTCAATCACAGCCATCGTTTCCTCTTATGCTAATCTTACCCGTAAAACAAAGCCTTTCATTTAGAGAAATAACTGCCGTCGGCTGGCTCGGCTGGATGGGAGCGCTTCCTCTGATTGTGACTGCATCTTCGTTCCATTCCAGTCCATCCACCTCTGCTTCACCCGTGCCTCTCTCGCATGGACGCACATCACTTTTTTTTTTTTTTTGTTTACTTTCCCCCTCCTCATACACGCACACGCTAACACATACACATGCACCTCTGGCTCGATGGTGAATATGTAAATCGACATCTGCTCCGGTACCCAATCTCCAGCCCTCACCATGTGTCTGATATGCTAATGTAACCAACACGGTTTCTTCACTCCACATCCTCTCCTTCTTCTCCCTTCACTCTGCTGCCTTCTCCTCAGCACCGCTTTACCTGAGCCTGCCAAGGATGAGCAGATGAAACAGGGGATGGGAGGGAAGAGAGAGGAAGAGGGAGAGATGGGGGGGGGGTTAAGAGGGGCTTTACATGAAATCTGATAATGATGTTGTTATGGATGGCTGTTACACACACATAACAATTCTGTGAGCAGCAGCAGCAAAAAGCTACACCTATTAGGGACCAGTGGATGGGAATCCAGAAGAGAGCCGCTGACTGTGGGAATAAGAATAAAGCTCCAACCCCTCTGCTGCCCTCTGTGCCTCTCCCTCATTAATCACATGGATGTCACCCCCGCCTCTCTTCCCCCTTCATGTCATCATCTTATCAGCCGCGATGATTTCCGGAGTTGACACCTTGCAGTTGCGTTTGACGTACGGTTGCGACCACAACACAGTTTTGCACACAAATGCATTGGAGGTTGTGCAAGCAAGCGTGCAACCCTTGTACAGCGCTGCCATCACATTTGCATTGAGCAGCAGGATGGATGGCATCCCATTCTAAGGTCATTGTTCTCAATCCAAGCCCTGGAGTAAGCTTTGATTTATAAAGGATGAAATGGGACAAGACCTGTTTCCCTGAGATCCCCCAGTTGGCTGTGTTCACAGCTTTTGCAGCTTTGACTGACTTCTGAGTGAATACATGAATGCTAAAGGACACTCGCTGTGGCTTTCCATTTTGCTGGCTACATGTGATGCCACGCTCGCTGTGAGCTCGGGCCCCTGTCGAAGACGATTGAGGACAGCGTGGCATCTTATTATTTATCCAGATGTTGTGAAGCCGTGGTACAAACGGGAGACATCCAACATTGCGTTGTCACTTCAATTCCCCCACGGATACAGATGAGAGCCATATGTTTTGGTGCCGCTAAAAACGAATGGCAACAAGTGGCAAAAAGAATGATCAAGCGCAAGTCAAGTTCTCTCATTAGCGTGAGGAAAGCAAATGCATTTATCAAGAAGCGTCCTCATTTATCAAGGGACAGTGTGACCCATTTGGCGTGTAAAATGAATCTGGTCTAATTTCTTTGGAAAATAAAACATTTATCAGTTTGATCCCAGCTGTAACATGGACCTCGGTCTGACATCTGAACGGGGACATGCATTCTAAGTGCTCTGGAAGACAAGCAGTTGACTGTACTGGATGGTCCAGATCCGCAAAGTGACTTGAAATATACCAATTATTTAAATTGGCAAGTGCTCAAGAGAACTGTCACATGAAAAACACTTTACTGCTGCCATCCTTTTTGTTGTTGTTCTAATTCAAGTCAAAAAGGTTAGATTAACATCATTAACCCTGCGGGAAATTAGATTTGCAGCAGAAAATTAGTCGCGGTCAGAGGCAGACACAAAAATGTTGCTATTCCCATTGAACTTTTCCGACGCTCCGAGGGATGGACAAAATAGTGGAAACCTAACAAAAAAGAGACTAATTTTAAAAGAACAACGGAACCAAATTGCATTTAGCAGCATGTCAGCTTTAAAGGGGCAAACAGCCAGGAAGAGTTACCCATTCTAGTCCGAACTGACTGATAAAGAATTTTTCCAGCTGATTGGCTTGGGTTGTATGCCATCTGCTATATTTGATATGGGACTAATGTTAAAGAACTGATTTATTACAGTATTCCAGTTAGATGGTGGTGGCAGAGTGTGAATTTAAAAAATGACAATAAAGGAAGAGGGGGTCAGCTTTCTCTCCGAGTAGAGAATAGGTGCTTCACTGAAGTGTGACCGTGCCACGGTACCATGCTTACCTAAATAAAGCTGTCATTTAAATGTAGTGGAGTAGTTATGATCTGAAATGTTGTGGGTTGAAAGTATCATTTAATATGAGTAGTAGCATAAATTGGATATACTTAAGTAAAATACAGTTGATGCAAAACTTGACTTCATTACTTTTAATTACTTCGTGCATTTCACCACGTGGATTTTAATGATTTTTTTTCATACCCTACTCAATGAAATCCATTGGAGTGACAAAAAAAAAAGTGTGCCATTATAAAAACCTAAAGAGCACGTGACCACCCCATTCATACAAAATACTGCTAACTTAGACATTTTAAACTGGAAATTTTATGTTGGGAATGAAGCTTAGTTAGATTGTGGAGAAAATTTGGAAGTTAGTTACTCAGTAGTTAGTCAGTAACTTCAGAGAATTAATATAAACTAAACAGTGTTAGGTACTTGATACAAATTATAGAGACTCCAGATGCAAGAAAGTTTTTTTTTTTTTTTTTTCTCTCTCTCTCTTTTGGCTTCTTTCCTTGTTCTTTCCCTACTCGGGTCACCTTAGCAAGTCAGCTCCGTGATTCGCATGGTTGATTTGGCCCTACCCATTTATCCAGGCTTGCGATCGGCCAAAGCACTGGTTGTGGCTAAGGTTTGAATACAGAACTACGAAAGTAAATGCCATTAAAAAAGCTAGAGACTTACTGAGGCGTACATTTAACTAAAGCATCTCAAATTTGCTACTGAGACACACAGGAGCTTTATAGTCCACATTAGTGGTGTGTGAAATTCGTTCTTTGAGGGATTTTGTCATTCTGGACCTGCGAAGGAGAACAGAGAGCAGATGAAAGAAGTTCTTTACTGAAATAATAAAGCTGTCTTTCTTTGATGATTGGGAAAGAAATAGCTTAAGGCTAGTTCGAGATGACAGGGAGGGGAAACGTCCGGGGCAGAGCGTGCCTGGCTGGCCTGCATGCAGCGAAAAGGGGAAAGGGCTCCTTGCAGGATGAGGCTGTTATGGCAGTGGAGAAATCAGGCTGAGAGCCACAGGTGACCGGAGTCCCAACAGGCAGGCCCCCAAAAAGACACGCAGAGCTGGACACGGCACACAACAGAGAGATATAATACTGAACCAGATGAACAAGTGAAAATGCCCGTTATCAAGAATTCCTAGAGAGGAAGACTAAATTCATAAAAAGGGAACGCTCCTGTCGTTGCCATTGGTGGTAGGACCGGTCCTTTTGTACTGTGGCAGGAGTTGCTATTGTGACAGCAAGATGCACAGGCGTGAAAAGGAGATTGCCAGGAACATAAAACACTTGCGGCCAAGCCCAGCTACAATGACACACACACACACACACACACACACACACACACACACAACCAGACATAGACAGAGAGAGAATGGACTGCAGACAAACAAATACACGAGAGCACAAAGAAACAGGCCAGTATCACAAAATCCACCAGGTATGAATAGAGGAAATATATATTTTAATAGTTACACTGGAAGTATCATAGATTAGTGTTTTACCCATCTCTTTTTTTGTGCAGCGCAGAGCCAAATAGTACTATGAGATAGCACACTTTGAGCCAGCAGCGAGCCACACATCTGAAGGATGCATCTATTAAAGAGCTGATCAGCTAATACATGAAAGTCGCCATTGCTCTGTCTGCACTGACAACACACAAAAATGTCTTAGACATTTGAACATGTGCTGTGTCCCTGGTCAAAGTACAATAATAGACATCAGCAATTTCAGATACTCAAGTGTCTTGGATGGAAAATCATATGAAAGCAAAAAAGATCAGCTTTGTCAAAATCATTGTTTTTTGCTGTTAGTGTATGCCTTCATACTATGACCAGTTCATTTGAGGCACTGAAATAATACCACAGCAATACCAGCAACTTTGTGATACTATTGACTTGTATTACATTCTACCACGGGGTGTTGTCAAAATTTTGTCCAAATGATTTAAATGAATGATGGAAAAACAATTATAGGTTGGGGATGATATCTATGTTTTATGGTTCAATACACTCCTGAATCACTGCCCTGGGTTATTCCTAACTGTTCCCTGTTACCATCCTTACGAAATCACAAGAGGGTCCGAGAAAAGGTTCGTCCAGCGCTGCTCACATCTTCCTTCTGAAACAAATTGATCTGCGTTGTTTAGCCTTTTCTGGTTTTTCATCGATCGCAGTATGGTATGTGATACAGTTGGACCAATGACTTCTGGCACCAGCAGCAGAAAACAGATATTGAAGTCAAATTCCTGGATGCAGTAATGAATATATTTCTACGATGTGTTTTCTGTAAACTCAACTCGGATTAGCTTCAGTGAAAACTGAGCATGAAAATGATATGATTGTGTCCAAAGCTAATGAGGGGCTGCAGTAAAACTGAGGATCACATGTGCTGCTTTTGTGTGAAGTGAAAGGTCAAGGTCAATCAAAAGCAGAGCGAAATATGCATACATTATTACATGTACAATTGTTACAATAAACTACTGTGGTTCATTTAAACCTGCAGTCGAAGAGTTAGCTGAGCAGCTTCCCACAGCTGTGTAGATATAAGAACAGACCTGTTTTATATGTAAGTCACATGCGTGCATTTGACACGCGGGATCTTGAAAGTTCAAATGACAGCTATGTTTTATGGGCCTTTTTAAAGGTGCACACTTCATGAGGCAGTTAAACCAAAGAATCGCTGGCTCCTGTAGGCAGCTGCTAGAGAGAGACTGAACACTCTTTTATACTGTGTATTACTATTTTCTTAACTTATATAGTGGACCTCTGCAGCATGCAGGTCACCAGGAATCTTAAAGACTGCTCTGTCTGTTTGATCCCTGGCTCACACAATGCTCCGGCATCAGCTGCATCAATGCAACAAAGACTGATGTGGCCTTGTATACGTCATAATGCAACATTCTTCTGCTGATATAATGCTGAACATTATATCAGTTACGAGAAAATGAAAAGGGCCGTATGGCATCGGAGGGCCCGGGATGTGAGCAATTCAGATGAGCGACAATTCCTGGTGGACATTGAAGTTTATTGAGAGATAAAACTGTAAATAATAAACAACCAAAGCGTAATGGGTGGGCGGTCTGTTACTTTGGCATCGGGCCAACCTTTTTTGGGCTGGTCCCTGCAGATCATTTCACTAAAAGTTGCTGCTGTGTTCGGATCATTCATTCATCTTCTACCTCTTATCCCTTATCACCCAGAGCAGGTGCTGGAGTCACTCACGCTGGGTGAGGGCAGGGTCGCCCTGGAGAGAGAGAGGTCGCCGGGAACCCAACCCTCAACCTTCTTGTTGTGAGGCCACAGCTCTAACAGCTACGCCGCCATGCTGCCTTTATTCGCATCACTCAGTTTTAAAAGTTGCTCGTTAACAGCTGACTTTGCTACTCCACTTACTCATCCCTCAGGCAGCGTGGTGTAGTATAACATATGCCAGTTTTCTACTGGAGCAGAGCAAGAACCACCCAGTCCCAGTCATGGCAGTGACTGAACTTTCTAATTATAACTTTTAAATATAGCACCTCATAAATAAATCAGTGCTCTCCAGACTAATACCGCACATTGACTAAGCAAAAGGTGTGGCTGGTTGTGAATCGAAAAGAAGTGTCAAAAGAGCGAGATCCAATTCTTTTCTTTTCTTTTCAGGTTTCACAATAAAATCTGAGTGGAAACAGTTTGAGATTATAGATTCCAATACACTGTCATTCAGACTAGTGGGTTTGACTTGTGAGCCAGCCTTCAGCAGCCACGGCCCTGCACTTTTTCTTTTTAGACCAGATTGATGCGTGTTCAAATGTTAGCTGTGCCTTCTTCGGCCTGCTTTTAGCTATGTATGAGTACGGTGCTGAATATGAACCAAGCAGGCCAGGAGAGTATTTAATATACAGAACACGCTTCTCATCCCCATCCAATCATATATGAACATTATCTACCAACTATCTGATCAATATCATGTAAAAGGTTTTTTTGCCTACTGCACTCAAAAGTTAACTCCATCCACTTGCCAGACCTCCTCCTCCGCATTAGCATTTAGATTTGGGTGAAAGTGTTTCTCTGTATGTGTTTTTGTTCGGTGCTGTGTACCCAAGACTCTGCCTGGCGTGGGGGGCTGGGGAAGGCGGCGAGGCCATGGTTCCGCTCCAATGCGTCAATGTTTCTGGAGCGCTGGAGCAGAACCACTCACTCACTCACTCATTCATCTTCAACCGCTTATATGTTTCCGGGTCACGGGGAGTGCTGAAGCCAATCCCAGCTCACATTGGGCGAGATGGGTGGGGGGGGGTACACCCTGGACTGGTCTCCAGTCTATCACAGTGGAACAGAACCAAACCAACAAATTAAAATATTTGCTTTTGTTTCTGGAAAAAACAAAAAGCAAACAAACAAACAAAAAAAAAAAAAAACGAATGTGAATGGCCAGTCGGAAATGCAGCGATTTCATCATCAGGGCACAAAGAGACGCTGTCACGTATGTGAAATCATCATATACAAGCAATAGACCAGATGAACGCATACATCAAAACGCCCAAACACGACTGTTTATCACTCTGCAACACACCGGTAAACAGTTTAGTGTGGAGCCGCAGCAATTTTAGAGGTGAAATGAAAGATATTTGACAGTTAACTTGCATGTAAACAAACATTATCATGTGAATTAGTCTTCATGAGGAGCACAACAGATGTCTGCTTCATTATCTCATGTAGATATAAACAATCAGTCATAGTCTAGTTAAATGCGTCAAAACAAAGCATCATGTGAAGTGCGCATCGTATTGTTCTGTGGATATTACGTGTGGGATCAACTGTAATAAAGAAAGTCATATCCTATGTGATGTCATCCAAAGCCTTTTTGAAAAGGGGCTTTGAGGCTTAGAGCTGGCTGATACTCTGTCACCGTCTTGGCGGTGCCTGACTCTGCTCAACTCAACCGTGCCAAGCCAAACCTGATGACCTTTCTACCGCAGCCTCGCGCACCAGCTTGATCCTTTTCAACTGAGGCCCCAGGGCGATGTTTCGCTGAGTTGGTGTTAGGATGTTCTCCTGATGTCACCAAATGCTGTAAGATGCCAAATCCTATAATCCTCTTTCCAACTTATCGAATAAATCTTTTATCTTCTCATTAAGATTTACACATTAAAAAATAAAAACATATTTGTTATTAATGTCATCATTGTAGATTTATGAGTTTTCATACATATAGAAAATGTTTTGCTTACAAAATGGATTTAAATTTTAACTATCACAGTCCCAGTTTAAAACAACAACTTAACTAATCCGTGAATTCAGTTCGCAATGAAAGAAACAGCAACTACAGGCTTTTAACTCATTCGTTCCCTTTGAAAAGCCCTCTGCCACTTCAACATACAGCTTTAACTCAACTTAAGTCCACTTGTATTTTTTGATTTTTACTTGAGCAAGAGTTGTGGATAAACTCAAAGCATTGTGTCGTGTCACGTAGGCTGAGATGGCACCTAAAGGCAGACTACAGATGGACCAGGAAGAATCACCCCTGTGGATCAGACATTATCAGCAAAATCCAACATTTTTAGCAACCTTAGACTTCTTTTGGTTATCCTACATTGTGCCATGCCAATAAAGTGGAGCTGAGTTGAGCTGGTAACTCACATACCTCATGTGCACCAACTGCGTGATGTTTCACGGTGTGTTAATGTTCTGCTGGGAGTGTTTACATCTGTGGATTACTCAGTGTCACCATGTGCGACTGGGGCTCACAAGGTCACGTCTCACAACCAACCTCATCCTGTGGTGCTCTGCGTTATTCCTGTGTTTCAGCATGATCCCACCCCTCGTACACAGCGGGCTTCCATCAACAGGAGGATGAAGTCAGACTCCTACCTCAGACTCCCTAGTCAACCAGTGTAAACATCACTGAACCCTTATAAGAAATAGATTTGCTGCTCCTTCATCTCTCGGTGCACTGGAGGCTTTTCCTCTTGAATCGCTTTTATGAAACAGACACATCTCAGGTCCTGACAGTACGAAGATGACTGACGCTGTTCTCTGGGAAGCTCTTTTCAAACACAATACTCGTATATCCTTCAACATGTTTGCGTTAATGTGTTCTCCTCTTGAACACCTGCTTGGCTGTGATGATGAATGTGCTCATTTACGCACGTAGCCACATGTGTGCACCGCTGATCTTACCATGCTACATTTTGAGACTCAGGTTTCTACAGTGGACGCGGTACGCGCTTTCCCGTGGTGTCAGCAATGTTTTGATAAATGAGGGCCATTTGACTTTAATTGAAGGTCAGCAGCGGCTGAGCCTTTGGTTGTGAAATCACTTTTAGAATTTTGCGTCATATTTCAAAAAAAAGAAACCAACCCTGTGTCTGTGCTGGCCTTGACCGTGGTTTAATGCAGGGGCATGAATCCTGGTATCGGCATGATAAAACTAACTCGACCGGCGAAAGAAATTTAAACTTTCAACGCTTTGGGAGGGGGAAAAAAAAAACAAAACACTGAGAACAGAAAGAAACATTTACTACCTCGCCCTCTCCTGTGGAGGTGTGTTTAAGCCACACTCCCAGTGTGCAGCAACATGTGTCCGTACACTGTGCAATGGTTTTGAATTTCCTTTTTCACTGCATAATAACAACTTCTTGGGTTCTTGGCTGCACTGTAGGTGGACAGCTCATTGTCAGCCCTTCAGCCTTCATATATCCTACACACACACACATCTTACATGCAGCCACACATACATCGTCCCATCATTAGAGTCTGGAGCACAGGAGCAGACATAGGGGGAGGAGGGGAAGAGATGGATAGACAGAAATAAAGGAAGAGAAAAGAGGCGATGGACTCAGGAGGGAGGACATTCAGGCACATCATTAGCAATGGGGATGGAGAGATCCAGCAATAGAAGAATATAATTAAGTTCACTTGGGATTTTTAAATTCATAAAAATATGCAAAAAACGTAAAAGTAGAGGGATTTAACTAGGTCCACCTTGTCATGCCTACAAAGAAATATGTTTCCAAAGCCAGCCTAATTATCGATTACTCAAAACTGTTGTACAACAGCCAAAAT
Organism: Echeneis naucrates; assembly: GCF_900963305.1. NCBI lineage: Eukaryota > Metazoa > Chordata > Actinopteri > Carangiformes > Echeneidae > Echeneis > Echeneis naucrates. The sequence continues at coordinate 15,375,141 of NC_042521.1, forward strand.
AATATGATTGCGATTGAAAATCTGTGTCTTAATAAGGGTTGGGGTTCAACTTCTCAGATCTGTGTATGTAGAGTAAATACAAATATGAAGCAGTTTCCCAATGTGAATTTCATGAGAAGTAACAATGGCAATTAGCAATGCTCTCTAGATATGCTCTCCAGACCAATCAGACATATGATTTAAGATAGTTTCATTTCTCTGTGCAGAAATGAGCCAATTGTCTCAGAAAATTGCACCCACAAAAGAAAGAAGCAGTTAAAGCAGGACTTCAGGTCCGACAGATGCGCTGTGGTATCAATCTATTTTAGCTCATCCCTTCAGGCCTGAAATAGAAATTGTGCCCAGAGTTTGATCAATTCATTTTCATTTCCTCCATCTTAAATGAAACATTCATAGCCACGCATTTACTGACAGAATGACTGGCCTCAAATATCTAAACTTGCATCAGGAAAAGGCTGGAAGATTGACTTTTGAAAATTTAAGCAGGGCTCAATATTTGAACAGTGCATTCCAGGAAATCACACAGAAGTTGTATTGACTTCCCTCATTTGCGTTTCACTTAGACTCTCAGAGTATTGAGTTTATTGAAACACCATCATGAAGTCTCCTAGGCACAAAAGTGGAGTATGGAAAATGCTGCAATTAGCGGCTAAGAGGGTGGTGAGAGGAACAGAGCTGCACAAACATGTCACATGTCCAGTCACGTCAACACGCCTACAACAGCTGTAACGAAGATGATCCATCATTGGTGCCGTATGATATACACTTCCTCTCTCCTAAGTGAGTGGGCGCGGTTAGCTGGTGCACAATGTAAAAAACCTTGAACCTTGACATTTGAAAGGAGCAGGTCTGTAGCTAATACGAGCAAAGCCATTGCTCCCCTTTCTGCTTCCTTTAGGAAGGAAAAGACATTTGTAACAATAGCTGATAGACTTTAGACTGATACATAAACAATACAGCACCAGCTAGACTGCAAGCATTCAGATCATTTTTATCTGCATATGAGATAAAGATCACCAGCACATCGATAAACATTAATAGCAACAACATTTTTAACTAAAGAAACACAACTTTCAATATATTAAACTTCATATCACACTGCATTACCAGATCTTGGGAGAAATTTCTGCTGGAAACTAAACAAGTCTCAAGCAAAATGTATTTACTGCCGATAGAGCCAGTATTTACTATTTACACTTACAGAAAATGATCTCGTAGTGGTAAGATAAAATGCTCTGCAAATACGGGGCCTGGCAATTTAAAGTAGCTCAAGCTTGAAGTGGCAATCTTTCTAAACTTTCATTTAAAACAATGTCTGTTAAGTGACTATCGTGGAATGAGGTAACAAAGGTTATTGAGGAAAGTATTGTAGTAGGTATTTACTGTATTTTTGCACGACTGGGTTGCTACTGCTAACTGATTATGTCCTCACAGAGGAAACTGTTCACAGCTTTGCATTAACAGCAACGCAGGCTGAATTTCATTATGAGGCACTCACAGGAAATCCAATGTGTCACTGAGATTAGCACATTCATGAAAAATGCATCAACAAAATGAGACAATGGCCATTTTCATTATTTTTCAGACAGCTGATCGGTTTGAAATATTTCAGACTAATGAAAATACAAGCAGCTTTTAGATGAAGAGCTGCTGACGACACATTATACACAATTTCTCTGCCAGGTAACTTTCACTCTGCCCTTGTTGTTATGGACTCAGGATATGTGCAACATAAAATAAGGTTTATCACGGGATCATGAGAAAAGGGCAATTACTGTCTGACTTCTACATTGACACAACAATAGTTTGCTAGTTTCTGTTTCCCCAGAACTCTGCGACCTGTTATATTGAACCACAGTTGCTGTTATTTCTAGTAACTGCAGCATTTGCCAAAAATCAGAATACTGGACTTCAAAAGTACTAATCCCAATTAATGTCACTGTTTCTTTTAAAAAGTTGATTTCAAATAGAAAGTTATTTTTGGTTTAAATCTAAACGCGTAAGTCAGAAGATTTCAGGCCAATAGCCACTGGACCTCACTGAGAGAACAGCCTAACCCAGAAATAGGGACATCAGGATGGCAGTAATGCACATATTGTTTAAAACTTGTGAGGGAAAATTTGGCAGGTGAGGAGACAGGACAACAGACCAAGAATGGGAAGCAGAGAAGATGGAAAAAGTGGGGATGGAATAATAAATGTAAGAAAAGTTGGAAAGAAAAAAGCAGACTATTATAACAAAATCAGCAGACATACACAAAACTAGCCTCTTTCAAAGAGCTGAAATAGTTTTTATGTATGTGACTGCGCGTGTGAGAGAGAAAATTATTTGTGTAAGCATGACCTCATCTGTGTGTATGTGTGTGTATGTGTATGTGTGTGTAAAAAAAAGCTGTCAACTATTCCAAGCGAGAAACTTTCAGCAGTGTGTCAACCTAATGGGCAGAAACTGGGGCATAGTGAATTATTCAGCAGCTTTTTAGGGGGAGAGGAGACACTTCCAATATCTTCCCTCAGGAAAAATGTAAGGACCCTGCTCAAGAGAGGCACATGCAAACACATAAACGTGCACACACACACACACACACACACACACACACACACAGAGGGCACAGCGTGTGTGCTGAACAACTACGCCATCAGTTTAGTCAACAGGTCTTAAACTCCCAAACTAATGGGCTTGTTTCTAAAAACAAATATAGCAGCAGCTAGTTCCATCCCAGTGAGACCCTGCCTATATTCATTAAAAGAAAAGTTACTGAGCATCAGCTTGTCCCCTAATCAACTCACGACCAATACAGGAACATCAGGCCAGCCTTTGTGTGTGATAGGGATAATTGGTGTCATGCCAATTACTTCCTGAGTGAGAACAGTCGGGAAGCTGCAGTACGAGTGGCAGCGGTATCACATCATTGCCACTAGTTTGTGGAGTCCCTCAGAAGCCGCTCAGATTGCTGAACCATTAAAGGGCCTATTTATACATTTTCTCTGCTGCCAAACGTGGCTTTTTTCCAGGAGCAGGTAGGGGAGATTGTGACTGGACAAGATTTGAAGCCATCGCTGTGTTTACAAGACAAAAAAGAGGTTTCAAATGAACCTTCCGAGCAATGCCACGTCTTCAGGTCAGGGGCAAGGCGGCTTCAACGGAGACAAAGACATGGCAGAGTGAAGGATTAGTATTGGTGTTTTGTTTCACAGGCATAAGCAGAGCTACCATGAGTGCATGGGAGCAGCTGCCACCCAGGGCCCCGTCCAGGCTCGGGGCCCCCTTTATGTGCTCATTTCCCCGTTTAGAAGCGGAAACGGTGAACTTGTATAAATGGCTATCTTTCAGAAATTTTAATGCTCGTTCTTTCACAGTCATAAGGGGCCTCTCCAATTTATACGATACCTAAACGGCTTCTCAAATGCCGCCATTTTGAAACACGTTTTATTGAAGTCCATCTGGTCTGAGAAACGTAGCAGCCACTACATTCAGTGATACAATGTATGACAATCACCAACAGAACCACAACACTTCGAGTGGACACTTTAAAAAGCATAAATCACAGAGCAACGTTTAAATTTCAGAGAAAAGCAAACTTAGCAGCAAATTTTTAGCAGTGCTCTCTGTAATACTATGTATCATGGGAATTCTGAGGAGCAGTAGTAGGCTACTACATTGCAAATCTATGTAAAGGATCATTTTGATACATATTTGTTAAAGCAGTTACAGTAATAGTGCACAGTGTACAATGGAGAGAAAATTGTTCAGGTCTAGTCTATCAGTAACAATCAGTTAGCCAATTAATTTTAAACAATTTACATTTTGGTTGTGAAGACATCAGAATATGAATCTCTTGTTTTAGCCCATGTACACTGCAGCACACAGAGCTGTTGACGGACTATTTATCAGGATGCCTGTTACAGTGCCGTAGACCACCTTATCTGTTCATGTTACAGTGTGGTATTAATTGAGAAACTGTTCATCAGCAACACCGCAGTCAATCAGCTGTCCCTGTCTTCCTGTCAGCGGTGCTCAAACCTTGTTTCTTGACTGGCAGCCTGTTTTCTTTGTTCTTTTGTGGCTTTACTGTATCTTTTATTTCTCATCGGCTCATATTTGCTTCAACAAATGGCACACATTAAATAACATGGATTAGTCACTTTGTTTACCTTTTCTATTTATGTTCATTTTGAAACTTGTTAGCAACTAGACCCTATGACAAAGCTCCGCCTCCAATGTATGTTTAGCTCCGCCCCTATCCATAGCTAAACATAACTGTTGATGAATTTCAATCTCGAAAGTGAAGCTGAAGTAAATGACTTTTAATTCTAACTTTGGCAATGTGGCAAAAGCAAAACTTACAAATAGTTTTTCCTCATGTCAACTTTTATAAAAGGGAAATTGTGAATTGAATAAAAGTATTCCAAAGGCATTTTAACAACTGGTGGATGCATTCGCCTTGGTCAAACACGTTTTAACCCATGACCAACACATTTTTGTGCAGTTAAACTTTAGTCAACTTTATTGAAGTCTGACACAAGAATTTGTGCTGCCCAGCCATTTTGACTGTGCTCACCCTGTGAAGGAAGAACAAGAACGGGGTCCAAAATGGAGTAAGATGTCATATTAGCTGTATTGTAGCACATTTCCCTGGATATCAATTTTGCCACAAAAGCCATAGTGAATCCATGACCCAGAAAAATCCACAGAATGAAACCACATCACTGTCACACCACCCATGTTACTGTCACACCATTGAGCAATTAGTGTGAGTGTAGTGCAGTGTAGTCTTGCATAGCTAAATTTCAACGCTGTCTTTGAGCTGTATGGGTTGATAAAAAAAAAAAAAAAAAAAGATCCAGCAGAATTCACTATCACTTGGGGAACCATATGAATGAGCCCTCACTCCCTGAAATTTCTAAAATCAGATCTGGTGACGAGAGAGGCCGCTGAGTTCACTGAGCTCATTATCATGTTCACAAAGCCATTTTGAGACAAGTTCTTCTTCGTGACATGGGGCATTATCACCCTGGTGGCAGCCATTATGAAACAATAACCTAAAGGAAAGCATGTGATCAGAAACAGTTCTCAGGTTAGGCTGTGGCATTCAGCGCATCATTGACTGGCGTTGAAGGCACAGTGTGGTGGCAAGGCGCCATTACACCACGAGGTCGGCTATATTGACACCACATTCTGACCATACCATCTGCTGCCTCAGGAGAAACCCGGACTAATCAGGCCAGCCTTTTATCCCGTTTTCAGCTGTCCAGTTTAGTTGAGCTTGAGTCCACTGCAGCTTTAGATTTCTGCTCTTGTCTGACAGCAGAGGAAACGTACATGGTTGTCTCTGCTGTCGTCAGGTGCCTTTCTGCACACTGCTGCAGAGATAATCTCAGTTACTGTCACCTTTCCTGGCAGCTTCAACCAGTCTGGTCACTTTCCTCTGACTTCTGTCATCAACAAAGTTCTTCAGTCTGAAGAGCTGTATGATTTTATTTATTTATTTATTTATTTTTTCATCATCTTATTTTCGATACCATTCTGAGTTAAAAACTCCAGAGACGGTTGCCAGTGAAAGTGCCAGGAGATCAGAACATTCTGAAAAACTCAAAGCAACTCGTCTGTCTTGTCATGGTCAAACACTTTTGTCCTTTATTCTGGTTCCTCTCAGCGAATGTTAACTGAAGCTCCTGACCTGTATCTGCAGGATTTTATGAATTGTTCTGTTTTTCTTTACAAAATGCTGGATAAATTAATTTGTGCAAACCTCACGTAAGCACTGAGAATTACATTTGTTATCGTAACTACCAGAAAACGTCGTCATTAGTACATTTTTGCTACACTGACAACACTTTTCTGCACATTTGGTTTTAACTTCAGGTTAAAAACAAAACACAAATTTGATCATTCATCTTCTACCGCTTATCTGTTTCCAGCTCGTGGAGGGTGCTGGAGCCAATCCCAGCTCACTCTGGGCCAACACACAGAGACAGACAGACCGACAACCACTCACACTCTCACCTACAGACAGTTTAGGGTCACCAGTTAACCCAAACATGATGTCTTTGGTCAGTGGGAGGAAACCTACGCAGGCACAGAAACCACAGAAAGGTCCCAGGCCCGGGAACTGAACCTGCGACCTTCTGGCTGTGAGGCAACACCATTAACCATTCCATCCCAATGACAGCACCTGTCAGTCAGGTTAGACAACTGGCCAAAGTTTATATGTGCTCCTTTGACGCAAATTGTGAAATTCAGACAGAAATAAAAGCAGACATCTTGCAGGTCACCAATTTTGAGGAGAAAAAAAACTTCTAACGTGACCAAAAAAAACGCCTTTGTCCCTGCCAAAGCCTGCACCACATGAAATCTACAGCAAGGTCCGTTCCCTGTCTACCTCTCTGCCACTCTCTCCTGCAACCCCTCGTCCCCCAAACTCTGTCCACCGTCCTCCTCTTTATTCGACACGCTTCTCCTCTCTGCAGCCAATCTGACTCACTGACATTTAATTAGTCGGTGAGTGGAGGACGTCTCCCCGCATCAGCCCTGTAGTGACGCTGACCTTTTCCGACTGGGTCACTCATCTGCCATTATAGCGCTGAGTGCCCCCAACACTTCACGTACACACTTCACGCACACACACACACACACACACACACACACACGGAAACACACATCATCATCAGTCTCTCAGCACTACCAAAGAATACTCCAGTGTGATGATGAAATGAAGCAGCTGGTGAGCTGGCAATTGACATTAAGGTCGAGTTTTCTTTTGAAAAATTAGATGAAGTCACATGTTTGATGATTTGCAGTGCAGGCAGCCTGTGTGTGTGTGTGCTCTTTCACAACTTTGCGCAATGATGTGGGTTTGATGATTTAGGGTAAGTTGTTTGTGAGTTTCAGGAATCTTCCTTTCAGTCTCTTGCATCACGCTAATCAGCCATCCTAAGAGGAGACTAACAACAGTTATCCTTTCATCTTTGGTCAGCGCAAAATGCCCCTTGCAACACACTTGTGCATAAGTAGCTACACTCACACACACACACACACACACACACACACACACATACACACCTGCACTTGCAGTTTTGCTCCCTGTGCTGCACATCTCCTCTCTTCTCCTCAGTGCTGTGACATATCACCCAGCAACATCAGCTGCCAGACACCTCCTATCAGGATCAGTTTGGAGGCCTTTTAATCCGCCCTCTAAAGAAGTCTTTCCTGTCAATGTAGGGAGACGTGACTCCAATACTAAAGGCAATGAGGGAGAAGAAGGGATCCAGGGTGAGGGGCCTGGCAGAATGAGCTAACCAACTGGCCCTGCATGCCGGTGTTGGGCTAAAGCCCAGACAGTTTTTCTTTTTCTTCCCCCCCGCCCCAGCTAGAGGAGTTGGAAAACGTCCTCAACGCAGACAGTGAAGAGGCAAAATAAATCTTTATCACTGAGGGTACAAGGGTTATATATCCCTCTGGATAGGTGAAGATATTATCTAAGTACACATTAAAAAAAGGTCACATTTTATGAGGTAACCACCTACATATTCGCTGTTTTTGTAGAGCAGGCTTGAAACACTGACATGTTACTGAACAGCTTAAGTGTCAAGTAGACATTAAGAGAACTCATACTTTCATAATCCAGATGAAAAAAAATTCACTTTTCAGTTTGTTCATCACTCAGCTGAATTTTACCAGTTAGGTCTGAGAGCACTGTGGTTTGTTTACTGCGGAAAGCAAAGGGAAATGCAGTGGCACCAAAAAAAAAAAAAAAACTGAACTGTAAATGCATGGAAAATTGTGGAAGTAAGTAATGAAGCATATTGTAGCCACCTTGACAAAAGAGTTTCTCAAAATTCTCTTTGTTCATATTTCAAACTATGTACATACCAGTGGCTGATATGTAATCTATATTCAGTACTAGATAAAGCAATTTGCTGGTTTTAAGAGTGGAAGATCAACAGATCAGATTAGATTATCAGAGCTTTGATGTCATTTTTTACCAAAATGCAACAAAAATTTGACATTTGAGATGCCTGTATGATTAGCAGCCTGTTAGTGTCGCATCAGTTACAAATTCCAATCTCAGAATCAAGCCCATTAGTTTTGCTCAAAGAAAAATATTTCCTCTATAACCCTGTAACTGAATCAATGTTTGTCCATGTGCTGTCTCACTCACTTCTCACTCTCTTCATACTAGTGTAGCCAAAGAAGTTCAGGCCAGAGCACGGCATCATCCTCTTGGCCTCCTGAGTCTTCCACTCTCTCAAAACCCAGGCCCAGTTCTACAGCAGTGGTGCCCAATCATGTGCCATGGATTGATAATAACGATTGCAGCTTTTAATTCTGGCCAGCGGTGCCGGCAGCCGTCCGAGCCAGAGTTTGGGATTTTATCAGTAAAATCGCCTGGTGCAGTCTTTGCGGGGAAAAGCCACAGACTCTGGCCTTTTTGGGCACTTGTTTGCCCACTGCTCTATGTGGTTTCCAAATCATGGTGTAATCATGGAGAAACCACCAATTACACAGTGATAAGAACTGCTTCTTGTGCTCCCATTTGGAGACAAGGAACCCCGACACCTTACCCAAGCTGCCAACGAATGTGAGTAAACAACTACAGCAAGAGAAATGTCACTGATGCCTCTGATTTCAGACACTCTGGAGCCCCTGCAGAGTCCAAACCAGATAAATGCAACCATGCCAGGGCAGCCCAGGACTACACTACCACAGTGTTTTCACAACAGATGGCACCATTAGGTCAGAGCAGACTGTCTTTCCATCACTCCTTTATCCCTTTCGGCCTAGTCAGTTTCATACCAGGCTGTTAGACAGGCATGTCCGGCCCCTCAGTGCTTCATTTAGCAGCTAAGTTCGGCAGCAAACTCGGCCAATGAGCAATCTGTCATGAATGTAAATACATCAACTCATTGCAAGAACCACTGAGACTTGATGCAGTAAAATTTTAAAAAGTTGCAGTTCATCTCTCCGGTTAAAAATCAAATCAACATTTAGACAGGTAAAATTAAAATACTAAGACAAGAGTTTGTTGGAAGCTTTGCAACAGAGCAGAAGGTTGGAAACATATCCACAACGTTTATCGTAAGTGTCACAGAGTGGGTCTTTATTTTAGCAACCAATGATCAGTCAGCCAGTTGAAAAAATGTGTTACTGGCAGAATTGCTCAGCTAACTCACTAATTAAGCTAATGTTAGCTTTATGGGTTGGCTGAAATTGCTCGTCCTTTTTAATAATTTATAGACCTGACGATCCATAGCCTGGGGACGTCTCGCTCAGTGGTAGGCTTGTGTCAGTCCCAAGCCTGGATAAATGGGGAGGGTTGCTGCACGAAGGGCATACGGTGTAAATACCTGTAGTCAAATTCACCATCCAAGTCACAGAGCTGACTTGCTGTGGTGACCCCAAATAGAGAAAAGGAAAGAAAAAATAATAATAATGATAAAATAATAAAATAATAAGAATAATAATGGAGCTGATGATCTGTGATTGTAAAGATATTTAACGGTGCTTGTATTGTAGGATTTGCAGATGTTATTCCAAGTTCTAAAAAAATCAGCATTCAAGGTTAGTTTGTAGAACATTGTTCTCAATTCAAGCATTAAAGGCGAAAGATTTTCCAGGATGCTACAACATTTGTCAGGTTTAAACACACAAGATCAGGAAAAAAGCATGCATCTGGACCATATCATTCTGAAAATATCCAGTTCACAGTGACAGTGATGTTGGATTGAAATAAAAATAATCTAACACAGTGGGTCTTTATTTTAGACAGACAATCAGCTTTTCTAGTTTATAGTCGTTACAGTATGCCGGGTAGCTTGTTGTAAATAAAGTACTTCTATTCAAACTCTTTATATGCAGAGCGTTGCTGTAACCGGAGCCCTGCACACACATTTGCACTACTTAAGTGCCCTTGAGCAATTCAAAGAATCCCCATCTACTCCAGGGATGCGCCTCTATAGCTGGTCCTCACCTCTAATCTCCAAGAGGGGTGAGGAAAGAGAATATCTGCAGGGATCCACAAAGTATTACTATCATCATGCTTATTTTGGTCCAAAAGAAAAAAAAAAAAGAAATAAGTTGGTGGAATTTCAGATCTGTTTACCTTTCACCACACATAAAGAGCAAAAATAGCCAAAGGGGGCTCACTAAGATGTTAAGGTTTAAAACTCAGCCCAGTTGAACCCTGGAACAGAATGATAAATTATGTTGTTTATTATAATCTGCTTCTAGTTATTTCACTCTTTAGCATTAACTTGCTTGCAGCTAAGTTACACACAATTTTACTTCAGACAAGTGGAAAATTGGAGATGGAAGGAAAAAGTGGCTCTGCAGGTGTGACGCACCTGTTCAAGCTGTAAGAAAAAAGCCTATTTTTACTTCTCTCCACATGAAATCTAATGTCTGCTGTCATTCCCTGGCAGTCATAGGCCTTTTTCTGCACTCAAGATATGGTGACATTTCCAAGAGCAGAACCCCCCCCCCCCCCCCCGCCTATTACTGCAGAGCGCAAGTCTGTCATAATCAAAGCAACTGCAAAGCAAAGCAAAGTCCATTTAGCAACAAAGATTTGCTCAGATCAAGAGTGCTTGACAGGACAGTGAATGCCCCCCAGTGAATAACCCTAACCCAAGGCAGGCCATTTAGTGGCTGACCCTAACCCAGGGAGAAGAAGAAACATTCAAAAGATACTCAATATTATGATAAATGACTATAAATTACAACCACACCTAAACTAACTACAGCGCAATAAAATAGTAAATTCAGTAAATCCGATGACAAAGTATCTCAGATAATCCTAAGTCCTTAAATCAAGCAGGTTTTTATTACACCACATCGATTCTCCACAGTACTTCTGCAGCACTTTGCTTTTTGGACAGAATCTTTGGCACCAGTATACAGTGCATTAATTTCTGCTTGTTTAGCTCATGTCGCTGTATCTCTGGATCTGCTTTTGTTGCATTTACATACACACCACTGCGGTGAAAGATAATTAATCATCCTTTTCAACGTTAGCAGCTGGACTTTAAACCGTTAAACACTGTTGTGCTCAGAGCAGAGCCGGCCAATTATGTTCCCAATTTGAAAGTCTTTATGGAACTCGATGCTTTGTGAACCATACAGCAGAGTCTGCATGTGCACAACATGGCCACTCAGTTCCTAAGCACGAAGTAGCACTCTCTTTATACAACGAGGACTCAGTCATGCCCATTTCAGATTATCTACCTGTCATATTAAAAAGCTGTCACTCTCCATCGCATTGCTGGCAGAGACAGCAGCCTGCGTCGCAGTTCTATATACTTCAGTGATTATGCAGAATTACATTGAATAATTAGCAGGTAAAAGTTTCACTGTCACTTCTCTGTTGGTCCCTATGCACACTCGCTCTCTCGATTGCTCTGATGTGCACCGTCTCTCCCTTTTTCACAAGTCGCTTAATTATGTATCGTTGCGTTCATTTCCATTCCTGCAAAGCCGCTTCCGACTTGCTTCGTGAGGTGAGTCATGAAGGAAGATCAACGGACACAAGTTCACCCGTGCACACGGAGCCCTCTACGCGGGCTTGACCTGTGTCACAGTGTCAGTTTTAATGGGGTATAAGGGTTTGGAGGTTACCGAGGTGGATGGGCATGTCGCATATCCGACATTTTAAGGCAGAAGATTGGAGTTCACCGAGCACTGACAAGGCATTAACGTTTATGTTTTCATTAACCTGAGTGCTGACCCTTGCCTAATCTTAGTATTTTAATTGCTTAGCCTGAATTTTACCTCAGCTACAATTTATTCTTGCTTTAGCCATCATCTTTCCATATCTCTTTTTTCAATGTAGTTGTCAGTGTTGTAGAGTTTCAGACTGGATTCATTTCTTTAATCCGAGGTTGGTGATTTTTACGTTTTCGCCACGAATTTCATTGCAACCAAAGCTGTGTCGCATCTTGTTTTGACAGAGGAGTTTCTGGTCCTCCTGCGTTTTAGATTCCAGCTAGAGTGACATTTTCATATTCACAGCAAATTCCTCGAGGTAATTTTCAGTAAGAAGAGGTGGTGGTTCCCTAACTCTCCATCTGCTCTGTGTGTAATTTTACTCGTGAATTTAAAACAAATAAAAGCCTGAACGGGAAAAAGTACAATATGCAATATGTGCTGGTATTATCTTTAGGCAGGTCCTGCGGAATTCTCATGACTATTGCACCCCACAGCCTGTAATTTTACTGTTATTAATAATGGTTAAATTACTGACTAGCACATTGAATATTTTATTTCCCCCTTCTCCATGTAAATTTAATCCCATCCAGATAGGGCTTTAGGGCACCCTGGTGGCCTAAGGGTTTAAGACACAATTATTAAACTCCAGTGTCTGGTTTTAGTCCAGTACAAGTAATTTCCCTTAAAAAAAAAAAAAAAAAGATCAATAAACTGGAGGTAAGTATTTGCAGACTTTTCCTGTGTTTTCTGTGTTCTTGTCCTGCGCTATGATTGTATTTTCCATTGCGATGTTTGTGAAATATTTTTTGCAAGGCCCTTGGCTCAAGAAGTGAGAATCCTGACGTCATCTCCTTTGCAATGAATTGGAAACCAGGATTATCACCTGATATTACAGCCTGATGTAGCCTGAGGTAACGCTCTAGCTTAGTGTTGTGGTTGAAAGAGAAGAGACGAGGCTGTTACAGCAGCATAGTGAAGATGGTTTTGAGGAATGAGATGTTTGAGAATTCTCTGCAGTCCAAGAAACTGGCAGATTAATTAATAGTCTTCTAAAACTACAAATTTATTTGTCCTTGTTCTAAAGAAAATTAGAGGATAATGAAGAGAATGAGGGGAATGAATCATGAATTTTCTATGATTGTGCTGCAGCTCTCAGGGGAGCAAAACTCTGCCAGGTTATGACACCATCTGAGTTGTTATGCAGCCACTCCAGTCTGTGTCTGCACACCAGTCTGGGAGAGATAAACTAAGTTCAGGTGTGAGAGCAAAGAGAGTTTTTGCAGCACATAGCAACTCTGCAACTGTTCCAACTACAAAACCCAAACGAGAAAGAACAGGAGGGCTTCATTAAACTTCTCTGGAAGTATAAAGTTAACTAACCTCATGTGGGTACACATCAGCATTCTTCTTCATCTCTCGCTCCCCCTCCACCCTCCGAGGAGCCCTCTCCCGTGACTCGCTGTTCCAGCGGATGCTTCCAAAATGGCGGCTCGGGGAGCACCACTATTCCCCAGGCTGCTGGGATGAGATGCAAGGAACCTCTTTGGTGAGCACAGCCGAGAAGAAGAGGTGGTACGAAGGAAGTTGTGTGCATAGGTTTTTGTGTGTGTGTGTGTGTGTGTGTGCGCGTGATTTTCCTTTTTCCTCTCTTTTATTTTCCTAGCTTTCTCTGATCTGATCTGATGTGAAATCGCAAATTGGCCCCTAGCCACTGCCCCCTGTGTACATAACAGAACTCATTAAAGAGAGGAGGGTTATTAAAAAGTGATGGAGCGAGGGAGGACTCTGACAAGAAAAACTGATTCTGTTTAATAAAATAGATGGAAGAAGAAGAAGAAGAAGAAGAAGAAGAAGCAGAAGCAGAAGATTGAAAAAGAAACTTGCTGGGAAAAGGGGCTAGGCAATGAGGGAGCTGTGACGAGAGTTTACTATTCACTTTCACGGCTGGCTTGTGCAAACACTCCAGATTCTACTGAGGCTTTGGACACGCTCAGATATTTATTTTCCAACAGATGATAACAGGGAATAGGACATCTTTTCCAGTGGCTCTGTTTCTCTGCCCTACATATGGACTAAGGCTGAGCACAGACAATATGATATGAAGTCAACAACTCAGCTGCTTGCAGTAAAGTGTATTTGCTTCTTGAATCCCAACAATTGGCAAAATCCCCTGGAGGTCTAGGCTAAAAATACACCCCGTATTACCGTTCACTTAAGATAAAAGCATTTGTTAAATGACCGTATCATAACATCTCCCCTTGCTCAGGGCAATAGTTTGCAGCGGGGGTTGTGTGTAACAGCAGCGAGATCCCTGGTATTCTGCTTCATGGATGTTCATCTATAATTCATCTGTTGTAACTGCGAGCACATATATGAAATGCGAACCCGGCATCTATCTCTGAGTACTGCTAGGAGGGAACAAGGAGAAAAACAGAGTGGAGTGGATGGTAAAAGCTTAAAGAGATGGAGGGACGAGGAGTGTTAGCTAGTGAAGAGGGGGGGGGGGGGGGGGTGCAAACGACAGAGTGGAAGTCTGGTAGGGGAAGGGAGCGAGAGAGAGTTTCTTCCAGGTTGTTTGTTCTCCAGGGGCCACTGTGGATCCAGATGGACTGACGCTGAGAGGGAACAGAATGCCCATCAATATTTACCCGCTTCCCCTTCGCTTTTCCTACCAAGACAGGGTTAGAAAAAAAAGAAAAACAAAAAAGCTGGACAGGCACAAAGACATGTAGATTGGCATTGGGAGATAATGCCATGTGGGGTGCCTGCTTTAGGAAAGCTTTGATCACAGATGCAGGGATGAATTAGTCATTTTGTAACTGAGCACCGACATACATTTGCAGATGTGTGAAAAAGAATATATAAAAACGATAAATCCTCAAATGTAATGAATTATTCCGTATGCAAATATCCCTGCGTGAATGTAGGTGCGAGAGAAGGTGTGAGCCTCTGCATGTGTGCACCTGCGGCTTCATATCTCAAACTGAATGTGTCTCAATAAGCTGAGGACAAAAAAGAAGCACTTCTCCTGTCTCTCCAGTGAACAAGTAAAATGGTGAAGTGTGTGAGAGACAAACAAAGAGCCTGAGAGAGAGAAGGATGTGTCATTGACGTCTGCCGGCTTTGCTGCTCTTCAGCGAGTCACTGTGCTGAGTAACCAGCAATAACAGAAGTGACTGTAACCTGTGGCCTCCAGCATCCCACCTGTGCGCCTCTGCAGAGACCGAACCAACTGCCTCCCGAGGCCTCATTTATAAATATTACACACACACAGGCACAGTGCGGGAAAGTTGTGCATGCCCCTCCTCAGGCAAATGTAAAGCTTCAGAGTAACTGATATGACTGGAGGATGTATGCAGCTCTACAGGAACAGGTTACTGCTCCCCCCTCCCACTGCCCAAATAAACCACTGCTGCTTCACTTGCCTGTGCATTTTGCTCCACGGCCTAAAATGTAATTATACGATTCAACATATTCATTCATTCATCTTCTACCACTTCTCCGCCTCCAGGTCATGGGGGGTTGCTGGATCCAAACCCAGCTCACACTGGGTGAGGGGCGGGGTACACCCTGGACAGGTCGCCAGTCCATCACAGGGCCAACACACAGAGACAGACAGAGACCAACAACCACTCACACTCACACTCAGACCTACGGACACTTTAGAGTCAGCAGTTAACTCAAACATGATGTCTTTGGACGGAGGGAGCAAACCCACGCAGGCACGAGGAGAACATGCACACTCCACACAGAAAGGACCTAGGCCCAGGAACCAAACCAGCAACCTTCTCATTGTGGGACAACAACACTAACCACCATACTTTTCACACTGTGACGTTGAATCTTAGTGGGGCTTCTTCTGTTTTGTTGAGCACCAACATTTGCCATGGGCTGCATGTGAAGATAGGCTGCAGAGCACTGTGCAGGACTGCAGCAACATTGCTAATTTAGATTTTGTCAGGCCTCAAGTCAAAGCAAAAAAGAAATCTTGTCAGCTTCCACTCTGGGGTCTGAGATTCACTTGCTCCTATCTGGCAAAAGATATATGTTGCCCAGAAAGCTTATATTGCTACTGCTATTTGTTTTTTAAACAAACAGGTATTTTTCTTTTTTTTTTTTTTTTTTTTTTTTTTAACGCTTATCCGTATTCAATCTGGCCCTGTGATGGACTGGCGATCTGTCCAGGGTGTATTCGCCCAGTGTGAGCTGGGATTGGCTCCAGCACCCCCCACAGCCCAGAGAGGGATAAGTGGTGAAAAATGAATGAATGAATTATTCATTCCAATCTGTAAGGTTTCATCTTTGAAATGTTTTTCTAATGTTTTTCTAATCTCTGTTTGTATGTTGTGTTGTTATTGTCCTACTTTGTGTATGTGAGGGTGAGAATGACTGTCTCTATGGAGACAGAATGAAGTTAACCTTGACATTAATATAAATTTGGAAATCTCAGCCCTTACAGCTCTTTTGTTTTTCATCTGTATTGTGTGTTGTGAGTATAACCCCATTTTTCGGGGATCGCCACTTCCTACCCCCCGCAGCACTGTGGGATTTCTGCGCGGTAGTTGACGACTTTAGCGCCAAGACCCAAATATTGACTTTGTACAAGGTGACCACAGACCACACACTTAAGGTGTGCATGACATAAAGCGGGGATAAAAGGCCATTGCTGGACGTCCCACACCTCTTCTCCGCCCTTGCTTCTTGTCTCTCCAGATTGTCAAGACTATTTGCTTTTCATTCACGTAATAATCCTTTTCATATGAGTTGGCTTACAGAAACTGAATTATAGTCTTTCAAGATTAGACCTTGACAAAAGAAATAATCCTCCCCAAGGGCCGGTTTGTAGATCAGGGTGTCCGGATTTCTGGGGCTCCATTTCTCCTGACTGGTAATGCCATTTTGATGGCAATCAGCATTTGGTGACAGAAGCAAATTGAACAAAAAAGACAGCAGTGTTTCTCCTTGCACCATTCCTTTGACTAGAGTGAGTTTTATTTTCCAGATTGTATAAATGGACGGAAATTTACCTGCAACAGCTATATATACAATAAACACAGCTCCTACCGTGAAAAGTCACCACACACTACACACATCCCAAGCTTGGTGTTCACATCTAACATGATTTCTTTTATGTAATGTAAACACTCCCAACAGAGAAACGAGCAAAGGTTGTGAAGCCGGCGTTATGTTCATATCAGTTTATTTGAAGGCTGATGCAGTCTGCACGTCTCACAAGAGTACAATGTACTGAGCTAATTGCAGTATCATTTCGTACTGCAATGTGTGCTCACCCATTGGGGGTGTTTTGCTGGAAGTGTTGGCGAATAGTCAAACAGCACTGACAGTTTGTGTGTTTCCAAATTATTGTATCTTTTGGCACCCACTCATCCTAATTGTAGCACCACTTGTTTCACTTATTCCTGTTTGGGTCTGTAAAACCACTTATATACATGACAAAGTGTTATTCAATTGTTTTGTATCCCGATGAACCCTACAAAAACAGTTAAAAAAAGACAAATGTGCTCGCGTTTAAATCCAAAAAGTCAGGGTAATGGCAAGAGTTGCCGTGCTGTTTAAGCAGGAAACCACTTCTAATCAGAGATTAGAAGTGCGCGCGCGCGCGTGTGTGTGTGTGTTTGGGCGTGTATGCGTGCATTTCCATCTTGATGTCTTTGTCCTGGAGGTGGAGGAGGCAGAAGGCGGGCAAAGTCAGGCAGACCTCGGCTCTGGGAGTGCTGGTGTAAGTGTGTGTGCAAAGCGTGTGAAGTGAAGACAGGGAGAGAATAGAGGCACTCGTCTGTATAATGGAGTAAGAACTCAAGCTTCTAGGAGCCTTCATCTGTCTGCTGCAGCACCAAGTCACACACACACACACACACACACACACTTTCTCCTGGCCCACAGACCTAACCATACCAGCTGTAATTTGTCATTTGGCTGTGAACTGGGCCGTCAGCACTGGGTTACTTTTAGCTTCCGGCTCGATGGTAATCCCTCCCTTTGAAGGCTGGCCAATCCAATCCCATGGTTGACACAGCCAGAAAGGACTGCACCATTGTGACCTTTATGGTGCAACAGCTAATCTTTCTTCAATGAGAGAAAGAGAGTGGAAAACTGGCAAAGAGTTCAAAAAGCTTACTTTTCCCCCCATAACTCATTTTCCCTATTCTCTGCTGTATTTTTTTTTTCCTGCTGTAACACCCAAAGCCTTTTCCCCCCCGACATGCACCGTCTTGTCACCTGGTAAAAAAAACACAAAAGAAACACGCAGTTAAAGTCACACAGCCCTCTTAGTCACTTGACATTTTACAAATCCTCATGTTTCTGCCTCTGGTGCTGTGTTCAGAGTGTAGGGGTGGCGTGCGCTCTGTTTCCATCCCTGGCAGCATTTGGCACATTTATGAATGTGGCATCATTTAAGGCTTTTTCACACCTACTTGGTTCAAATCACTTATCTCAGTGGTACACAGGAATTGGACGAAGAACTTGTTGAGAGGGAGGTTTTGCAGTTTCACCCCAGTGAAGACTCAGTTTGGAGTGTGATCAGATTATTTTGCATGCACATATAAAATCACGTATAACTTCAGTGGCATGCTCTCAGCCCCGGCAAAGCACAGCATACTCATATTTACAACAATACTGAGGTGGTGATTTTATGTCTTTACTACTGTGTCAAGCCTGACAAGCACAGCTACATCTTTTCTGGATGCTTGCACCATTAATAATAAATCTGAGATGTTTGACTAGAAGTTGACAACATCAAGGATCTTTTCTGAAATCACCTACTGTATAGTATTGTAATGCGTAAATGCTGATGCTCCTGGAAACTAAAAGCGCACATTAGAAGATGTATTCATTAGAGACAGGATATGACTGAAAAAGTACAGCAGAGCTGCTTTTTGTTTGCATGTATACCCGGCAAGAAGGACGGTAAATAAACTGGTTGCCTGTAAATAAATGTTTACAACTCCCCTGTGCTCCCCAGCTACTGTCACCACACCACAGAAGATACTACTTTCTGTATGCCGTACGTTTGATATGTTGAATGTCAGTTCAAAGGAACAATCCTAATATTTCTCCAGCCAGGAAGGAGTGCAATAAGGTGACGATGTCCAGGCAGAGAGAATTTAGATGCAGGAGGCTTTTATCACAGCACATCATGTGGTAGGTCGAGCCCACAATCAGAGATTTGCTGCTGCTTGTCTCATGATATGAAAACAGCTGAGGTGGAAGATTGGTGCAGTTGGTTATGAAGGTCAGCGCATGCCTTTGATTATATTACAGATGGGTGACCAGAGAAAAAGGATGATGAACGAGTGTGTCTCGTCTCCCCACATGATGATTGTTTTTTCCAATAACAGATTTCTTTAGTCTTGGTATTCAGAATAGAGCAGATGCAAAACTCCAGGCACAGTATACACAGTCACATAAGGAAGGAACTACATGATGCTACTTGCAAATACAAGACAAAGAAACAACTGCCCCCAATGGAGATGAGTGCAACATTGAAGAGACAGTCAAATAGTGAACAGTAATTACATTAAGGACTCTTTCGTTAACACACCAGTTTGTCGTTAAACCAGGTGTGTAGAATTTCTTCAAATCCATTGGCATGTGTTGATTGATGATAGCTGTTGACACTGTGCAGCTCGATCAACAGAACAACTCTGTGTTTGGAGACAGCCACAGGATTTGAGTATAGTTCCACGTGAGAACAAACAGATAGCAGATACGCCGATCCAGTCCAGATTGTCGCACTTCTCTGGGACCAGAAAAAGCCCAGACGTTTAAAGCAGCCCTTGGCCTCTTTGATGGGCTCCTTACGTTGACCCTGAGTTTCCACCCCTTTGGCCCCTCTCTCCTCATCCATAACTCTCCCAACTTATCCCACCACTTTGCTGAAATTCTGATAAGCCGATAACAACCATCAGTGTGGTGGCCAAGGTTTACCAGCATTCGTCTTCCTATGGACTCCACCTTCTTCAACTTCATGAATAGATGATCATTTTAACTGACGGTCTGAAGATGTCTAACGATGCCGGCCATACATAGAGCAGCCTTGGATTTGGGACATAAACAATGGGGACTATAAATTCTTCAGAGATCTGGTTGGCAATGTACTTCATGTACTTCACATTAAGAATGAGATGAATGAAAGGTTAGCACTGACTCCCCAGGAAACCTAATGAAATGGCTCATAAAGTGCACACTGTACTCAGGTGTATCTCAGTGGTTCTGCTCCATAGACTGCAACTTTGAAAAATCTAAGGCATGAAACTAATTTGGGATTTATAAAACCTTCAAGGATTTTACTCAGATAGCTAGTTAAAATCCCCATTCCCACAGCTTTAACCTTTAAATTATGACATTAAGGAATTTATTAAGAACAAATTACAATTGGGTGAACCAGAATGCTGAACTCTGAAATGCTTCCTCTCATATAACCTGAATGATTCAATCTTCTGCACGTCGCTGTGAACTGAGCCGAGAAAGCTAAATGATGGCTTAATGTGATAGGACAAACCTTTTCCTCAGAACACCTGAAATACATCTTAGTATTGATTTTAGAAGTCTTAAAAGTCTGCTTAAGGTATAAATACTGTTCAAATACTCGCCACTGTTATTGAAAGCGTTGCCTGGTTAGAGATCTGGTGCGTGTGAAGGCCACAAGATGATACCCATCATTTCCATAGTCAAACCATTCTGTGAGCTTGTGTGCTGTTAAAGAATATTTTTCTTTAATGCCCAACTATACGATTAATTTTGGTGATGATGAGCCACAGCGATTCCAATGTTATCATCATCATGTCGCTCACTCTATTCTTCTCTATCACTGATATTACTGTCTTCTAAAGGCTAAGGCACCAAAGTGATTCTTCTGGAGATTTACTGCACTGAGACTTCTTCAATTGTAATCAAATGCATTGATCAAAACCAACAAAAGAACAACAAATTGTGGGCCCCACAAACAGGCTGAAAGAGTGTCCCGACAAGTGAACATGAAAAGAAATATGTGTCTATATGTGGCAAAAGTGTCAATAGAGAAAAGCTAAAAACGCTTGTCTCACTCTGTGGCATTTCATTTTGTTTTTATTTTGGTCCGTCAGACCCCTGCCATCTCCTCGTCTCTTTTGTTTCTGCCAGACCGGGCCAAAAGGAGGTGTGGGCTCGACATGAGCTCGCAACAGCGGGCTACCTCCAATCTCCCACCATTTGCCAGCGTGTTACCAATCAACACTTTACTCCCACCCCGCCGAGAGGCAACCGACTCTGAAGGAGACAGAAGGGGACCTGGTGTGATGGAGATATGGAGTGCGTAAAAGAGAGAAAGAGGGAGAAGAATGACGAGGAAGGAGACAGAAATAGAGGCAGAGAATAAGACAGAGCAGGCATCTCCTTGGTGAGCATTCTAGATTTACCACAGCGCTGAGGCTCCCCATTGTCTTCATCTTTTGCTCCCTCAAAAGACCCACGCCTCTGCCGAGGCACTGACGCACATGCACACATGCACTGCACTCTCTCCGATATCACTGCTGTTTCCTTAACAGCCACCAAGATTGCATTAAAGCTTAAATGTATGAACAAGTTTCCCACATGATACCAGACATGATACCAGTCTAAAATTGTACCGGTTCTTAATAAGTTTTAGAAATGATGCCTTTGAATGTAAGAGAATTAAATTACACCCCTGTGGATATTTATCTTTTTCTTCCAATAACAGTTCCTGTATTTTCATATATTTCTCCAATTTATCATACTGTGTCCTTGCTGCCTTACCCCTCTCCTCACAAGAGGTGTATTGATCCAAGCTGTTGCAGTGATAAATGCAATCTTTTATCCAACGACCAATTTAACAAATGATAGTTTAACGGCCAATGTACATCTGGCCGTTACATGTAATTCCAAAAAAGAAGGTTTTTTTTATTAGTTTTGTGCATTTAGATCACATATATTTAACAATACAGGTTCATTTGTAATACTTTGCTTATAACTTTAATATAGCTGTTAACCGCAGCTGTTGTTCTTTAATGGAATTTTTAGTTTCTCGGGTCTTTCTTCATCCAAAGGTAAAAAAAAAAAATAAATAAATAAATAAGCACGCTATTTGTCAATTAATAACTGTGAAAGAAAGTGTAAACAATAACAAATTGTGCCTTTACTTAGAGTTAGGTTAATGTGTGGTTAATTGTGATTTCAAACATAAAATACCACACCAGAAATACACTGCGTGTCCTTTCTCACAGCCAAAACATGACACTGGACATGATACACCAGATAGATTTTTAGCACATATACAGCCTTCTTCATTGAACAGTAAGGTTCGCAAGCTTTTCATATTTTTTACATTTAGAAAAAAATGTAAAGATGTAGCTTATTATTATTATTATTATTATTATTATTACTGCTTAGTTTTTTCTTCCAGATAGGAGATTCTATGAAATTAACAAAATCACACAGGAAAGAAATATTTCAGGTAAAATTGGAAGAAGGTAGACAGAAGAAGGCAGAGAGCCAGAGAGTTTACAATTAAGTAAAATAGACTTGCTGAAGTAGAGTTAAGTGAAAAAGAAGACACATGGGGAGCCAAACAGGGGGAAGGGTATTAAATACTGAGGAAGAGAAGCAGCCCAGGCAAAGCAAAGGGACGGAGACGGGATCGTCAAAGTGAGCGTCGGCCAGGCTTAATGACAATGGTAGACATATTAACAATCTCACTCCCACACTCTCTGGCTGCATCTGCCTGCTTGTGAGCACTGGCGACGGCAGCAGAGCAGCCGGAGCGGGAGGCCTGGAACACAGCATTTGGTCATTTCACAAAGTGCTGCAACTCACCAAAACAATGTTGAAGCAATCAGAGATAATTGCACGCTAATGGCTCCCTCTCCACTTTCCTCCTCTAATTGGCTGGAGCGCCATCTGCACACACACGCACACTCGAATGCGTCCCACATGCACAAACGGCTCCCATACTAGCGACACACATGCATCCACGAAGCCTCTAAATAACACACTGGTCTGGAAACTGAGAGAATAACATCATTTACTTTCACCGAGTAGAGGATGAGGGATTTTCTAACAAGTGTGTTCGGCTACCTGAGGGGAGCACTTACAGTTTATACTGCCAGTGAAACCTTTAGCATGTTTGCATTGATTTTTGCCCTCAGAGAGAGCAGTTAAAATAGCCACGTAATCATTTGTTGCAATAAATGGATCCCGCTTAACCGGAGGAGAGTTTTTGTAGCTCTAACACGGCCAGTGACGAGCGTTATTGTAGCCGCCTATGGATCTGCCCATCACATGCTCCATTTTGCCTCACCTCTCTCCCACGTGGCATGTGAAATCATGAAGGTGCTTCATTCTCGGGGAAGAGCTTGTCATTACTGTCATCGCCGCGGCTCCTTCCCCGTGCATGTGGCTCCCTCCCTGGAGTTCTTTGTTATCACTTAGCAGGAAATCTTTTTGGGCTGTGCAGTGTGGAAACCATCACCGCAGGCAAAAGGTGAAATGGGTACAGCGGGGGGAAACTGCTTTAAGTGCATCGGTTGCCATGGGAACCACCAGGTTAGCCAGGCTCTCGTCATTCTATCTCCTTCCAGGATTCGAACGGCTTGCTCGGCTTAATTGACAGATTCTGAAACACACAAACTCGTCTCCACTTCACGCACACAAGGAGCAGGAAAGTGATTAAATGCCCACCTGCTTGTTTGCACTCTGGCAACTGATTCTTCTCTGTTTCCTGTTTACTGAGACATCGTCCATGATGCCATCTGTCCGGTTTTCGTGCTTGCAGTGAAAACGTAATTTGTTCACAATCAGGTAGAGCACCTCTCTTCTTTTGCATAACTTTCACACAACAATGGGATGCTTTGTTTTAGCTTACCAACACGCACCGTGAGTAAACTGTTCATTGTGTGGACACAGTGGGGCTCCACTCCACAAACGGGTATATTCGCTGGAATAACACTACCTTGAAAAAAACCTTGGCGCAGAAGATTATAAAAGATGATAGACTTTTGTGTGATTCATGCCCTGAATTACAAAAATAGGTCTCTCTTGCAAACACCAGTGCCTGATTGTAACTCCACCAAACCACATTTGTCAGAGCTGATGCAAAGACATGCAAGATAACAGAATTTATAACACTTCACACTTGTCAGCTTAGTAAAACAAAGTGTCCAGATGCGAGCTCTGTCAGAGCCGTGTGAAGATTCCCAGTTTTGCAGTCTTTTCACACCCCTTATGGCACAAAGCAAAAACAACATTTTCCAAAATTACTATCTTTCCAAGCAAGTTAAGTATCATTAAATGTAGAGCATCGGTCGGGACATGTTTTATATGTTTTGTTTGAAGGACGCAGTGAGGTAATCTCTGAATTTTTGTTGTTATTATTATTTTTTTTTTTTTGGCCCAAAAGAAATCAGATGAGGGGGAGGTGAATTCTTTACTTGTGCTTTTATTTACACTCTGCATTACTGATTGCATCATAATACTCTCAACCTCCAAGGTCAGACAAACATTTCAGAGGAAGCAGTGAGCAGGGCTCCACTGAGTGTGTTTTACCACAGCGGCGCTGACTGGAGCTTCGTATTTGGTTCAATATGCTGATTTGTGGTAGATATAAGGACAGAGCCTCTATGTCTTTGACCTATTGCATGTTTGTGTGTGTGTGTGTGTGTGTGTGTGTGTGTGTGTGTGCGTGCGTGCGTGCATACTTTAATATGCCTTTGTGTTCTGCAACTCGTCCCTGACTGTGACAGCAGCAGATGTTAAACCCAGCGTTGGCCGCGGGGCTTAGAAAACAACTCCCATCAAACAAAACTATTTCCCCCTCTGGACGGCGGCTCTGCAGGCCAGTCCAGCTCTTTATCCAGTGTTCATTCTCTTTGTTCATCATAAATCCTCTGCTGATGGCAGAGAGAAAGAGAGAGAGGGAGAGAAACAGGCAAATGTGAATCCCAAAACTGGGACAAAAAGTTCTACTTGCACTTGCGTTACAGAGGCTGATATATTTCTTTATTGTTCGTGCAGTGCTAATGTCATTGCCTTATGGCAGACCGGTCTGTCATTGCATCGTGGCTGTTATATAGTTTTTGGAGAACAGGTGCTGAGTATGATGGATAAATGGAGCTGCAAGGATTAGTGAGGCCAGACAGGTGTGTTTTATAAGTGAATTAGAGAGAATTTGTGGGAGAGAAAAGCCTTTTTTTCCCCTGTGAAGGAGTGTGTGTGTGTGTGTTTGTGTGTGTCAGCAGAGCGTGTCTGACACAAGCTCTTTTCTCATCTGTTCCCAAGAAGTGCAATTTGCACTTTTCCATTACTTCCCTCGCCCGCAGCTGCTGTATAACCCCGTGTGTGCCAGTCTGAGGCACAGGGTTTTGAACTAGCCACCTCGACGGCCGCTGGGAGAGAGCATTGCCCTCAGTGTCGTGCGAGTCCGGACCTCGCGGCGGAGCGTCCAGACGGAGAGCAAACACATGCAACCAGTGGGACTCGGCCCATTTGTCTTTTTCTAGCCGAGAGGCACCGCGTGCGTACACATACTCATGCACACAAGGAAAGTGAGACATGAGCTCGTGTTGGCAGTGACAAACGGGCTGCATGGAGGGGGAAAAAGTCGTGAGAAGACAAAGTGACCAATAGATCAGACCACTGAGACTCACCCCTTCCTCACTCACTTTCTCCCACACAATGCCCTGCTTTCTCTGTTGAGCTTGGCTAACACCTGGGGTCCAGCTTATTCAGAGGAATTACTGACATTCTATCACTCTCCTGGAATCCAACCATGTGCTTTTGTTTATATTTGCTCAGCTAGTTTACAAAGCAGATGTGCCAACTTATCAATATGGGAGAAGCAGATGTTCCCGTCAGCGAGTCACTATTGCTTCACGTTAATGATGGCTTTGCTAAGCATTCATGTCCCAGTAAGCTGGAATGAGTAATCGCAGTCCCACCACTCACCCGTGGACATGGCTGCTCTGTCAAGCTTCATCTCTATGTTGGCTCATGAGGAATGATATTAAAAGTAACTAAAAACAGAGCTACGGCTACATGAGATAACTTCTTATAGAGTGAACATGGACATGCATTATGAAGCAGCTTGCTAATTTGAGTCGTTTCATATTTTAGATTCTTAGTCATTTGCTATGTATTTGGTGACTCCAACATTCGAGCATGAGCATTTTTTATTTCTTTATTTTATTTTATTTATTTATTTATTTTCAGCTCACAGCTGATTCTGACTGTCTTCGGTGCACTAGTGTCTGTGTAAGTCTGCATCTAGCTCAAAGCCTTAGTTTCTGTTTGGCATAAAAGGTTCAAAAATGGCAAAAATGGCAAAAAAGAAGCATCGCTAAATGTTAAGCATCGGCCGGGACATGTTCATTGTCACTTCATTGTCACTTCATTGTCCAATGAAGGAACAGCCGGGCAGCTGTGGTTGAGGAGGTAGAGCGAATCGGCCACCAATCTGAATTTAGGTGGTTCATTCTCTGGATCCTTCACTCTGCAGGTCACAGTTTCTTTGGTTAAGAGACTATACCCCACATTTCTTCCATGGGTACTATCATGGCTGTGGTATTACACTACTCCATGTAACGATCTGATGTCACGTGATTTGCAATTGCTGACATTTTGCCAAAACATTGCAACATTTTCTATATAATTATTTGTCTTCGCATCTCTGCAAATGTAAACTGCAAAAGAATTTGTACTGTGCAGTCCCTGCACCAAAAAAGAGTCCATTCTTCAAAATCACGTGGTATCAGCTGTTCGCTAAACAACTGACAGGCAAATGAGGACTATAGGGCCTTCATGGTTTCTGTTCATGTCCTCTAAAGGGTGTAACCTGTGCCTGCTATACATCAGTACAGGGTTGCGTGTGGGATATATAGCATGCAACTGTAACTTTTTCATTATTATTATTTTTCAAGAATAATACTGGCTTAGTAACCTGATGATACAAAACTTGAGGTATTGAGAGCAGGAAGGAAAATTTCGAAGGCTGAGGATCATGAGCATGCCAAAATGCTGCAAAATGCGTTCTTATAAACGTATTCACCTTTTCTGATTGAAGGAGGACAGTTTAGTGTTCATCAAGGCCTCAAATTACAGCTGTTCAACTTCTTTTATAACCCCATGGTCCATTTTAGTAGCTGCCTTTCTGGACAATGTGCAAAGCGTGATCAATATTCTTTGGTGGAAAGTAATTTCAATGTCATTTTTCAATGCTGCAAAAAATACAACTAAATTCCATTCACCTACACTGGTGATACTGTGAAAAAAATAAATAAATAAATCAAAATCTGTGTACATTAAGACCAAGTGAAAGAACTTTTTTTTTTTTTTTTTGGTCCAATGTGCAAAATTCACTTTAATTTTTAAAGTGAGAAAAAGAAAATCACTGCAGTGTGACTTTATACTATACTGTCACCATTTTTTACTGTCCCATTCTTTCTGTCACTCTCACTTACTCCTTTAGGTGATAATGATAGAACGATAGGTGTGTGTGTGTGTGAGAGAGAGAGTGAGAAAGAGAGAGGGAGAGAGAGAGACAGGAGAGAGAAGGCAAAAGAAAACGAGACAAAAAGAGAAGGACAGATTGTGAATGTGCAACAAAAAGGCGGTGACTGGTTTCACCTAAAGCGGGAATCATTACCGTGCATCTGTCAAAGCGCCGACAGAGGTCTTGTTGCCAATGGCAATGTGGAAGGGAGTTAAAGAGCATCAGCATCTTTTTCTCTCTCCTCCCCCCTCACCGTCTCGCTTTCTGCCGCTTCTGTCTCTCCTGCTCGCTCACTCTATGAGAGGGAGCAGTTAAACACATCAGCATGTCTGTCACTGCTCTGGCATTGCTGTCTGCAGATGCCGACACCGTGCAGACAAGAAAAGTCCATTATCGCTTCCTTCAGTGTGACTATTTATCTCTCTCACCATCTCACCCTGTCACTTGAAAACCGAACCCCCTACCCCGCTTTCTCAGCAAGCACACACACACACACACCCACACACACACACACACACACACACACACACACACACACACACACATACGTATGTACAGATCCACACACGTGCAACAGCCATCTCGGGCTGTGACGGACACTGCATCACTACTCTTCTCTGTGAGTGCTGTCAAGCATCACTCTTTTCCAAAGGAGAGTGCTTTTGAACGTAGTGTGTGTGCTTGCGTGTGTGCGTGCACGCGTGTGTGGTTGATTTCTCATAAATGTGTGTTTAAACTGACTGAATAGCACTCCCCCTTTCCCTACCAACAATCGTCCATTTGTTCTTTCCACAAGGCGCTCAACTCCAAACTGCCCCAGTGGAGATGCTCTGAAACCAACAGCCGAATCAGGAACGAAGCTCCTGAGTTTTACCCGAGCAGATGCAAGGGCTAAGGAAGCCTGTACCGTCAAAGATTAGCTTGAATAAGTGTGATTTTAACTTTTATTCAGTGTGGATGTGCAGATTTCTTCGTACTCCATATGATTTGTGGTGGAAACTCCCACAGGCACAGGGAGAACATGCAAACTCCACACAGAAAGGCCCCAGGTCCGGGAATTGAACCCATGAGCAACAATTATAACCGCTATGGTGCTGCTGTCCAGGTTACTTATCGATGTAGAACTAATTATGATAGTTAAGCATCAACTTTGATTGTTTACCTGCCAAGTACTGTATCCAGCAGTGGAACAACAAGGGGCGTACACATGACTTCTGTTTGTGGACTAGAGCTCTCCATTTAACACCATCTTAGCCAGCAGCTGTGCCTCCAGTAAGGTTAGGGGTTAGGGCTAACCCAAGCCGGTCTGCTCATGGACAAACGACTTCTCAACAAACAGGCCACAGCCAAACAGAGTGTTCTCTCAGCGTGTACTCTCTGCACGCTTGACTACGTTCCATCTCACGGTGCAAACATCGCAGTCAACGTCACAGACGACGACCATCGAGGAGGTACAGAGCGGTGCAGGGAAATAATCTATCGCTTTCAGGAGGAAGCAGGCCGTCCGTGCAGTGACGTACAGCAACAGGGAGGGGGTGTCCAGCTTCACATTCCCGTGCGCACACATTTCAGAGGGCCTCTTCTGGACAACAAAAAAGGGCTGTACTTCTTGAGAATGCTCAGGAAGTTAAAACTGTCGCATCAGCTCGTGGTGTCCTTCTGCCGCTGCTCCAATGACAGTGTCCTAACGCGTGGCATCCTGGCGTGGTGTGGGAGCAGCTTTGCAGCTAATAAAATGTTCCTGCAGAGAATCATAAAGATGGCAGAACATCATAAACCAGCAGCTACCTGCTGTGGAAGACGTGTTCACCTCCCTTTGCCTGCACAGACACATAGCCTGAAAGACTCTCTCCAGCCCGCCCATCGCCCCTTTGGAGTGCTGCCCTCCAGGAAATCCCAGAGCTATTACCATACTGACCCCTGAACTGACAGCGCACTCCCAAACACACTGCAGCATTAACGTGCAATAACCCAGTCTCTTTTTTTTTTTTTTCATTATTTTGAATCGCCACAGCACGTCAGCGCCGTGATTTGCATGAGGAATTTGGCTATAGTATTTATGCCGGATACGCTTCTTGTCACAACCCTCGCCATTTATCCGGGCTTGGGACCGGCACAAACTGGTTTGCGTTGTGGCTGGGGTTTGAACCTCTGCATGCAAAACATTCACTCTACCACTAAGTGAGATCCCTGGGTTTTTTTTTTTTTCTTCTTTTTTTTTTTATGACAATAAAGAATGTTCTCTCCTGCCTTAATGTGGGTTAATGAAATGAGTCCAAGATCATACAAGATAAATTGAATTTCGTTTTCGTAATAGCATCATTTATTTTTTTTTCTGCTCTGGAAAACAAGAGGGAATAGTTTCTTTCTTTATTCTGTATTGATTTCATGTAGGTTTAATTTAATGCTATGGATCGCTACTGTTTTACCTTTCAATGAAATATGCATAAAAAAATATTAGTTATGTTATGTTATGTTTGAGCTTTCATTTCCCTTTCGTTGCTACGTTGATGTCTACCTTCCAGCCTTTCATATCAAAAATTTCTGACAGCTGACAGAATAGCTTTGAAAAAGTAAGATGAAATCGCTTCAGTTCCCCAAAGTTTTTCCCTGGACATTTTAAACTTTGGCCCTTCATTAAACTGTCTGGAGCAAAAAACAAAAGAACAAAAAAAAAAAAAAAACAACACAGTTTTAATGGCAAAGCCTTCCCTATTTTAGCTTCTGTCATCTCTTCAAACACACACCTCTGCCTCCCTCCAAATGCTTTGTAGATTTGAGGTGGAAGTAACATGTCTCTAGGTGGATTGGTTGACTGGTCAGGCAGGACGGCATGTCAGGGAAAAGGCCCAGCCTATCGGGGTGAAGCTCCATCAGCACTGCGGAGACCTTGCTGTCTTCAAGTCTCGAGCATACTGACGGAAAGCTATAAGCAGCTCTTTCAAAGTGTCTGCGATATTGTGAGCCTGAGCTGGAGAGAGACTAACACACACATACATACAAACTCAGTCTGTCATGAGTCCAAATTAACAGTGAAGTACTAAAATGAGGCAGAGGCAGCTGAGCTGGTGTAGGAGTATGGTGGAGAGAGGTGACATTGGATGTGTTGCAGCGGGAGGAAGTCAAAAAGTAACAGAAACAAATAGCCAGAGGGATATTTTTGCGAATCTTTCAGCGATGAAGCAACAGGAGGAGAGATGAAGCAACAGGAGGAGAGATGAAGCTGGTGCCTCCCACCGTGTTATTTACAATGAGAGGAAAGTGTGCTGAATGAATTATACAAAGCACATCTGATGCATATGTCCAGATGTCTGTGGGATGACTGAGGTTTTGTCTGGAAAAATACTCCCCTGTTACCTCGCTGTTTTGGCTTTGCTCAAAGCAGACAAGGCCTGGAAAACAAAGAGACAGGTTCTTATACTCTTTGGCTCCTTGGCGTTAATAAAACACCTCTGAAAAAGCAATGATTCTTCTTTCTGTGCTGAAATACCGCTGGAAGGAAGCGCTGCTCTGTTTTCTTTGCCATTGAGGCTAACGACGTACCCCGTGTTGTGCTCCTCAGCTAACATTTACTGCTGTATTTATCTACATCGCCAGACCCAGCTGCAGACCGCTGATTGGTTTTGTCTAAATAATGAGCACAATCGACAGAAAGTACAATTTAATTAGGAGCTGTGAACGGCAACGCTGAGATGGAAGATACCAGAATAGGACGGGGATGGCGATTAATGAAACAACGACTTCCCAGTGTTCCATCACTGCAATCTGATTTATTAATTACCCATGGCGTTGGGGTTTTTATCTCACTTGTCATGCAAACTGGCAGACAAGACAGCCTTGCGTGCACACACGCGCAAAGGAAGGCAGCATTAGATATCACGGGGAGTCTTGTCTTCCCTCTGTGGGATGTCAAGCTGTGTGTCTGCCAGCAAGTTTATGTGAACGAGCACTGGAAAGACTGTATGATTGTCATCCCAGTTCAAAACACACGGACACCGCCAAACAAGACTGACCCCAAGCGCACCCATGATTGGATTTTTTTTGGGGGTTCAGGCTTCAAGGTGGGTCGTTTGGTTTAATGCATCCTATTCTCAGCAGGTAGCAACACAGCAGCAGAGAGATGGGGATACAAAAAATAAAACCCCACTTTATTATCCAGATGCTCGGTGCCTCTGGCGGGGATTAGGACCAGATTACGCTCGAGCGCACTGCACATCCTCTGTGGCGTCCTGTTTATTCACCAACACAATTATTCAGACAGGAATACGGAAAGCACAAAAAGAGCTCACAGACGGATCAGAAATGTGAGTCTTAATGTCAACGGAGGTGGACTCGTGGATGTCTGTCCAATGATGAATCAAAAATGTGGCGTGTTAAAGCCCTACAGAAGCTGTACAATGGCACACTGTGGCCTGATACACGTCAGCTGTCAGCTGTGTAACAACTTCAGTACTCATGCTCTACGTGTGGCAGGGAGATCCTCATCTAGTTGTGGAGCATTATATTCCCTCTGCAAAGCAAAAGATCCAACAAATCCACCAACCTGTCCTTTAATTGTAACATCAATTACAGTTGAACGGAACACTGGATGTTTTACTCCCTCAGCTCGGTGGATTTTCCTTCAGCAGCTAGATTTTCCATTAAACTGACGCTGGGCCCTATAGGCGAAGTACATACTGAGAATGACTCACCCGTCTACATTCTCAGGTGCAGAACGCACTGTTTGCACTTTTAAATCCTGCGTGCACTGTTTTCAGCCACGATCATATCAATGCAGATTAGTGAGCTGTCGCATGCTCACGCCACAGGGCAACAGCCGCTATGTTTTAAACCAGTTTGTCCGCTGACCCTGTGTGTGAGGACAGGAAATCCGTGCCGCCGCTGGTTTGCTTAATGTGTGCAGGAACAGAAACCACAAACTGCAAACACTGAAAGATTACAAAAACAGCATTGCCAGCAAACATACTGGTAAATTCAAACAGCATATTGATATTTGCCGCTGTCAGTTTGATTGGTGTAATATTGACGTTCAGGCACTAACAATAATACTTCATAATGTAATATCACAGCCTAACAGTCAGCAATTGACCCTGTTAGCTGTTGCTTAGCCCAAATTCAATAACAACAATAAAGCTCTCTGTTCTATTGTTGATTTAAAGCAGTGGTTCAGTGGTTCTGAAAGCAGGGTCCCGTTGTTCTCTGGATTTACCAGCAAAAAGGGGAGCAGTGTTTTTGATGTTATTTTCTGGGGAATTTGGAAGTGTGACTGCCAATGATTTCAATCAATTCCGAGGTCACAGGAGGACCGATAGGTGTGTGTTTTCACAGTCTAGTCATTTACTGTTAACACAACCAGTGATCGGGAGATGTAATCAGTTAAATCTGGACCCTGTAGTTTGTGAAATGTTGGTTTATCTGCCTATTAAAGTTCTGAGCAGAAGCTAGACATGGGAGATCCCTGGCTGTTTAATAATTGTATGACGATAATATAGGAATTTGCACAAATATGCCCCAAAAAATGTTAAGCATCTCTAAAAAAAAGGAAAAAAAAGAAAAAAGAAAATAGGAATTAAATAAAGAATCATGGAAACATTCTGTTCAGGTAGCCCACAAGTGTGTAACCGGTGATGCCGACTGTACTCACCCCAGTGGCTGACCTTCTCTGGCAGTGTGGAGGCGCCAGCATTATGTTTTAAACATATATAAGGCTTCGGTACAGTAACTGCCTCCCTACATTCCATCGCTGTTGGTCACATGATGATTGGTACTTGATCGCACAGTTGGTTGTTGCTCTGTGTTCCACTGGGGAGAACCAAAACAGTGGACGGTAAGAGGAAACCCACACAGGCACGTGGAGAACATGCAAACTCCGCACAGAAAGGCTCCAGGAATCAAACCTGTGATCCTCTTGTTGTGAGGAAACAGCACTAACCACTATGCCACTCTGCTGCCCCTTACACATGGAGCGATTTTTAAAAGAACTAAAACTAGATTTATTTTTCAGTATTCATGCAGTTGTTTGAAAGCCTTATCTTGGACCGTGTTTAGTTTCATTGTAAATTTTTCTTCCAGATACTTTAGTTATTTAATTGTCATTATATTTTCCTTTGGTTTTTGTGTGTTGCTGTGTTGTGAGACGGTGGTAAGCCCCCGTTGCCTCAAAGGAAGAAAGTTCTGGGTTCAATCCGGGATCCTGGGGTCTCTCTTTGTGGAGTTATGCAACTTCTCCTTGTGCCTCCGTGGGTTTCTTCTGTACTCTGGCTTCCTCCCTCAGTCCAAAGGCATGTCCCGGTTAATGGGTCACTAAATTGTCAGTAGACATAAAAGCGTGTGTGAATGGATGTCTCTATATGTCGTCTCTGGCAGATATATTGTAGAAAATGAATGAATGTGTTTCTTTAGAAATTTCTCAATGGCATTGTAAATGAAGATTCCCGTCCGGGGACATAATTCAACGGTAGAGTGCAAGTTTTGCATGCAGAGGCCCTGGATTCAAACCGCAGCCACAAGGCAAACTAGTGGTAGGCTTTTGCTGGTCCCAAGCTCAGATAAATGGGGAGGGTTGCATCTGGCATAAAAACTGTAGCCAAATCAACCATGCAAATCACAGAGCTGACTTGATGTAGCGACACGAAATAGGAAAAAACCGAAAGAGAAGAAGAAAAAAAAAAAAAAAAAAAAATTGCACTCCAAATACCGCTATCACAGATTTTGCAAAAACACACAGTCCTTCCTATCCCAAAATCACCCTGCCTGCTTCCCCCTCTCTCTCTCCCTCTCTCCCTCTGCATCCACTTCAATGCAAAAGACCTTGATGTCTCTTTGAGGGTTTGCCACGGCACATTTCCACAGCAAATCTAGCGTGTTATACTTGTGCCAGCATTGCCATGTCCCCATCATTCATCGAGATGACTCACAAAGCAAGGCCAAAACACAAATGTCCCCCTGGATGAAAGAAAACATGTCTTTATATGAGATGAAGAAAGGCAAGGAATTCACACCAATTGGCCTCGGCTGCCCCTGCCCCAGCTCTGAGCCCGCTGACAATCAAGCCTTGAGCATGTGTATGAAACTGTGGCTTTGTGTAGCACATATGAGCCAATGGCCCTTTTTACAAACTGTGGGAACTTAATTGTTGTCTTTAATTACTTTCGCACCTTTGTGTCTTCCTGGATTTCCCACTTGCTGAGAAGCTCTCTGCTGAAACAAAAAGTGAAACTCGCCAAATCATACAGAAAGTTGTGCAACGGGCAGACTTCTTTATATCTCACAGCAAAAATAGAAAAATGAAAATAATACAAATTCCGCACTCCGTTATATTTCACTAACAGGATGAGAATTTACATGAAGTTTGCGCGAAATCCATGATCATTTGGGGCTGGGGTGGAAAAAGCGGTGGAACTCATAATTAAAGCAATCAAACAGGTGCCATTGGCATGCCATCTTCAGCCCACTTGTACAAAACTCCTATTTGACGGGATGGAATTGGAGGAACGTGAACTAGTAATCCTGCAATGGGCGACTCCGGCGCATCTGAAATGGATCCCGGTGGTGGTGCTGTTCTGGCTGGAAGGCATTGGTAAATGAATCTGTCTGCGGTCGCACAGCTAACTGAACATGGGAGGTAAGTAAGAGTGCGGCGAGTGCAACAGTTCATTTATGAAATGTATTAGGATTTATGAGGCAATGAA
Source organism: Echeneis naucrates (assembly GCF_900963305.1). Taxonomy (NCBI): domain Eukaryota; kingdom Metazoa; phylum Chordata; class Actinopteri; order Carangiformes; family Echeneidae; genus Echeneis; species Echeneis naucrates. The sequence continues at coordinate 15,410,037 of NC_042521.1, forward strand.
GTGTAAAGGTGCTTTATTACCCTCCCACCACCGTCAGTTCACCAAGACGGAAAGCAGAAATGACACTCTAAATGTTTCAACTCCTGTTTTTGTCCCTCCTTTCTAATAGTAGGAAACTGGCATAATGAATAAAAATCTGGCATCAATTTAAAAATGACTTATTCTTATTTTCAGATTTTTATTTCGTCAGATATATTTCTATTATACCTGCATGGGCCCCAGCTCACTTTACCTCCTGAGACCTGAGCTCTTCATTTCGTATGCATGTTGGTGGGACTTGTTGGCAGTTTTGATTGTACGCTGATCATTGTGGCATGCTTTAGCAAACGCAAGATGACAGACACAAGGGTCCACGATTGAGGCACACATGTCTAATTTAAACAAAATGAAGCATAATGACAAAGAGAACCCAAAATGTGATGTCCTAATATAAGGATGCAGGATTTTAGTAGATTAACGAAACACCTTTCCCCCCGGCCTACACTCCCCGAGTTCGCAGGAATTTCTTTTTCCAATAAATACTATAAGGCCCATTAACATGCTCCCTTGTGACTCCTGGTTGAGCCAATCCTGAAAGCCGACCAGCTGTGGAATGAGAGAAAATGGTTATGATCTTCAAAAGGTATGTCAAGCAGAAGGAATAAGATAATCTTGTATGTGTGTGTGTCTGCGCATGTGTTTGTGTGTATATGTGTGTGCGCCATGGGGCTGAAATGTGAAGAGCAGTTTTGCTGGTTCAGTGCATTCTGGTTGAGATCAAAATCATCTAAAACTTGCGTGAATGAGGTCTCCAAGGAGGGTAATGGAGGAAAAGGCCAGCTCGGTGGTTTGTGGGTGATTGTGTTTGTCAACATATATGTGTGCAGATATACAGCAGGAATCAAAACAGGATCTCGACTCGGATTTTTTCCCGGTGACCATGTTCCTCGCTAATGATCAAATTTGTGCCGCAATTTGCATCACATTTGGTGGCTTTTTGTGATAAAGTACGGTAATACTTGTGCTTCAGTGGAAGGCAATAAAAAAACCGCGAACTTAGTTTGACCTCAACGGACAAATTCAGGAGCAGCAAATTCCCACAAAAAAATAACACATCTGCAAAGAAATTGGTGTGGTCGAGGTTTCCGCTTGTTAGCAATGCAATATTTTTGTTATACATTGCAAACCTCAGCGTTGAACCTCTCCTCAATGGGCTGAAAACAGTATTATTATTAATGAATAATATACAAGTTTAAGCACGAGCCTATATTTCCATTCGGTACCTTTCGTCATTTAACGGGACTAGCCCCTTATTTATTCATGTTTCCTGAGTGTGTCCCCATAACCTGTTGTCTTAGGTGCCATAGAGACAACGCAGATTTCAGAAAGCTTCAAAAACACCGGCCTTCGTTGCATTGCGGGAAGACGGAGATACATTGAACCATCTGATCAGACTTAACGGTTTGTTTCTGGCGAGCATGTAAAAAGAAAATTTGTTTGCACAAAAAAAAAAAAGAAAAGAAAAAAAGAGAAACTGCTCATTTAAAATGTAAAACTGTGATGGTTGGTCAATAATCTGGACTCCAATACCCACAAGCAACTTATTAAAAAAAAAAGAAGACTGAAAGAAAATAACCTTATTTGACATATATATTTGCAGACATTTGGCAGGAATTAGACAATAATGAAGGGATTAAAGTTTAATTCATGTTAATTCGTGTTAAACACGGGCATCATACATCATTGTGTGAAGACTAAATATGCTTGCCATGTCAAAGAACTACCAGTCACTCTTTAGATCACCTGCGGAATCAGTGCACATATCCGCATTTGTATATTAGTGTGTGTGTGTGTTTGTGTTTGACATTTCTTAGCACCTATTGAGGGGAGCAGGTAGGATGGATGGAGCGGTATCTGACCCGCCGCTCACCCTCAAGACGCTTCCAGGAAAAACAAGAAGTCTCACTTCACCACTGCTCTTCTCTTTTGCACAACAACAACCAAGAACGCAGCGAGCGGCGGCGACGCTTTACGGGCCTCGTTGAGCAACCACTTCCTATCTGCAAAAGCTGACACATTTGATCATCTAATGACACCTAATTATGTGACCACCTAACACAGAGTTTCTCCAAGGTCAGGCTGCTGCCGTTTTTCGCCGTTTGCGTCGCTGAGGGTACTCTCTGGAAATACAGAGGTAATTATTGGCGAGAGGTGCTCTCTCATTAGAAACGCTGTGTATCAGAGCCGTGCGGACAGAGTGAGAACGAAATCTAATTATCGCCCCCTTCTTACCCACCCCTCTGCGACATCAATACTCCATTATAGCACCTTGTCTCCGGGGTCCAAACGAATTCCGACTCCTACATACATGTGTTGTGCGCGTACACATTTACACACAGCTCAGTGGATGAAGTCAAAAAAGTGTGCATTCAGTTAACTTCACTTCTTGATGGTACTGTACGAGAAATCAATTTGGATGTTGCATGCTCTCTCTCCCTGTTGTTACGTGTATTAGGATGTAACACTTGACCCGAACTTTAGATCTGCGTGTTCTGCTCATTCGTTTGGTGGCTAAACTAATTGACAAGATTTTCCAATCAGATTTGGTTCCTGCTGTCTTGTGAGGAAAAAAAAAAAAGCAAGCACATGGGCCAGATGGAGCTTGATGTGGAACAGCAGTTTGCCATAATTGTTTACTGTAGTCAAATGTTTTAGAAATAACAAAAAACAACCAGGCAGATTTTTGAGGAATGAAACATATTTATACACTGGGGACAGAAGGATTATGGATCTGCTTTTCGGCAGAGGACCGAGTTAATCTGTGGAATCCAAGAAGCGTGTGCTTCTCTTTCTGTTTGAATATGTGATACCACACAAATTTATCATTTCCAACGCGGCTGTTGCATCATTGTGATTGCTCCGAGCGCTTTCGTCGATTGCGGTCGATTGCGGTCCATCGCGGCGATCACAAGTTGCCAACATCAATCTCTCATTACATGACAGCTAAGGATTGAAGTCAAGCATGCCAAGACCGGTGGCTGCAGTCGCTCAAGATTGTGTCAAGTTGTCACAGCCGCAGCTTTGAGGTGAACATCTTTGATCTTATAAAGGTTGTCTGGGAAAGCAAAATCCAGGCTTTGTCTTCGAGAGCAGGCTGCTTTGGGTCTCACGGCTCGAAACGCTCAAGTGAAATTTCATGTGTGCATTTGTTGTTTGATCAAATAATCTTGTGCAAGGGTGATCGCAAGGGTGTGGACGGTGCGTCGGGCTGACAGGTACATGTAATGAGTAATGAAAATCCACAGTTCGGCAGCTCAGCTGATTCCCAGAGATTATTAGGTAATATTACACAAAAGGGCACCACTCCTACTGGAACATATACCAGAGAGGCCTGGTTCTGACTGCAACCACCTGGGCCTGTATCTGACCAATCAGCCTTTGCCGTGTCCTTCTTTCTCTCTGTCCCCTGGCTTTCCTGTCACTCTAACTCACTGTTGCCAATAATAGAGCCAACCACCCCTAAAAAAAAAAAAAAAAAAAGGCTCATAATGCTATAATATATCGGGGGTGAACCAAAGATATGCTCTGAGCTAGCTTGCCCAGAGTCTGATTTCTTTCTGCACTTCAATCCCCTTTTCCTTGTCCCATTTACTCTGTCTCTGTAAAGACTACTAAAACTGCTTGTGTTCACCCATCCACCGCTTCCCGAGGACACTCCAGCGGCTCCAGAATCAGTGGGCGTCCCACTCTGCCAGCTGAGACACAGCTTGTGAATGCTTGTTCGATGGTTTCAGTGACAAAGCTCGCTGACCAGTTGAAGAGACACACTAATATTGCACACCAGATTTTTTAGTAATGGAAATAGTTCAGTTGTCATCACACAAGTGTGGATGTGTACTAAGAGGATTGAGAGAGACTTGGAGCCCCAGTTAATTGTTCATATAGTATCATATAGTTCATATATGTGGATGTTTGTGTGTATGAGTGTATGAGTGTGTGTGTGTGCGTGAAACCCTGCTCCAGCATGCACTCAGGCCCCTGAGAGTTTACCTCTCAGCTAGACAATATCCCGGAGCACACAGCCAAGAAAGCTGGAGCGGCTTCAGGACTAACCTTTTATTTTTCAGCGGCCCAGCCAAGGCCCAGACATACAACCCATTGAACATCTGTGAGGAGACCTGAAGATGGCAGCGCACAGACGCCTCCTGTCCAATAGGACCAAACTTGAGAGGATGTGCCAGGAAAGATGCCAGGAGGAAAAGCTTCTAGAGACTCACCAAAGGAGACTTGAAGCTATAATTGCTGCTAAAGGGGATTATACAAAGTCCAGAATTAAGGGTCTGAATATTTTTGTAACTTGGAGAATTTGGCTCTTAAGTTTTAATTAACTTGGAAAAACCGTACTTGATCCACTTATGATGAAATCTCCAACCTGATAAAGTGAATGGGTCTATATTTCCTGAAGCCATTCTATGTGACAGGAAGATTACAGGACATCCAACAGGTGATTGACTCTCCCCTCCATTCAGGTTGCATGTCAGTCAGTAAGATATTAAGCCACCTGCGTTTTAATGTGACTCGATGAATCTGGCTCTACCCCGTGTTTTCACAGTGGTGCTTATAGCTTGCAAGGCCACTGAGGAGCAAAAGTGCATCCTAAGATAAACTTCCAACCCACCGCTTATGGTTTTACCCCAGGCAATTTGTCAGCTCTCTAATGTCTGATGTTGAACGTTGACACGATAAGCACGGTGTAAAGGTTGAAGGAAGAATGGAAACAAGTTAGGTCAGAGTCTGCATCTCTCTCCCACTCAGCACTCAAGTGGAACTACAGTGGGTGGGCGTTTTCCTCCAACAAAGAGTTGGAAAGAGGGAAGGAAAGGGAGAGAGAGAGAGAGAGAGAGAGAGAGAGAGAGAGAGAGATCGGCCAGGAGACAGTGAGGCAGGTGAACGGGAGAAGGGAAGGTATAGCGATAATTCTATGACACAGTCAGCGTTTGGTGGCGAGGGAGAAATGTTTGCGTAGGGAGGATACATTACATGCACTTCCATTAGTGAGTGTAATGGTGCTGAAAGGCAGCATCCTGGTGCTGTTGACCGTGATGGTAGTAGGAGCTGAATTAAGGAGTCCCTGTCAGGCATTGCCGGTCACATGCTGGGCTATCAAAGACAAAAAAAAAGACACACGACACTCCTCTTATGTAGATATATTAGAACACATCATGCAAACCAGACTTAGCCTTTGTTCCGCTTTACTGACGGGGTGTGCACTCATCATGAAACGACACGCAGTAATCACCTCTTCAGAGAGTAGAAATTTACGCCGTGTTGCAAGCACGGGTAATTGTATTTCAAGACTTACGAGCAGCGATGATGTCACAATTGGCAGGTAATAAAAATGCTAACAAAACATCTTGGAAAAGCTGTTGAGGTCAAAGATTTCTGCACGAAGAAGTCATAATATTCTTTTTAAATATACCGTTTTAACAGTTTAACACACAGTGCGAAGCATCTGGGTTCAAATTGTGCGTGTGTGTATGTTCTCCATGTGCCTTTGTGGTTTGGATCCAGATCCTCTGGCTTCCTCCCACAGTCCAAGTTAGTGCATATAGGTTGGTGAATAGAGGTTTCTAAATGTCAGCCTTGTGACTGCGGACCTGCCCAGTGCCGACTCCACCTACGCCCAGTTTCAGGCTGGACAGACTCCGGACCTTCTAAAAGAATAAGGGATTTAAATTTGACAGCCACCAATAAGACCGGTTGACTGATCTATCGAGACGCTTATAACTTATTCATGTTAAGCGTCGGTATTTATGTTCCTCCTGCTATCATGGCATGTAGTGAAATTAACCCAAAGCTGACGTGGTAAAAAGTTCAGCAGAACGTCTAATAACTATGTATCTCCATGCTGCTGGAGGAGAACACGAAAACCAGACGTTTTCCAAGTGCATATCCTTCCAACAGCAGTCACGTGGAATACAAGTGTAAAGCAGACTCCACGTCGACGACAGCAAACAAATACACAGTGCTGTCGTGTCACTCCTGCAGGGGTTCATGCAATGAGAAAAAAATGCATTTAAAGGTAGCAAACAGGAGATGATCCCACCCAGAATCACATGGGCTAAAATTAGAATTATATGACGACAATAGGTGTATTTATTACCATTATTCTGAGTCATCAACATTTCATTAAGCATTGTCATTCCTAATTTGTTCCTCAACTTTTCCTGCCTCAATGTCATTGCAGCCTGGCCAACATTTAGTGACTTTGCTCTTGAGCATGCCCCGGGGGCCTCTTAATGGCTCCGCTTGGGGGTCACAAAGCTATTGCAGGTGTTTGAAAAAAATCACGTTCAGTACAATTTTACTGAAAAACATGTAATTATATTTCTCGAAAAAAGAATAGTCGAAATAATGGCAAATTGCGTATAAAATGTTCACCCTTCCTGCATTCGAGCCCCTCACTTCCCATAAGCTAGTGACAGAAACGTTTATGTTGATGCCAACATGCGAGGGGAGCCGCTGTGCTACGTCTGAGCACAGTTGTTATAATTTTGGAATGACTTTCTCTCGAGATGTATTCACTTCACTGCGGTTTTTGTTTTTTTGTCACAGCAGCTCTTCTTTAAACTCTGATGTCTCTCAATGAACCGGAGCCACTCACAGTTTCCGAAGTTGCTCAGTTTCCACCAGCAAACTTGATTGTTTGCTGGCCTTAGGGCCTTACAGAAAATGGATTGTGAATTATGCAAGCCAAAAGGCATGCTGATCAATAGAGGTTTTAAGTGCAACCTACACAGTATATTGATTCAGTTGCAAGTCTAGTTGGTGTACTTGCGCTGGAAATTCCTGGTCTTGCAGCAGCCATCTCCTTACTGTTAACATCTCAAACTCCTACAGTGACTTTAGTCTCTTCATGCTTATGGTTAGAGGTGCGCTTGCACAGCATGCTGCTTTGTGAGAAGAACAACAGATGTGAGTATAGCTGCTGCTCCATCCATCCAAAGCCTCAAGTAAAACTCGCTGTTCAACCATCCAAATGCACAAGAAGGTAGTGAGAGGTCATCGCTGCTGTTCTCTCTGTGGCCTCATGGGAACAAGTGCAAAAATGGCATTAAGAGGATGGAAAATAACAAGGAAAACTATCGAAAACTACTCAAACTATGTTATTTTCAGTTTGAAATGAACAAAACATTCGTCCTTGTTTGAATAAAACTGCTCAATTCAATCATAGAAGTGAAAGAGGTTCTTAACCGCTATGTCCCATTTATTACGTCACCTAAATCTAAACACATTTACTCAACGTTCCCTGCAGGTACAACCATTTGGTTTTAATCAATTGGTTCTCTCCCAGGTCCATTATCTATGGCTGTGTCAGACTCATTTAAAATTTACTTCAGAAAACTAAGTAAGAAAGTGCTTCAATATCCCACAAGCACCTGTGGTATTTGTTACTTGTATTTTGATTATTTATAAGACATGCAGAGGTAATACAAAGAGCAGGGTGGATGAATAAATAAACCAGTAACTCTGACTTAGTGGGCAACAGCACATTCTGCAGACATTTTATGGGTTTAATAATGCCTGTACGAAGGTAACTGAGCCAGGTGTGAGGGGGACAACAGAAAAGCAGAGGAAATTTGATGAACACTTTTTTTTTTGCTCTTTTACCTTGGAGAGAGACAGTAAGTAAAGAAGGCATGCAGCTTCTATCACTTATGAGTTTCTCTAAAGAAGTTCTGAAACTGCTGCTGCCACCTTAGCGGCGCCAAATCCTGCCCAACTCCCAGCCGGCTGGCCAAGAGGCGAGGTGGGCGGAGCACACACTCGCGTGCGTTGTAGTTTGTGAAAGGGCCTGCGCTCGCCCAGCTGTCGATCAAAGCAACCATACTCTCGATTGTGAAATTCAAGCTTTCGTTAATTTCAAACTGATAAGTTGTGTAAAAATTCGCTTCACTTACAGTTGTTTAAAATACGAAATGAGTTATATAGACTGTCTCTGTTTGTACACCAGTATTCACTTCCTTTACCTGTTTATGGCCTGTATTAACCCCTAAGAGAAAACAGCTGATTCCTGAGCTGCTTAATTCTTCTCTATGACCAGCAGCTAGTCCGTAAAACCAACTGAAGCAGCAGATCTACTGTGAATGACGTCCTTCAAAACATTTGCATATATCATTGAAAAATATCCATTATAGCCACTTTCAGAATAATTTGCCAAAAAAGCCTGGTCACTGTCGAATAACCTGCGTTTTGGGATAGGCATCCAATTTCCTGGCAAGGCTGGTGAGCTGGCCACATAGCAAAGAGGCTGAGGAAGCCCATTATACTGCACGAGTGAATAGTTAACTAAAGTTAACAGGCTCAGCAATCAATGTTTTAACTTGACATTGTCGCCACGTTTCCGCAGGATTTAAACAAATGATCTTTATGATGAGCCATCTACAAGTGGCCTACAGAGGGAACGTGAAGCAAACACAAGGCTGAGCCGAGCTTTAAATTATGAAACAAATTATTAATCGTTTCATTAGCACCTGCACCGCAACAATCCCCACTTATAACGGCAAAGTTGATAAAAAAAAGGTATGTCAGTGGAGAGAAGCAGGCTCGGGAGGGCAAAGGTCAGAGGAAATACGGTGCAAAACAAGGAGCAAATAAAGGATAAAGCAAGGGGAGTGTGGAGAGAGAGGAGAGCATGTGTGAGACAGAAGGACAAGGAGGGAGGGAGGGAGGAAGATAGAGACAGAACCTCATTAACGGTCTGAGGAGTCTTGGCCTTGGCCTTTAATGTGATGCTATGTCTCTCAGTCTTTGCCAGAAGCTGCCAACTTTCCCCCTCCCTTTCCTCTCTCCCTTCCTTTTTTTATTATGCTCGCATCTCCTCTCCCCCGGCTGCTTGGTGTCTTTTTCCTGCACTTCTTGATGCTGTGGAGCATGGTGAGATGGGTATTATTTATTTATGGTCATGCATTGTCTGGGTGCGTGGGCTTAAGTAATATTCATCTGAGCTGTGCAGCTATAATACAAAGCTTTATTCCCTCTCAAATGGGAGGGATGAAACACGAGCACTGAAGCCTGCTACGCTGCCTGAGCCTGAATATTCTCAACTGAAAGTCAAGGGAGTTTGGAGGGGGGGGGCTTTTACAGCTCAGGACACTTCTGTTCAGAACTACAAGGAGGACAAACTAACTCCCTCTTTTTTTTTGTTTCTCTTTCAGCCTCCATCTTCTCTTGAAACCCTTTTTCTTTTTGTTCATGTAACCTTGTCTTTTCTGCGGTGCAGGGCTGTGATAGCAGGCAGATGACTAGCTATGGGGCAGACGTTGTTCCAACTGCGTTTTCAGCACTATGTGCAGTATGCAATTTGACTTTTACTCATTGCTGTGACTCGCATCACCGTCTGACATAGAGAGAGCTGAGGTTACAGCCTGGCTTTTTTTTTTTTTCCCTCCTTCACTGTGCTTCGATGGTCTGGTGGTATGTCTGCAGGAGCTGTCAATGACTCAGCAAGCGTTGATATAAAGACCAAAAAAGGTGACATCTGCCATGATTCCGCGTAAACTTTAGCTTCTGTTTTTTCTGTGTGAACAGTTAATTTAACACCACATAAGAAAAAGTCAGTCTCCAGTCAGTTGCGCACCGTGGAAGCTGGAAAAGCCTGCTCTCGGTGTGTCACAGCTGCCATGGGGAAACATCCATTTACAGCCGTCAAACATTTCCAAAAAACCTATGGATGATCTTTTTTCTAGGCAGTCTACACAACATTTCCTGGCCAGCACATGTCTTTATCGCTGGCTGAGCTGATCTTCCCTTGAAAACGCAGTCGCGGAAGGGACAGGGTTGGAGGTGACAGCAGCAAAACTGGGTTGGGAGCTTCCAATCTGTTGCTGAGGCACCAGTAAATTGGGTGATGGGGGGGTGTGAGGAAGGGGTCTGGTGGTAGTAAGCCTGAGCCCGAGAGCAGAACAGAGCAAGAGAGGAAAACTAAAAGGGATACACTTGCGCGCGCGCACACACACACACACACACACACACACACAGGCACAGAGGCAACCAAACAAGCTGAGAGCAGGAGCTTTTTCTTTGGAATTAGACAGCAGTGGGTGTCATTCTAATTTCCTTCTCCTTCTCTCCTCCTCCCTCCATCTTTATCCCTGTCTCTGCCGAGCAAAGCTTAATGATGTCCCCTGTGACAAGTGCTGGTTAACCACTAGCCATCAAGACTGGCAGGCACACAGACACTGAGAGAGGCGCGCTCTGTCTGCCACGAACACACTGCACGCGCTCACACATTCTGGCCAGCAGCTGGTAGCTTCGCCAACTGTGTCCCTCTGACTTGAAGGCGATATGGGAGCAGATGTGACTCTATTCCGCCTGACAGGTCTAAGAGGAGAAAACAAGAGTCTGTAGATTATGTGTGTGTGTGTGAGAGAGCGAGAGAGAGAGAAAGAGCGAGGGGGCAGTGCAAGAGCCTGTTTCGACCCTTTACTCGACGGAAACATACAATAAATTTGTCTTTGTTTTGCATGACCATGGCAACATCTTCATCCCATGCTGAACACACAGAGCAGCTGCATCCCATTACCCTAGAAATGCCTCTCCCTCTCCTCCGCCGCTTCCTCCTGTCCTCTCTGATGTGTTTCTCCTGCCGTTCCCACACTGGAGAGAACACAGTAAGCTGCTTTATTATCTCCTTTGCAGCAGCTTTCTTTTGTGGAACTATTCTTTCAGTAAGCTTTTTTTTTTTTTCTTCCCCCATGGCCACACCCAGCTACATTTTAAATTGGCATCTACAATAATAAGACCCCAGATTAAAGCTCCCAAGAATATCAGAGGCTAACAATGATCGGCTTATGGATTTCTGCTCAAATCAATTCTTGTGTTTGAGCATTTCAAAAGATGTGCATTTGCATGAAAACATTTCTGTGGGAAGGCGTTCAGCCAAACATACAGTAGATTACGTCAGTGTGGTTTTAATCACGAGGCAGATTCACACAAGATTTCACGGCAGAGCACTGTGAGGAGTGCGATTTAAGACCAACACCTTGATCTCTTTTCTCATGGTCTCCATTTACTGTCTTCCCTTTCTTCTGACAAATTTGCAACAACGTATACATATATATGTATATATTAACTTATATTAAAGATGATGGTGTTTATGGCTTCTCAGCTTGTGAATATTAAGCAGCATCACATCAAGCATAATCCAAATCCAATACTCAGTGGAAGCTGCAGTGTAAGGGCACTTATTTGAGCTGGAGTGGTTTATAATGAATTCTTCCCGTGAGGTATGAAGCCGAATAAACACACAGTACATGCAACTACTGAATGATCAAGTGATAGTCTAGTATTCCCAGAGGATATTTCTGAGTTGCTGTCATTATCAATCATATTCAGACATTCCACTGCCTATGTGTGTGTGTGTATAACATACTGTATCTGAGCAGCAGTGTGTATGCCTGTGTGTGTGTGTGTCGCTGTTCAACCACGCCAGAGGTTCCTTGCCATTTCACAAATCTTTAGGTGAAGGGCTTATCTTCAATCAGGCTCATTTCCTTTATACGGGGATTAGAGGGGAGTAATTAATCGCTAATCTCATCAGATAGGGTGCTCAGTTGTGTTTACACGCTGGAAACGAACATGGTAGATGCAGCCATAAGCCACACCAACATACACACGCACACACACAGAGTTGGGCGATTAACAAGAAATTTGCATTGTGTGTGCACTAATCTGGGACAAGGCCATCATTATACTTAGTGACAATAGCACACAACACTTGTTGGACCGTTCATTACATGAGTCAGTGTGAGTAGCTGTCAGTATCCAACACACACACACACACACAAACAAAGATACAGCTGTTGTAAAAGTCTAATGCCGCATTCACTTGTGTAATCACAGAGCCTGATAGAGCACAGAGCGCATTAGATGTGTGCTTCAAGGATAAATCCAGCGCATGGCTGCAAGTGCTGTCCCTCCACTAATGTGGTGATGTTGGGATGCCAGAGCTTTGGGAGATTAGCATATATAAACTCGCTGGTTGGGTGTGGCTACCCTCATTTTTGCTAAAATAAAAACAAGGCGACTCCACAGAGAGGTTAGCTCATTTCTATTCAACCTTTATAACAAAATGAATAAATTAACTTAAAAAAAAAAAAGAAAAGAAAAAGAAAAAGAAAACAAGAACAACAATAAAAGTTTTCAGCTTTGAATTTCCACCCGCTCTTGTTGCGTGCCTAACCATTTCGGGTAGCTTTGGTTTAATTATTCCAGTGTTTGATATCGACGCAGATACAGCAGAGGTGAATAGGCAGACATCCCCCGTTTTCCCACTTCTCCAGATGTTGTGCAGATGACACTGTATTTTCTTTTTCCTCTTTTTTTTTTTATCATTAAAAACTTTGACCTTTAAAGTTCATTCGATTCAGCTAATAGGAAAGATAGATCCTGAAAAATACTGGAAGTATTACAAGTTTTAGTCAGGTTTGGCAAACTGTGCATTTGTACTGTTGGAAATTTCTATCATTTTCTGAGGCTCACTACATGTCTCTAAAGCAGTGACACAAGTTCCTGAAAAGTGTGTCTTATCCAGTTGAATGCCCATTAGGTGCTGTGCCTGAAATATGTAGAACGAATACATTTTTTTAAATCCTATTTGTGTTTATTTTATTAGGTGGTATTTTAGTATGAGTATATTACCTCCCGTTTGAGTTTTGGGGGGAAACTCTAGCCATGGGAGGTTGTTAAAATGAGATTAGAGTGAGGATGCTGGACCTAAAACGACCATTATGCAAAAGTGCGGAAATTAGCACATAAAGCAGCCCTCCAGTACTTATCAAGTGGCCGCCCATAGTGATGTCACCCATGGGGTGGTGAGCGGCCTCCAGTGGGTCATCACCACCTTGGTTTTTTTAAGAGAAGAAGAGCTGAGGAGGCGCGAGGGAGGATCTGAGCTGCACTTATTGTCCTGATAGTCAGACAGGTCGTCATATGTGGTACAGTCTGTCAAGGTAGAGTCACCCTAATACAGTCCCTGCTTTATGGTCTTTTTTCCTCCATCATTTTAAAAATGAACACTGCGGTGCATTGAAGAAGACCTGCAATTAGAGACTGAGACCACAAACTCCACAAAAATGTTTACTGAGTGAATAAATAAAGCAAAAAGTGGTGCCATTTTCACATAGACTTCAGTAGAGTCTGACGTCTTTTTATAACTATTGAAGTCGCCCCCTAATGGTCATTAAGTGTATGGCTTTTAATAATTGGTTTCACTTTTGAGCCCAAGTGGCTGCAGTCTAAAATCTGACAATGGCAGAACTGCACACACACACACACACACACACACATTAAAGTTACCAACGACACAATCAGATCCTTTTCTTTTGGAAGCCCTAAGCTCTGCATGTCTCTACCACGATGGGCACAAGCACATTTACACTCAGTTATGCTTGCTTTACAGAGAGACATCTCAAAACCTCCCAACAGCGAACACTATGTCAAAATGTGTGTGTATGCAAAGTGCTTTGTTCTAATTTGTTTGACCTAACACTCCAACAAGCCGCATGGCTTTGACCTCGAAAGTCGTGAGTTTAAAATGTTAATATCCAAAGCATTGCTTAGCAGTTATACAGTAAACTATAGTGTTCAACATGACTGTTTCTAATAGTTTTGACCTTTCCGTGCTGGTTTCACCGGCTCTAAATCTAAAGAATAAATCTGTTTGGCTGCACATCCTGAAACGAGACAAGGACACAATGACATTTGAGTTAATGCACGTGGCATTTTTCATAGGGATTTTCAAAGTTGTCCTCCGTGGTTGTCATGTTTTTTTGTACTGGGAAAGCAATGGTAGATATCAGTCTGCATGTGCGCCGAATGTCTTTGATAGAGGACTGGAATAATGTTCCATGACATGTGTAGCGATCTGATGGCATGTTTTCCCTTCTTGTTTAAGAAGATGGGCCATTGTTGAGCTGTTTTAGCCCTACAATGTTTTGTTTGGAAAAGATTAATATGTGAAGCACCTCTCCGGTTTTGCAGAGCCCTTCACAGAGAAACTCACACATGAACAAACTAAAACACACACACACACACACACACACACCACCTTGTCACAACTCTTTTTAGCTTTCATCTGAAATGAGAACATGCCCTGGGACCCGCTGGGAGAGTGGAAGTCAAAGAAAGAAAAAAAAAAAACGAAGGACAGGGAGGGAAATAAAATGAAAGAGAGAAGCCAAAAGGGAGAACACAGAATGATAAAAGGCCAAAGCACGACTGGGAAAGGGAGGGGCGGTGGAGAGGTTCGGAGGAACAGAGAGACAACGAGACAGAAGAAGACAGGGGCTGTGGATCAGCCTGGAGGGTCAGCGGTGTGAAAGAGTTGTGGTTCATTGTAATGTCTCAACCTCCTCCCCGCTGCCGTCCCCCAACCTCTTCCATCCATGGTGCCCACCCCGCCTCCCACCCACACCCTCCAGCAGCTATTTAACATGGAAATTGATTTAAACAGAAGTTGAGATATCCGCAGTGGGACCGGAGGACAGGTGCCTCCAGTCAGCAGAGGAGAAGCTAATGAGAGGTGAGAGACCTGAGCTGAGCTAACAAGGAAAGCAGAGAGCACAATGAGATGGGAGAGGAGAGGCAGAAATTAGAGTGAGGGAGCTGCGCAATGGGGAAAAAATTGAAGTGAAATTGGAGAGAAATGAGGGAGTAGAAATTTTATAATTTCCAACTCCGGGTCCCTGCCAACTGCAAGATGAGAAATAAATAAATAAAAGCGAGTGGGAAAAGTGTGAGTGTTCACATGAGAGTCTGCGTGTGGGCGTGGAGCTACAATCTGTGAGTTTGCAATATATTCCAGTCAGGCAGGAGAACTGTTCGTTCATATTTTAAATTTGTGGAAGCAAAGTTGCAGGTGTAATATAGAGCAAAAAGTGCTTGGTTTATAGCTTAAGCGGAGGAAAGTTTAAAGTCCTTGCATATGAGCTTTATATGAAAAGGGCGTAGAGAACGTGTTGTTCTTGCCACCAGCCAGCAGAATTGAGAAGCTAACTAATTGCCTTCGTCAAAACTAAAGAGCTACCGAAAATTCTTCATGATTATTTCACAGATAATTTACTGAGCCTACACTGTTTAAAACAACACAGTTAATGGCCAATTTATGGGAGATATCCTGTAGAGTAAAAAGATTGTAAATTACAACAGCAATAGAAACAGTCAGTCACTTGACATTTTAAGCAAAAGGCGCCGTCTGACAGGAGCTGCCTTTTTATCAGGAATTATCATGTTTTCTCACACAGCAAGGTTTTGCAGACAGCAATGAAGTATTGGTGTGATAAACATAGTAAACCTTAAAATGAAATTAATGTTTCCGGGTTGTTGTTTTTTGGGGGTTGTTTTTTTTTTTTTTTCTAAAACTTTAACCATGGAGTTTGTGCCTAACTTTTTTTCTAACCCGGCCACCACAGCATTGCTGCCAAATTCAAACTGAGCTGTTCAAAAAGCCAGCAAACACAGCATGACTGACAGTGAACTGTATAACAAAGATATTGAGGAGTCAGACTGCAACATAGGTGTATTGGGGTGATACAAACCAAACTAATAAGAGCAGGTATTTGAAAAATATACTGATATACAGCGCTGACGAAAATTAAGTGTCGCTGTTTAACCTTCTGTATTAATGGCTTACTTATTTATGACTTTTGAGATTTGTATTTATTTTAAGGAGAATTTGGCAGAACAGAGTTGGAGCAGCTGGAGAAAGAAACAGCAGGATATGTCTCTTTAAACTGCAGAGTCAAACAGATGTAGCGCAGTCCATTGGAGGACAGATCCAACCTTTCAGTCAGGCAGGGCCAACAGGCAAACGGCCAAGGACCAGGCAAGGTGGCGAGGGCTTCACTATGAACCGATGTATCTGCAGCAAAAGGTGAAGGCCAGAACACGCCGAGTTCTCATCCTTTTATCTATCCCAATCAGCTCACAAGACTTCACTTTCCGGATGAACGTATCAATCATGGTTGATTCATATTCGAGATATGCACGGCAGCGAGAGCTCACACAAAACCTGAGGGAGAAGAATACAGGGTGTAATTCTGGATGAGAATTTGTTATTCATGTCAGATCTCGAGCTCTATTGACTGGTGTCATCTTTCAGTGCTTTAGACCAATCGACTACGAAATAACAGGGTCTAATGTTGAGTTTATTGTGTATGTTTTTAGATATTTGACATTCGCGATGTTCACAATGCTGCATAGAACATAACACAGAAAAAAAAGAGGGCATTTAAATCTATATGTTACACGGAGAGAATATTCACAAAGTCCGGGCTCATTGCCATTTGCCGACATATTTTACTCTTCTCTGCTCCTCAATCTGACTTCATTTCACTCTCTGGCTTTGAAAAAAAAAAAAAAGAAATAAGCGCCATACAGAGACAGTGGGTCTGCAATCCATTTCTGATGGTTCACCATGTAAATGCTTTATCGTTATGGTCTGGATACAAAAGGGCGGCTAGGGAGAACACATCTTTGTTGAATCAATGGATGAAAAGCACAGAATAAGAGTGAATCGGAATTGGGCCTATATAAAACCTGTGGCAGATATTCTCCTGCCTACTGCTACAGAAAAAATTAATTAATAAAAAAAATTCCAAAAGAGGCCATAGTGGATCAGAGGAGTCAGACATTAGGAGGAACTTTCAAGCCACATTGGAACAAATAGAAAATATGACTCAACGGTGAGGAGAAAAGCTGAAATACTAAATACACAAGTAATAAAGTCATCCGTGAGGTAAAAAAAAAAAGTGAAGAATTCAGTCAACGAAGCATAAAAATATAAGACATTTCACATACTGTCTCCTAGACAATATGTCTATGTCTAATATATATAGACAAAAAAACAGTGAGAGTTCTTACATCTCCAAGAAGCTGATTGTTTGGGCACCACACGGTCAAATCATGGGCGCTGTCTTAAAAGAAATGAATTGTAGTACACAATCAATTTTGTGAGCCGGCTATATGATAGCGTCTGTAATGAGCACATCACATGTGTTTATGCACACGTGACACATGCATTCTGTAAACATGTGTATATGTCACACTTGCAAGTGGCTTGAAGGGCAGCTTGAAATGCATAAAGGTCAGCCAAGAACTTGAAAGGCCCGGTGACACGACATGGGCATGGGCGTCCGTGAAAGGACAAACAGGCCAGCAGGAGTTCTCTGCGTCCTCCAAGACGATAGCGCTGATTAGAGAAGTGGGAAAGCGTGTGCCAAGGAACAGGACCTCCTTCGCAAATCTGATTTAAGCATTGTCACAAAGTTTCTGTCTGATAAGCTCCAGTCACCATCACTATACCTACCAAGAGCTCCTGATCTTACTGAAGCACTTCAGGACACATGTCAGAATTACAGAGCGGCGTCCATTGAAAGGCTGTGGAGAAAAGTCTTGCTCTAAAATTCTATAGAAGCACTGAAAGATTGAACGAAAGACAAAAGGCAGCTCAGCTTCAGCTTTGAACAGGGATCTATAGTGACTTCCACCGTCAGAGAGCATAGGAGTGGTTTTTGGAACGAACACATTTTATCCATGATTTCATGATATGGGAGTTACAGAATGCTCCAGAGCAGCAAGAAAGGTCATCAAGCACGTCACTCAGCAGCAAAAGCTTTTTAGAGTCACCTCAAGAAAACCACCAAGCCAAAAGGACTTTTAGGACAGGAGAGGAGAGCAAAGGAAAGCAGGACAGAAGGACCAGATTGAGTCCAACGGTGGGGCACTCCATTAACTTCTCTGGTTGTGCAAAATTGCAATTGCAACCAGTTAAGCAATGCTGCCCGTGAACAGTTTTGCAAATTGACCCAGAATCACCTTTGAATAACCATGTCTGATGAGCAACTGACTGCTGAGCGCAGAGCCAAGTCTCTGGAGACGTTTACTCAACTATTTAGTAACCACAAAAACCGCAGGACAGGCAGAGCGCACACACACACACACACACACACACTGTTTGTATTAAAAAGAAAGCAAGTTAAATGAATAATAAATGGGATTTTTTTTCTTATTAGAACATGTCTTGTCCTATGCATGCAAAACTCTTATCGAACACCATTTCGCTTTCAGGTTCCCGTGCGGTGCCACTTTCCATGTAATAGCGTCTGGATTAGGGAAGAGGGCACTGCACCCTGAAAATTGCACCCAATGTTTTAAATTTTTAAAATTATTTATTCCTAATAGAATTTTTCTGATTGCCCATGTGTCCCCCCTGTCTGAATCGCCTTACCACGCTGCTGTATGTGCAAGCAAACAAGAGAACTGGTGATCTGACTGGTTTCAGCTTTCAGTATTGCACAAGCAGGGAGAACCCAAACACAGACTCACGAGACAGGCTGATGAAGTGAAGTAACTCCAAACCTAAAGTGAAGAAAAACACTACAAAACAAAAGTGGATGAATCGAGAGGGAGCTGATGAAAAGGGAGGCTTGGCTGCAGGCTCGGGATGATGAGTGAACTGGACACAGGAGAGTAAGTGAGGAAGAAGGAATATCAAGTGACTGGAGGAGTGGAACAGGTGGGAAATGTGAAATTATGGACAGGAAAAATTCTCGCGGTTTCGGGTGGAGGGGTGGAGAATCTGGAAAAATGAAGGGGTGGACACGCCTCAGGACGTGTGAGCAGGGGTTGGAGACGGTCCAAGGGGAAAAGGGAAGCGGACCGTGACATTCAAAGAGCACGCAGTATGCTTTGGAGTAGAAAATGCTCACGCCACGCAGGTGCGATCTATCGTGAAAGCCGCACGCTCTGCACCTCACTCTCACATTATGAGATTTCCCTGCTTGAGGTAAGTTTCAGTCGCTTCTGGAAGGAATCGGCAGCTGGATGTCAAGGCAAAGATCCTACAGCCTTGGCAGATCAAAGAGAACAGAAGAGAGCAGATTACAGTCCGAACGGGCCGTGATACGAGCTATGACTCACGGGTCCAAACAACTCCTATTCACGTCACATTTAACTTACCTTTCCCTTCTGCAAATTGCTTTGGGCTTCCCACCAATGCAACTTCAAAACCATCACCCCTGCAAGGTCCAAGAGAAGGTGAAGCAACTTCATTATTTTTGATGGAAATCAGACATGTCGGGGAAGCATGTGGACATCACAGGCTGGGCCAGATGAGCACCATGTATTATTTCCTCGATCTTTGCACCTGAGCTGTCTGCAGATTAAAGAAAAGGCTGACTTCAGTAACATCTGAGGTTTATTGATCTCTGCTTGCCATTTGGGGATGTAAGAATTCAGCATGTGTACACTCACGTACACAGGCACATGGTTTTGAATATCACCAGGATTAGGGAAAGGTCTGACTGTCGTGAGATTTCAGATTGTTAACTGCGCTGAAAGCAGGCCGAGCTTCTTTTTAATGTGATCTCTCAAATTGATAAATGTATTTGGGAAACATGGCACGTACGACATTTTCTGGAAATATCCTCCTACGCACAAATAGGTACTTCTCATTCTCTGTCTTTCTACAGAAGCTGATAAACGCTTAATGAATCTGCTCTGTTTGTTTCAGTATGTCTTTCATTAATAAGCTCCCCAAAATGTGCTTCCAGTCTCTTTCCACCACACACACATACAGTCATACAAGTTTGCGCTATATTTTTCTTGAGCTGCAGCATCTAGAAACTCTTCCATGGCAACCATTTCAAAAAGTAAGATTCATCCACTTTATATAGCTGGCCTAGTTTGTCTACTCCAGCCCCCGCTGAGCACTGCCGTCCCTGACAACGACTGGGCCTTGTGCAGGCGACATGGCACAAAGGGGGGGGGGGGGGCAAAAATCCCTACACAAACACCAACATTTAGTCTTGAAAGTTCTGTGTTCCACTTAATAAAGCCTTGACAAGACCTAAATAAAAGAGAGAGAGGACTACTTTTCTGTGTGAGAAAATGTGAAGTTGCAATATTCTAAAACACTCCATGAAGAAATGCTGCAGCAAAAAAAAGAGAACCCAGAATGCACAGATTACGGGGCGCTGAGTACAGTATCAGAGCTAAGATTGGGGAAAAAAAAAAAAAAAAAAAGAAGAAACGCACGGCCTTGTGCATTTCTTTGTAACTGAATACTTAGTTGTGTTGAATCTCTGGGCCTGTTAACGCCTGACATTAACACAGCCATAACATATGATCCAATAAAAGGCACATCTGTTCACGCCTGGCACGACTGTTAGAAACATCTCCCCATCCATGTTAAGTGACCACTTGTAATTTGATGTCACTTACCTGCTCTATATGGAAACAAACAAAAATGTAAAGGTTGTCCAACTAAGACAGACAGGTCCCTTTATAATGTGTTGGTGAGAGAGTTAGGTAAATAGGCTCAGTGGATCACTGCACTGTGTGGAGGTCTACAATTAAATAAGCTTTATCCTTCTATTTTATCTAAAATTATTTTCCTTTTCTTGTGAAACTGCCGCAGGATGTATCAGGCTTTGGCAGAGGTTGTCCTTCGATGTGGCCCGGGTTGCTTTTGTGTTCACATTCTCATGAGAACTTATGATCAGATCACCCGTGAAAGAAGTTAACAGCAGATCTGAATGGGGTCAGATAGCTGAAATCCACCAGAATTCAAACGCATATTTTCAGAAATCCATAGACAGCTTATTGTAACTCTTATAAGGCCAGCGGGAATAGGTACTGGCTAAAAAAGCATTTAAATTAATTTAGCCCAGAGCTGTGCACTGCACTTTGGTTGGGAAATATCTTCTTGTATTCTTGTCCAGCTGCCCTCAATTTTAAATAAAATCCTTTCAGTCTTCTCACAAGGTGATTATGTACAATTGTGTATGCAAATTGAAATACAATACAAACCCATTTTTAATGAGCCCTTCATTTTTTCTCGGGTTAAATTCAGAAAAACATGGCAAAAATTGGTCAAAAGATGGACGGTGGGCTCGACGATTTTTAAATCAAACCACATCTTAGCAAACACCCTTCGTTGAATTTGAGAAAATCTAAAATTTCGGGCTGTGCTCTGTAATTCTCAGCAACAGTTGGCCAACCAATAGTGGTACAAAAAAATACGCAAGTCTACATTTAATGCATTTTAATAGAATCAGCTAACTGTTTAAGTCCATTTAGAGGAACTACAAAAATGTAGAATGTATAGTATAATTTCCCCTTCTTTGGCAGGGAACTTTGTTCAACCCTAAAAACATCCTCATCAAGTTACTTCCAGCTGCACCCTTGAAGCTCATCGTGTAAGCTTCTTCATAGTTATTCTGAGTGAATGTACAAATGCACAAAGCGCTTATTATAGTAAGCGTTTCTATACATCTTCAAAGCACCCCTTGCAATTCCCTTCGGAGATCAAGGACACTCGCAGAGTCGGCTCACCCCAATTTAAGCTCCATGAGTCACTTAGATTATTGCCTTTCCTGATGAAACGGCAGCTGATGTGTATCTGGGTGGGAGGCTGATTGTCAGTCTTCCCAGGCATCAGCACGCGATGTTCCTCGGATGGTGTGAATCCGTCAGGACAACAAGATGCAATCCAGCTGTCCACCATATCTGCCCACAGTATCTCCACCTTTCAACACGCCAACAGCATTTTTTAACACATCCACCTCCGCACTCTGTAACCTACCCATCATCAAAAAGAGAGAGGTAAGAAAAAAAAAAAAAAAAAACAACTCTCCAGCTTCCCGTCTCTCACCCTATTCCATCTATTCTCCCACATGGCATTATGTGAATGTGCCATGCCAGTTGACTACACGAAGGTGGGCAGGAACGGCAGACTGTGTTGCAGGGAGCTGAAGCCAAGAGGAAACATCACAGATGACTGATACACAGCTCGCTCATATTCAAGTCTACTTTTATTGATCAGTGCCCAGTAACATTTACTTTCTTTTACCACCCTCATACTTTTGACAGTTGATTTGAACAAAGGAGACTAATTCTGCGCTGTCACTTATCTTTCATTAGATTATAGGAGATGTAGAAATCGTTATTTTAGACATAAAGGCCAAAAAATAATCTGTTTTGGATATGGCCTGTTGAAATTTCATCTAAAATGAGGATTTCTAATGCTCTATCCTCTGAGCTGCCAGCTTTTTCAATAAGATAAATGGAGCCTCTGACGTGGGATAATGCTGCCTCCGACCAGTGGATTGGGACAGAGACATTTGTTTTTAATACAGGAAAGTACAGTTTTGACCTCTAAATGTAACTCACCACCACATGCAGCCGTAATATCATCAGTGATAATGGTAAAAAAAATGGCAGAGGGGAATCAAGAGCTGCATGATTGACGGATGGATAGCTAGATGGAGGAAAGTAATGCCTGTCTTCACCCGCTGTCCCTTTTCTCACATGCAGCTCCCCCAACATCTCCATCTCCCTGAATTATCATACTTGGATGCTGAACCGCAGAGAACAGGCCAGCATTGGTTATGAAAAGTGTTGCACATTTGCAAGGAGGGTACATGCGAGTACATGCAAATAGACCGCTGTATTAGCATTTGATATCCTCAGGGCTACACTGGCAGTACAACGCCAAGATTTGGTGCTTTCTCTCGCACTCTCTCTCTCTCTCTTTCTGTGTGTGTGTGTGTGTGTGTGAGCTCACAGTGAACTCGACCGCAGTGAGATACTGATCCACACTCTCTGGGCATTGCAAGCACTGAGTCGAATTTCACATGGCAATAAGGCACGGATGCTAAACAGCACGCTGCCAGAATGTTAAAAGAAAGAATTAAAATAAATCAAATACTTGAAATGCAGATGTCACATGATTCACCTCCCCCTTGAATACAGCTTGACTTGGAAAAAGTAGTTTCCCATCTAATTCAAGGGTTAATAGAAATTAAAAACAATTTCACAGCTTACTATAACAGGAGTGCTCATTTTATGGTAAATTAGGCTGTAACAATTACATTTGTTGGAAGGAGGAGGGTGGTCTGTAGAAATGGTGTACAGCAGCAGCGTGTGATCAGAAAAGGCTTGAAGTGGGTGTAATCAATGCTAGGAAATAATTACACAAGGATAATGCACAGTAATTCAATAGTGACATGAAGTGTCGAAACGGCACAGAAAAGTTCATATGATTTAAGAGCTTGTGCGTCAGTCTCTGGTTTCTCCACTGGGCTGAATGTCTTCACCAACCAGCTGGAGGCCGAGTCCTGCTCCACTGGAGTCCCGGCCAGGCCAGCCCCCCCCCCCTCCCCCCGCTAAAATCAGCTGGCACCTATGGGTCAATTGGCAGCTGGCCACCACAGCCCACCTGCAATGCCCCCCACCCCCCCTTTCCTGCCAGGAACAGAACTGGGCTTTGGGCCACTCCTTTTCAACAAGGCGTCCTGAGAGCTCCGTCTGACCGCCTCCTTCATGCTGAGCTGGAGCCGTGCACGGTGTCACTGCAGTGGGGGAAAAGAGCGCACAGGAGAGTGGGCATGAGCGGACATGTTCACAGCACTGGCTCCTCAACTCGCTGGAGTCTGCTGTTGTCATTTCAAGACAGATGAGGCAGCGGTTCACAAAACAAGTTCACCTTTTATAGATTATTTTTTAACAGTGGCTAGAATAAATAAAGGTCATTTCCTGCCAAACAGCACAGCTCTTCAGTAGCAGCTCAGCAACATTTTACTAAGTGAGACATAATTACTGGCAATACTGGTGACTGTGGTAGTGCATTAATATTTTAATCAACAACTAATGTGGTTATAGATCTTTAAGCATAATCAGCTAATGAAAACAAAGGTCCACACAAAATCTCTCTTATAAATCACAGTTTATATAAAGTCGGGATGCCACCAGCGAATATTTTTCACTATACACTCGAAAGTGACAAAGTCTGAACCGGCTGTTGTTGTTTGACGTCACAAAAGAAACAAGATTTAATTTTCTAATGTGGCTAAAAACTAGTGGCAGTTGTGTTGAACGCGAGTGACCTTTCAGTCAAGATGCATCTCAAAGAACGCCCTCAGACAGCTTTGTTATCCAACCGACCCTGAACAAAATACCAATGACAGTTATATTTCTCAAAGCCTGACTACAGAGCATTACTTTGCAAAGCCTTCATTTTACTTTTTTCACTGGCCCCAAGGCATTGACAGGACATCACGAGACAGCCCTCTGACACCCATCTCTCTTCCCGCTGGTTCCATTTCGGGAATCGCCATTGTCCTCACTGCTGCTGTTTTCCTTCTGTCAGAAAAGCCCTCAGCCTACAGATCCTCATTAGTCACTTTCCCTGAGACCACACTGACACTAGTGTCATATTCTCCCTCGCTCTGAATTGCTGAAGGCTAGCACGGCCACACACCAATTCACTGACACTGTCAAAAGCAAGGCGACTTTACAGGAGCTGGGCAATCATCTGAATCAACCCAGCTTGCTCAAGAAATGTTGTGAATATGAACGTGCTGCTGCTGCATGCGAGCAGGGATCTGAGGCAAAACGTCCTGCACAATTGTCGTTGGGGGAAAATAATAAAAAGTTGAAAAGGCCCCCAATCTAGTGGTTATGAATGTTTCAGAACAAAATCTATAAATTGTTTGTACTTTACTTAGAAATGACCACTCCATCAGAATGGGGAATTTTTCTTTTGTTTTTATTTTTAAGTTAGCGTTGGAAGCAGGGTCCTAAAAGTAGTTAGTGGTGATTTCATCTAGAGTATAATCACATGACTGAAGACTTTTTTAAACAAACATCAAAGATATCACGGATATCACTTGGTATTAAATGGATGATTAAAATTGCTCATTTGCCTTATTGCTGATTTAGCTGAGATTAACAGTACTGGTGTCAATATATTAAGCATCTTGCCACTCTTAGCTTACTATTAAGATAGCATCCAGCAGAGCACATCTACCCTGTATACAAGCACCTCCATTGCTTCCTAATTGATGTTTATGTTGTGCAACAATGATTTGTCATTTTACTAGCAGTTATGTTGAACCCCTGTATAGTTTCCTTTTATACTTAGGTTTTTGTTTGGTAGGCAGCGTGATACCACAGAGAGCGTCAAGCTTCACCATTTCCGGTCTAATGAGAGGCTAACCGGTAGCATTATGTTTACATAAAGGACTCAGAAATGCAATTAAGCATCCTCAAAGTCTGTCATAGGCTCCCTTTTAAAAGCCTGCCTCCTCAAACCAGACTTTGACATCCAGCGTGAGTGAATGTTCATGGGCACACCAATAAGGAAAGAGCCCACAAACAAAACGGAAAAAAAAGCTCTGCTTGCTCAAAAAGCAATGAAGCCTTGACAAAAACAATAAAGAAGCTGGATTGTGGCCTGTGATGGATTAGACATTTCATGCAGGTTTCAAGTCTATGCAAGAGGATTTTCATACTGTACAAACATGATTGTAGAATAACAGCTGTCTGGAAGGTAGAAAAATCAATCTAAAAGACTTGCTGTATGGATAGCGATAATGGAAATAACATAGAGCTTTTAGATAATGGACTGAGGCATGAGGGGGAAAAAAAAAACAAAACAAACAGTGGTACAGTCCTTTAAAATGGAAAGAACAAGTGCAGAGTGGACCAACCTGAGGTTTATGTGCTTTCACTTCAGCGGACTGTCAGTCTCCGGGTGCTCAGTGACCAATAGCTGTGCCTGAAGGAAGGACAAACCCCAAATCAATACCTTGTCTAAAAACACTGGGAGAAACTTGAGACAGAGATCATGCAATGTCTACAGGAGAAGTTATGCTCATGCAACTCAAGCTGTCTCTTTGGATAAATTTGTACAGGCAGAACCTTTTAAATATTACAGTAAGCAACCAAATAAAAAAGTAACAGCAGCTCAACTGTATAGAAGATATTGACATAGATTTGGCTTTTTACATTTTAGCAAGAGTTGCATTAACACTATTCTAACATATTTTGTTAGTACACAGAACAGTTATTTTGGTACATAAAATCCACTACTGTCAGATATTGGAAGTTACGTTTTTCTTACTTTTGAGTTGATTCTTTTTTGTTGCCATGACTGTAATAATATTTTAAGAAACTGTTCGCATTTACCAGCAAGTTTATGTCAATGGATAAACACACTACGAAATTAAACATTTAGGGTTAGGTTACCTTTACAGTGGAGTTCTCTAGGTTATAACCATCCTCTCCATTGCACTGCCATTACTCTGTACTAAAGTAGCCAGCGCGCCAGCGTCATTCATGACAATGAAGCCTAGACCTGAATGGTGGTTTGAATTCAGTTAATTTTCAGATGCTATAAAAGCAATTCTCATTAACGATTACGACCACAGGTAAGAGGATTGAAAAAGTCTTATACATACCCAGGCATTCAATGCTTTAGAACTCTATACACATTAGGAAGCTATCCAGGTTATTTTAGAGGTCTTACCTCTGGGTCCTTTTTAAAAAGTATAGAAAGAGAGAGAAAGAATAAGTTGTGCTCTTTTGATAATCAATCAAGACATCATTTAGTAGGGTTAAATTCTTCAGACGTCAATACATTCATTTAGATTTAAAATGCGATTTTGAATGAGAAACAAAGGAAAACACCTACATCTGACTGCTGAAGGTTGTTTAAAAAAGGCCATTTCAGAATTTTACTAGGACAGGAAACAAATAAAGCAGGTTAAGTTTCATAAAAAACAAACTAAGCTTTATTGACAAACTGCTGCAAAACATCTTTTGGACAGATTTAGTAACCTATTTAGGCAAGCTTACACATGTAGCATAATGCATTTTATGGAGAGGGTACAGATAGAATAAGTACAGTTAGGATGTTTTAAAATATGTACAAGAGTTCGGATTGAGCTGCAGGATCCCTTCTCTATAGAAAGAGAAGACCCATGTGGAGATTTTTGTCCCAATCCTTCTTTTGAGTACTTTGTGCATGCAGTTTATAGAGAATCAGATCACAAATTGAACTGTTTTAGCATAACAGGAGGCCATATCTTGGCCTGTTCTGATTAAACAAACATTTTGTCTCCAGAGTCTTAAAATAAATTTTTTATCAAGTAAAACAAATTGAGGATATGAGGACAGTCCATCTCAACAGTGTCTATTAGGGCTATATTTCAAAACTCTAAGTACAATGACAAATATTGCTGCCTAAGTCTAAATGGACAACGTTTTAGAACTATTTAAAAACAAACCATCATCAAGAATGAATTGTACTGATTCCATTAACATTAATTCTTTAACCTTCACTTAATTTAAGATTGTTTTTTGTTTCTATATTACATAATTGAAAGTTTAACGGTCTTTTATTTTGCTATATTAACAGAATTTTGAAATGTAGCCTAAATGGGAATCTGCAACTGACCCTCAACAGATTCTTTGTATTTAAAAACAATTAAAATGGGTTCCTTAGACAAGTGTGTAATGAGCTACTAATTCCACTAGAAATGGTTACTCCCAAACATTTAAAAAAAAAATGAACGACCAACAATGCAAAAAAGCCAGAGGGGGGGTAAAAAGGGTCAGAGAAAAAAATACAGCAACATAAACAAAAATTCAAATGAAAAAGAACAAAAAAAAAAAAGGGAGGGGGGGGGGGGCGCCACCTTCTTGTCTCTAGCCCATCTAAGCCGCTTTGGTTGGTTGGTTGGTTGGTTGGTTGGATGGATGGATGGGTGAGTTGGTGGTTGGTGCAACAAAGTGGGGTGGGGGAGGGGTTTGCGGTCAAATCTCAAAAACCAGTTCAGATTTTCAGTTCCGAATTTGCTCTCTCATATAAAGTCCGGTGTAGGAAAAGACCAAACCAAAGACAAAACGGACAATTACTTTTGTCGGGCTGCTTAAAGCAAGAGCTGCCATGGTAGACAGGCGGTAGTCAGGGCGACACATTAGGGGTGGCGAGTCTGCTTCAGTACTGTCGGTATGGGTGCTCCCGGTAAGGCGTCTTGGCACCTCTGGAAGGGGGAGGGGCTTTCCCAGGGGCTAACTGCTGGGTCCCGTTCCAGTCATCCTGGCCTGAAGTGGAAATAGAATAAGAGGGGGGAGGGGGAAAAAAAAGAAGGATTATAAACAACCCAACTCATTGTTTGTCACACAATACTTAAGTCTGAAACGTCATAAAAACCACTATGCTTTGAGCTGCACACCTGATTGAATAAACTCAATAAGGATAAATGTAAAAAATATTAATATTAGTCACAAATTTATATTGAGTTATTGCTTTAACGCCAAAGTTCAGGGGGTGCTGAGCAAATTTTAAATTGAAATTATGGCTTACCAATATTTTTGAACTGGTTCATTTCAGGATACCATACCATATCTGGTCAGTTTTATAGGAGATTTCCTTACCATATGAATCATATGAGTCTGTGGTCTCTCCATGTCCGTAATCGTAGTATTCTGGCTCTCTGGTGGTCAAAAAACGGGGAGAAGAGGGGGGAGAAAAAAAAAAAATCACTTTTAATCTATGAAAAACATCAAGTAGCTGCTGACTGTAATATCTAGGGGATGGTAATTGGCTTCCATGAATAAGATCAAAGCTTGACTCTCTAGTATGAAACATCTGAGTCCCAGCTGCCATCCAAACCATGAAACATGTAGCACCATCAATGCTGAGCTTGTGCAGAAAGTAGTTCAGTTGCTCTCAAATCCCATCTCGAGAAAAAGTAGCAGCTAGGCAATGTGTATGCACTTTGTGAAAAGCAGGTGAAAACCAAAAAGACATCTGATTCACTCACGCCTGCGGCTGACTGTAATAGCTGTCGTATGACTCGTAGGCCGTGTCTGTGTAGCTCTCGTCGTAGCCCTGAAGAGGGAAGGAAACAGAGAAGCAGGGTGAGATCTAAGGAGAGGCTTGTTCGTGAATCATGAATGTCAAGATGTCCCCAAAGTACTACACTACTACAGTAGGCACACTCTCCTCTCATGTTCTCAGCATCTAAAATCACTTATTTCTAGCGGCTAACAGGCTGCCCAAAAAAAAAATCACAGAGACAGATTCTGAAAAGCACAGATTAAACTACATAAGGCCTGACAGAAACATGTCATGACAGAGTAGTTTTTGGCTCTTAAATTACTTTTTTTTTTTTTTTTTTATAAATTTCATGGGAAACTACCCTGTACAGATGTGCTTACATAATCATCGTAACTTTCGGTGGCTGTAGCAGGAGTGTGTTGGTGGGAGAGTGGAGGTGCCATCCTCTGTGGAGGTCCGGCAGCTGGGGGCCTGGCACGGGGTGCTGCAGCACCCCTGGCAGGTGCTGCTGGAGGTCCTCCTCGACCTCCCCTCACTCCGCCACCTCTAGTCGGGCCACCCCTACTCACCCCTCCCCTGGCAGCAGCACCACGAGGAGGCATTCCCCTTCCCCTGGAAGAAAGAACACTGGGTCATTACTGTAGTCTCAAACTTCATAGAGGACCCCATTGCAAGAAACATACAGGAAATATATTTAGATGACAATACTGATGAAGTTGTATATTAAATGAGTTAGCTTAACATGTAGCTCAGGGAGAAATGCATAACTGCTAGGTATGGGTTACCCTAACCCTCAAGACTGAAACTAGCCTGTCACCTCTGAAACATGTATCTGGAGCTTTAAAGGCACCAGTACATTTAGATTTGTTTTTACTGCCATTTGTACGGGGTCGTTACAGTACAGGTGCATTGGAATTTTTATGCGTATCTTAAAGAGTCAGCTTTATGAAGAAAAGGTGAAGGACAGCAATAAGATATAAAGGCAAAAAAAGAGAAGCCATATACCAACATACATTAGACGCATAGTTGTAGATGAACAGCAGTGTCTTTGTGTTACCTCAATGACTCAACAGCTTTTGTGTAAGAAGCTGTGTGTGTGTGTGTGTGTGTGCGTGTGTGTGTGTTTCCTCCTCACCTGTGTGCTCCAGCAGGTGGAACACCGCGGCCCCTGACCGGCATGCCCCCTCGGCCTCGGGCTCCGTGATCCTGGCCTCCATTCAGGTAGCTCATCTCCATGAACTGCTCTTGGCAGATATCATCCATCATATCCTGCACACACACACACACAAACACACAAGATAAAAAGAGGAGAGGATGAGAAATGAGAGCACATGACATGGGAAAAGTGAAGCTGTGCAGATGAAAAAGAGAAGAAAAGGGGGCCGTGTGGAAGGAGTGATGAATTAAACAGTGGAACACAATTACAGAGCTACTCAAAACACAGCATCTTCCTAATGGCCAACAGACCCAGTGGAGGAAGAAGTCTCAGCGCAAGTGACTCAGAGTGTGAAGAGTGGGGGTGGGGGGCGTGGATGTGGGAGGTTGGAGCCCATCCATCCACACTTCCTGCCTTCCTGTGCCTCTCTGTCATGTAGAAAATGTAAATCACTTTCTCCCTGTACTTCTTGACAAGACTCGCTACAACTGCATCAACAGTTACCTGACTCTATCTGCAAAAAACAATAAGTTGGGGTGGATTACTGCAGCTGCCTGTCTGAGCAGCACAAATCCCGCAACACAATCCCCTGCCTTTCTTCAGGGAGCAATCACAAGCGCTGCACTGTGACCCAATCAATTCTTTTTCATAAATCAGTCCCTGGACTGGAATAGTGACGCTGCTCTAACGATGGTGAAAAGAACAAGGGGAGAAAAGGAAAGCAGATATCAGAATATGCTGCTCATACTGCAGCTTTCAATTTATCTGCATCAAAAGCAGGAAAACACAAGCCATTTGACTGATTACAAATTCATCTCAGGCCAGGAGCACAGTGAATGCATCTGCATTTAACAAGCCAGAGAAGTGAAATGCCTTTGTCCACCAAGGTATTTAGATCAATGGTTTCTTTAGATATAGATTATATTTTTTCAACAAATTAGCACCCACAAATAACAAGTTATGCAAGTCCTCTACACAAGCTCTGCTTTTGCATACACATTGGATGGGATGCAGGTACACAAAAAAAGAACAATAGGTTTAAAAAAAAAAAAAAAGCCCGGTAAGTGCAGGTTATGCATAAAACATTAATAAATTCCAATAAATCACAGCCATCCTTTCCCTAAGAAGCTGAGTCATTTATTAGAATATGTCCTGCTTCCAATTGACTGACGTCAGGCCTGAGATTACAGCCTCAAATTGCAATGACAGGTTGTGCATTTTACATAACACTGCAAAAATGCTGTAACTGGTTCATCAGCTCATTCATCTTGCCTCTCATCCAAATTGTTCCTTTATTCTAAAGAACCGTCTGCGCTAATTAAAAAATGTATGGCATCTGAGAAACCCTTGGGCCTGTTGGCATGCTTTGGCAAGAGCCTTTGTTAGAGCACTATGGGCTTCAGCTGGGCTTGACAGCAGACTGGGCTTGCCCACGCTAAAGAAATCTCTCAGCATACAACCAATAAAGCGAATGTATGCCGCGCAGGGTGACTATGCTTACATATCTGTCTACGGGTGATACATCTCCTGGCTGATTCCTCATGCTCCCTGAAAAACGAGGCTCAGGTAAGGACCCACTGATGGATGGAGGTGCAAACAACCCACGAGAAGATATGACCCTGTTGACACAGTTGGCTCATTTGAACTGAAATCTTGCTGTTAAGAAGACTGCTCCTTGTGCCAGCTTTGCTTGTTTACACAGAACCAAACGAAGCAGGCAATTTTCTGCCCTGGCCTGTGGTTTTCGATAGCATGCCAAGGTTCAGAGCCATGACACATAACACACCAGCATCAGCATCCTGTCATTCTGTTTCATCCCTTCAGACAGACAGCGATGAGGCTCCAAGACCTCTGCTGCCAGCTTATTGCCATAGAAACAGCCCCCCCCCCCCTTCTCCTTCCCATTGCACGCTCATAACTTTTATCCTGAATGGCAAAGCAGAATAACAGCATAACAGTCCCATCTTAAACAGGTTGTGTGAAAGGGCCCGTTGAAAGTGACCCAATTCCTCCTGTAACACTGATTGCTGTGCGTGCTTCAATTGCACCATCAGGTCTGTTTATTCCAGGTAAACACCCACTCCATCTCTTCTCCGTCCTACTGTGCACCCTCCCAGATCTTTGCTAACTCACACACTGCGACTGCTCACCTTTCTGAAAGACGCATTCTCATTCACTTTCAAGAGCCTGTTCGGACTTTCTGGGTGCTCTATTTTTTTTTGTTTGATTTTAAAATTTCCCATAAACCCTCGATTAGACTTGTGACTGTGAATTTAAGTATGAAATAGTATGTAGTGTTGTTACATTAAAATTATGGCAACAAAATGGATAGCAAAGGGAAATTTTGTTAGAGATTAATGGACCGGTGTGCCTTTTATGTAAGGGCTCAGTTTGCAGATGAATAAATGTGTTCATTATTTTTTGGGGGGGCAGAAAAGTTAAATGGCAGTGACTTAAATATTTAGTTAATCTTTTCAGTCATTTATCAAACAAAGTGCCAAACATTAAGCAATTGTAATGCTGTCTTTTTTTTTTGCAACAAATAAATTATTTAAGTTGATGATTAGATAAAACACAATTTTGTGAAATAATGAACACTGGCTTTAGGTGATAGTAAGATCGATACCCGATTGTAAAAATAGCTCATTGCTCATTGAAGTCCTAGTTTCATTTACAGGTCTTGCTACAACTGCATTGACTGACAGAATTTCCTGATAAAAACAGCTTGATTTTCTCAGATTTCTATCTTAATAGAAGACAGACTAAATGATGACCTGAATACATAATAAGCAGATTCATTAACAACTAAGAATGATTATCAGTTGCTGCTCTAGAAGGGTTCATGCAGGGAGCCCAGTTGAGAGCAACAGGCTGAAAAAAAAAAAAAAAACCATAAAAAAATAAATAAAATAAAGACTCACAGGAAACAGGAACTTCTTGACCTCCTCCATGGCATGCGCCATGCGTAGATAGGCCTCAGGCACCGGGGCAAACACCTCAATGAACACATGCAGCTCCATGGACAAGTGTGCGTACTTGGGCTCACCCCCTTTCCTCAGCCCTTCCTCCTGAAAAAGAGGCACACGAAGCATCCACGAGTCAAAGAGAGCCAACTCTGACATTAAATGAATTATGCAAGAAGTAATCACGTTTCTTCAACCTCTGCGGGCATCAGGCATAGGTATGGTGTTCCCTGTCTCTATATAGCTTAATAATCAGATCACACTGGTAGATAGGTTTACTGGGCTGACCTGAAGATTCCTGGAACAGATGTGCAGTGCATGGATGCCCTTGGCTTTACATTTTAGTTCAACCAAGTTATCCTGCAAGTTGATGCCAGATGTGTTATGGCTTTCAGTGCCCTTCTTACAGGTGTGTTACACCAGATGTGTTTGTCTTTGTGTGTGTGTGTTTGTTTTCTACCTTGGCTTTGTCCCTCATGGACCCCTTGCCCAGCACAGAAATCTTGGCTCCAGTCTCTTCCTGAAGACGTTTGATTGTGTTGCCTTGAGGTCCCAAAATCTTTCCCACAAAATTAAACTAATAACAAAACAAAGAGTAACAAAATTAGGGAGACTATCACAACAGAAGTGAGTTTAACAGAAAGAGAGGGAAGGCACAACCACTGACTGAAGTCATGTTGCGCATAGAAGCACCGTAAGTAGTAGATTTACCAAAGGTTAATATGAGCCCCAGAGGGCAGTAATACCATCAGTTACTACTTACAGCAATCATCCAAGCACTGAGCCAGAGAAAAAAGTCTGATCAAAAGCGACAATACCTCCTCAATCTCTGTACTACATAAATTACTCTGTGTATGACGTGCCCTACAATTAACTGTCACTGACAAACACATTTAGTAAAAAATATGCCCCAAAGGACACAGTTCCTCCTGGACTGGTAAAAGTAGCTTTTGCAATCGGAATACCCTCATTATCTTTGCCATTCCTGACGAAGCTGACTAATGTACAAATTAAACCCAAATCTCAGAGATCAGAAGGCCGTGCTACCCTAACAGACCAGACTCCTACATCATATTGATCTGATGCTCGGCAAGAGAAAGGGGGGGTGTCTTAAGAGCTTAGTTATTTCAGTTGAAGCAGTGTGGCGTGTTCATTTTTATTAACATCAAGAGGTACGGTAAATAAAATCCTGATAGTTAAACAAATGGTTTCAGAAAGCCACAGTATAAATCTACACATTGTCTACCA
This sequence comes from Echeneis naucrates, assembly GCF_900963305.1. Taxonomy (NCBI): domain Eukaryota; kingdom Metazoa; phylum Chordata; class Actinopteri; order Carangiformes; family Echeneidae; genus Echeneis; species Echeneis naucrates. Next base: position 15,444,073 of record NC_042521.1, read on the forward strand.
TGATCCATCATCATTAGGTCAACATCACCCATTGAAGTGAAATGGATCAATACACCTTAAGTCACACGATAAAGAAAATAAGACTTTGCTCTACACGTAAACATCCAAACAGTGTTGGAGCGCCATTCTAGTGAACAACATATAAACTGCACTGAATTTAGAGCTATTCTAACCATAGCAGCATTAACATTTTGATCCTTTCTGTGATATTTTAAAACATGCCAGTATCAGCTGTAATTATACTCTGGAGCTTAAAGATCGAGGTTGAGAGTAGTAATTTGAGACTTCAAGTAACCCCACGGCTTTGTATAATGGAAACCCGGCTGCAAGATAAATTAAATCAAGAGGGGTTCACACTGAAAATGAGGACAGAGCGAGAAGATGTGGAGTGGGAAAAAACAAGGGGCAGAGAACGCTCACCTTCGGGTACTGTTTGACAGGTATGAGAACTCGCTCCTTAAGTTTGATGTTCTTTGTTGTGAAAAGGTCCAGGTATGTTTCTGCCTCCTTTTTAGTGTCGCCTTTCTGGATTCTATCAATTTCTAGAAAGGGAGAGGTATCGTTTCAGGCAAAGTGTTCATGCAATCAAAAAGGAGTCAAGGTGGCAAAGCACATCAAGGTGTCAAGGTGGCAAAGCACATCGTCGTCGTCATGGGAAGGACATTATCAAGCTGGTGATTTGCAGTTAAAGCTGTGGAGTTGTATCTCTGTTACAATGGGGCTGAACAATGTTTTTTAAAAGACTTAATTAAGAGCTGAATCTCAGACATAAAAGAAATGTTCAACATAGACGTCTTCAATTCTTTTGATTCACAAAGCACAGTCAATGTTAAATGAAAGCCAAAAAACACTGATTATAGAGGAATAAAAGATAAGAGTGTCTGTGACGTTTCGTTTTGTACTATTAGTGTTAAATGAAGCTTGCCTTCCTTTGATTAAGCCACTGAACTACAAAATATTCTGTATTTCTGTATAATCAATATTGCTACAGGCCACTTTCAAACAAAAACGATAAACATTACCTGGTCACTGCTTCTTCAATATGAACATTTCTGGTAAATTCAGTACCATTGGCTTTATATGAACTAATTGGGCAAAAAAAAAAAAAAAACATTTGAAGAGGTTGCCTTGGTAAGACTGATGAGCATTTTTCAGTTTTGTCAATTTTTCATTGAAAAACTAAGAAAATAATTGCTGAGCTACTCCAATCAAAAATAATGGTCATAAAAGAACCTTTCCAGGCTTGATTTGCGAAATTACAGCTTTCACGGCTGCAATCAGAGAAGCAGCCACCAGCTCTTCTGTACACCTCCTCCATGTGGCACGGCACCAACAGGACCATCTCAAACCACCTCCTCTCTCCTGGCTGTGGCAGCCCCCCGAGCGCGCCATGTGCAAACATGTCAGCTACACTACAGTCCACCAGCTGCAGACTGGAGAGATTGCGTGCGGGTGTGGGGTCTCGCTGGATGTTTTGCTAATGCAACCCACAACACTGTGACATACTTTATTTTGTGAATCAATCCTGCTCTCAGTTTCAGAGTAGATGCTGCTATACAATGAGACCCAGTTAACCTTTAACAGAGTCACCTGAGATGCAAAGAAGAAGCTGGACTGAACCACTGGGACAAACAGCACAGTTCATACTGGCTAGCTGGTGATGCCTTTAGGATGTTTTGTTAATCTTTTATAAGGCTCAGGGTCCTCAGTGGTGACTTTATGTTTGATTTATGATACTTTATGTTTCATCATCCTGCAGTGTCACGACAGGACAGGAGTTCAAACATCATCCTCTGACGTTAATGGTGAAGTTTCTAAAATGTATTCAAATATAAAAATGTATGAACGCATACTGTCAATACCACCCTGCAAGCCAAAAAAAAAAATAAAATAATGAAGAAAATAAAAACAAGTGGATAACGGCGGGCTGCCGTTGCCATTACTCCCTAGCACAACTAATACACAGCAGCCGAGGAACTGCCAACTCTGCAGTCTCTCAAGGACGCTTCAGCGGGGACCGACACTCACAGAGGGACGTGAAGGTCTCCCTCTCTCCCCGCCGCCATGCCTCCGTGCCGCCGCACGGCTTCAGAGTAGCGGCATGACCCAACCGGCCGCGGATACCGTCGCCCATAAAAATAAACAAACAAGTGAATTATGCCAACAACAACTACAACTCTACAGAGTCTTGAAAGAAGAGCGTTAAACACGAAGTTTCCTGAAGGGAAGAGGTTAGAGACGCTGCCGCTGGCCGGCAGGAAGCGGACATTACTGCGAAGAAGCTGAAAGTGAGACTCCTGTGGCGGCTAACGGTGTCAGGCCATTTCAAATCTCACGCGACTCATTGCCTAGCACCTGGCTGACTCCTCCGGGAAGCCGGTGTGCCGAGCTCGTTCACCACCGAGCCAAAACACCGCGCTTAGTGACCGTGGTGCTGTTTGCGGGGCAACCCGCGTCCCGATCCCGCACACGCGCGCACACACACACACACACACACACGGCGCTGCTGGAGGTGAGTCCACAAACCAGCTACGTGGCCTCTTAAAAGTCAACCCATAAACCCGCACAGGGACAGTGAACACAACCTCCGCCAAACGCCACTTTACCTGCGTTTAAAAGTTTCATGGCGTGCGTGAACGACGAGTCCAGGCTGTCCTTCTCCGCCAGCAGCTCGGGGAGGTATTTGTCGTCGTTCTCCATTTTGAGTTTAGTGGGGGAGTGGGGGGAGTCAGTTTTGGTGCAAGAAGAAGAAGAAGAACAACAACAACAACGAGGGGGGAAGGCTTAGAAAAAAAAAACAAACCCCAACAATAATAGAAAAGAAGTAGTCCGGTTATGTAACTACGGAGTGCCGCGTATCCTCTGTGCAGACGGCGCTTCGCATGTGGCGACCGGGGCGTCTCTGCGAAAACACCAGTCCGCTACTTCGGTTGCGTTTCTGTGGCTTTCCCGGCCGGCCGGCTCCGTCTCTTCGCTAACTCTGCTTGGATGGAAATGGGAGAACAAAAGCGGCGAGAGGCTGGAGAGGAGCGATCCGACCCGAGTCGACGGAAGTGAGCTCAGAGGAGACGTAACTCTCCGGACTGACGCCGCCTCCTGTGCTCAGTGTGGATGCGCCGCCTCCAGCAGAGACTACCCCACTGTGAGATTTACGATGGTGATAATATGGTAACGTATGATTTATGTACACACACACACACACATTTATGTGTGTGCATCGGCCAGAGAAGTAAACTACAAGTAAATAGGCGTCTGTAATTGTTACTTTAACTTAAAGTGCCTTGAAACTATAGGATCAGCTCTATGATGTAGCTAATGCCAGCTCAGTCGGCCGACAATTATAGAGCTGCATCAATACTTTAATCTTCATCGTCAAGTGGCTTTTATTTTGAAAACTGTGGAGCGCATTTTCAAAATAGAAAAAATTTAATTTGGCTAGATAGTTTTTTGAATTAAAGATATATGTATATATATATATATGTATAGTACACTTTAACAGATGGGAGGAAGATAATGATGATGACACATCTACAGTGTTTGATTGGTTATTGTGATTTGAGTGCAGGCAGAATTCCCTATTGTTGGGCGGACTCTCATTCCAGGCTCTCTGCTGCCTCTTAGTGGTAGTGCCAGTCATGACAGAGAGTGGGCCACGCTGCTGAAATTGGGTCTATCAGAAGAAGACCGTTGTTATTCTAATCCCCCATTTTACTCTCCACTTCTATTGATTTAGAAACACTTATGTGCAAGTGGAAAGTGCAGCAAGAAGGAGTCTGTGAACAGACGCCTCAAAGATTGATTCCTCCAATTCCAACGGTGGTAATGAACCTGTCAAGCCATGGAGTGGAGCATGAGGGGTCATAGGTTATAGTTGGTCTCATGAATACAAACCAAGAGCAGAATATTTCCTGTATATTGGCCTCTTAAGCATATACAGTATTATGCATTGTCTGCAGGTGGATGCTCTTTAAACAAAGAGTAAAAAACTGCAGGTCATTTGTCAGTCCGCTGCTGGAGTGAAAACTATTACGATCGACCGCAGGTGTACCCGGGCATGCATCTGTTCAAAACAAATGAAGGTAAAAATTGTCTGCAATAAACACTCATGGGAGGCCGAAGACCCACTCTAACTATCAGCGTTCAGCGTGATCTATCTCTGACCATTACAGTGTTATTAGTGTTGGGGGTTGCAAGGTTGTCCTGACTCCTCTTGTCATTGACAGAATGGATAGCTTGTGAGCTGAATTTCAATTGGCTCATAAAAGGAAGAGTTACTTCTCTTGGCAGGTGGAGGAGTTCCAATCCAATAGTTTGCTCTCTTGCCTTCTGCTTGTGTGGACTTCCCCTGTCCCCTAACATACAGAGCAACAGTCTGGGGTAAACAGGGGCAGATGGGAAGGGGTAAACACTGGGGTTAGGCTTATATAAGCCTCTGTGATTTCAGATCTTTGCATTTGACCATTTTCATGCCCCTAAGATTCCAAAAGTGGCAAAGACTCAGTTTTCCTGCTCATGCCCATTTAAAATTGAATGGCAATTCATTTAGACACTAAGCCTGAAAATCTAAAATGTCTACCTCATTTTGGAACTGTTGTAAAACTTCCAAGAACATAAAAGTGAGTAAGATTTATCCTCTGCAGTTATCCTAAGTAGATGTTGATATATTTCAATCTGGACTGGCAGCATAAATGGTGGATCAAGTAAGCAATATTGTCATCCTACATTTAAAAAAAAGTAAAATTAGTATTATTTACAGTGATATATATATATATAAGTATTATTATTTTTATCCATATATTTTTTACTTAGATATCTGAAATCAAACAAATATGAATGAAAACAAATGTACCTTAATACAACTACAGTGGGAATGATCACAACAGTGGAGGCCCATAATACAATATACATTTTTTGTCTCTACAATACTTGGATACCAATTCATTGTTCAGAACAATAAATAGAATAAAGAAGTAAAATGGGGCAGCACAGCAGCATAGTGATTGGTGCTGTGGCTTCACAACAAGAAGGTAGCGAGTTCCGTTCCCGGCCTGGGGTCTTTCTGTGGCGTTTGCATTTTCTCCCTGTGCCTGCGTGGGTTTCCTCAGGGTACTTTCCTCTTTCCCACTTTCCTCCCACTGACCAGAGACATCGTGTTTGGGTTAACTGGTGACTCTAAATTGTCCATAGGTCTGGGTGTGCGTGTGAGTGGTTGTTGGTCTTTGTCTGTCTCTGTGTGTTGGCCTGTCCATGGTGTACCTCGCCCTCACCCAATGTGAGCTGGGATTGGCTCCAGCACCCCCTTGTGACCTGGAAACGGATAAGCGGAAGAAGATGAGTGAGTGAGTGAGTGAGTGAGTGAGTGAGTGAGTGATAGGTAAAATGAAAGTGATGGAAAGACAAAAGAGAGTAGGGATTTGTACTCTTAAATCCTGCACATATTGTCAGTGGAGGGTTTTCCTGATCTTGGGCAGTTTAGGCAAGAAAGCCAGAGCAATGGCTGAGCTCAGTCTGAGGGTCACGCTCAGTTTAGCATCACTACAAGGCCAGAGAAACCCTTTTTTTCCCCAGGAAAGCTTTCAGAAATGTCACACCTGCTTAGGTCTGTAACACCGCCCTAACCACCCCCCTCTTCTTCCATCCCCTCCTCTGCCCACCCTCCTGCACTCCCCACCCTTCCCTCCCCCATCTTCCAATCACCACAAAATACAAGCTCTCCCTTCATCCCATCCCCCAGATGTTCTATTTGCTGCTGTCACTGCCTACAAGGTAGAAATTTGTTGATAATAAGTGGTTTGTGTTTTGATGGATGCTATTCATTTCTTCATATTTTTTTCTGTTGGAAGTGGTTGTAAATATAGAAAAATCACCATCAAATGGCATTCAAGACCTCATAAGAAAGATGTAATTATTGAGGTACGATGACTTGAAATTTAGTGCAAGTGCCATCCATTTAATTTAGTCATCAATGAGATATTTCTACACATTGGTCCACCCGTGTTAGATTCAACTGACAGGACAGTACTTGGAAAGGCAAACATATCTCTGTGTGAGGTCTAAGAGTTGAGATTGCATGTCAGGGAAAAACAAGCCAAGATGTGGAAGGAAGTACACTATATTGCCAAAAGTATTCGCTCACCTGCCTTGACTTGCATATAAACTTAAATGACATCCCATTCTAAATCCACAGGGTTTAATATGATGTTGGTCCACCCTTTGCAGCTATAACAGCTTCAACTCGGAGACAGGATTGTGTTGAGGCACAGATCTGGGGAAGGTCACCTCTTCCTCTGAAATATAGAACAAAGTCTAGTGAGACTAATATAAATTTGCTCTTCCAAAAAAATAAATAAATAAAAATAAAAATAAAAACAGCTTGCAAGTGGAAAAAGAAAATAAACAAAAGAAAAACTAGATCTAATGTTATTCATCCCTCCTCGCAATCATTTTCTCAAGTGTCTAGCAAGGCATATAGTATATTTAGTGTAAAAAAGAAAATAATGATTCATTCATGCTTAATATATAGACCAATAATATAACTTTAAAAAGGGAATTCATTTTCATCAACGTTTTTTGTGTTTACGAGAATTTGTACGAGGTCGGTGAGTTGTGAATTACATTTACAATAGTGCTAGAAACCTGACTCCTAAAGGGATGTTAATGTTGTTCTGTCTCTGAATGTGTAAATAAGGCTTCTGTTTTCTAACAATACCTTGCAATTCCAATAGTTTTGGCTTCACCTGCCAAAATGTATCTGTCCAGGGAGTATTCCATTGGTAAAAACAAGGTCCACAGATCAGGACATTGCTTCAGGATGGATGGATTGTTCTCGAATTACGAAATGTTTCCGTGTTGTGAGCACCACAAACAAAGATTTGGCAAATCTCCCAGATGGATGTTTTTGTATCTGGGCAAATATAACTACAACTAGATCATGGCAAGGAGGGGGAGAAACAAAGTTTTTGAATCAACTGAGTAACATGAAGATGGTTACTAGCTTTGACAATTCCAACTCTCTACGCACACTTTTAGACTCTTAGACTTTAATGTATCATTCACTTTCATCAAGCCCTATTTTCAGAATACTGTTGTCTCAAGAAAATTTATAGCATCAATCCTTTCAACAAACTCTCAAAAACAATATTGCAGTGTATTTCTGGTCAACTGACAAAAGTCCTCTACTGTCAGTAAAATTCCTGACTTCAGTCTGTCATGACCGTTTCTGATTTTCTTAAAGTCAGAACCAGTCTTGGTGAAAAGAGGTCTCTTTTCACCAAGACGACAACCACTCTTCATCCTCAACCAAGGTACTTTTATCCATGATCTGTCCACCAATATTTTTGCACTTAAAACAGACCTTCAGTGAATACATTGCCACACTCGTGATAGACAGACAGGAATGAAGAAAGCTGATGCAGTAGAACCAGAGTTATCCCTAAAACCTTGCTCCTCCATTTGCCACAACACGGCCACAGAGAGTTCAGTCATTAGTTCAGGTAGCTTTCCTCCCCTTTCTAGAACATTTAAATATCCCTCTTATACCTATTATTGCAGGCTGGTGTTCAGCATTCTGTACTTTTTTTTAGTTTGCAACTAGCTATCAGATAAAGAAATGTTAAGTTACATTACGATGTACCAACAACCCAATTATTTTGCACATCAACAAAGCTACAGAAAAGAGACTTACCATCCTCACGAGCAAGTAACATAACTCTACTGACTGTCACCCTGTGTCTTTAAGGGTGATAAAACATTAGCCAGAACAACGTAAAAGTGCAGCCGTGTGTTTACAAGTGTGGTTTGTGTTCTTCTGCCTCCTCACGGCCAAAAGTTGATTAATAAGTTGTGAGAGGTTTTATGATATGTTCTGTTGAATAACAGGAGAAAACATATATCAGTAATATGGTCAGGAACTACTTCAGTAATACTTCAGTAATACTACAGTAATACTGTGTCACCTGCTTAACATATATTTGGCAAGTGGAAACAATTTCTCATCACTCACAATTACAATCCACAATGCCCACGGTTTAGCATTAGATTCAATGATAGAACAGGGACAGGTCCATTTAATTATAAGTTGGCTGTCTTCAATCTACCTACCTACCTACACTTGGGTGATACTTTTGAAAGTGTGATATTGTCTGATATGTGCACGTGACTCGTGTTATTCGTCTTTGAAAGTAAGTGGGGTACTTCTGAGCCCAGGGGGCAGAAGAACAGCTGAGTGTGTTTACTCATGCTCAAGGACTTCATCTGTTATTTTCTGAGTTCTTTTATTATTGTTTTGTGTGCATGTGTATGTGTGTGCGTGTTCAAGTGAGCACTTGTGTGTGATTTATGTGGAACATGCTTTACACTCAGAGCCTTACTCTCTCTCCTTCACACTTTCATTGGACCCAAATGAAAAGCCAATAAGGTCTTTATAGACACATATATATCTTCACATAATGCCCCGTGGCTCATTAAGTTTTTATATCCAGTGTTACGTCTGGGAGATCACTCAGGTAACTGTTTGCATTCTGTCCTGGTTCTATGTCTTCAGTAAGCAAACAGTAAAGATGCTGTAGGAGGTACTCTGAGGCCAGGCTGTTCCACAGACTTGTGTTGAAGACTCATCTTAGATAGAATTTACTAGTCTCCATTTCCTCGTGGGAGCACAATTTTCCTCAAGTCCTCATGGAGCAGGTCATTTGAGTATCTATATGCCCTGTGTGGCGTACATAATTATATTTCCCATTTTTCTTATGGCATTGTTTTGGTAGGAAAACAGGATTATTTTAGAGGGAGCAAGGGAGATAGGATCACTGTATTTGCACTTGCAGTCGAGGTGAAGAGCTGGCTGACATAGAAAGGGTTCAGACAGGAAAATAGTTTAAATGTGGAGATAATGGTGAATATTTTCAGCTAGTCCCTCCTGGAAGGTATTTGTGTTGTTGCATTCAGACGTGTAGACAAAAAGTGCCGGAAATAGTTGTGTAGTAAGTTCAAGAAAAAGAAAGGCAGACAGAGAGGTTCACTTTCTCACCTTTGCACAGCTGACCAGTCACTACAAGAGGTGGGTGTGAGTGTGTGATTGTAGGTTTCAGAAAGTTAAAGCTATTCAACCATCTGACAAGCGGTCCTTGGGGAGTATACAGCTATTTTAAGGCAGTGCTTGGTGGATTAAAAACACATTTGAAGACTAAAATTGTGTTTTTAGACGCTCTTAAGATGGGGCCCAGTGGTGTTTAAAAACACAGCAGGAATAAATGCTGCAAGAGATGTTTCGAAAAAATAAAATGTTGTACTGTGGAAGTAAAAAGGGTGCTCTAACTCCACTGCATCAACTGCTTCATTTTACATGTTGCTGTGGTACCCTGGCTCCATGTCCTTTCAATATTCTGTGTGCATGAGCACAACACACCTGATTCCAGGCATTGGAGCTATCGCAGATCTCAAATTATTGCGTTTTGTTGAATCAGAAATGGATTTGGAGTTTGCTGTTGCTAACAGTTTAGCAGTGAAAACCGAACGTTGCCTCCTTTCAATTGTGCCATTCAGTGTAAAGTGGGAATCCAGTAATCCAAATTATTAGAAGCTTTAACAGATGTCTATATTTTTCCATGAAATATGCCGCAATTTGTATTCAACGTGTGCTGTAAATCATCTTCAAAGCGTAAACGGCGCTCTCTTTCCCAATGTGTCCACTTTCTGAACAATTTATGAGCTGTCAGTTCAGCTTCCCTTTACCGACAACAGGTGGGGCGTCACGGGCGGATCTCTGCTGCTCAGTGACACAGCAACATCAAACAGGGCTCACAGCCCATTTCATATGTCAGACAGTGGTCCCTCCTGTCTCTCTCCACTGAATAGTATCTAGAAAGCACAATGCTATAAATAATCTCTGAAACCAATGGAGGATTCACCACTTGGTTTCAGGCTCCAATAATTAGAAATGCATTTAGACCTTCAAAGGTTGGCTGAAGATGGAGATCAGAGGCCTTTCTCCGGCATGAAAGCTCTCTAAAAAAAATCTACCCCCTTCACCTGCTTTCTACCTTCAGGGCATTTAGAAAAAAACCAGCCGAAACTCATCCCACATTCAGTTTTTAGTGATTGTAAATTATATATCTCTCTTCATAGTGCTTCTCCAAAGCACCATTCTGTTTTGCTTTTTTTTTTCTTTTTTGTTTGGTTGGTTGGTTGTTTGTTGTTGTTGTTGTTTTTTTGTTTTTTTTTTAAGGAAAAAGTAAAGGAGGAGAAATCCTACCTTTGAGCTACTTTTCAGGGTTGACTTTGATCGAGGTCTGTGTGTGCGTGGCTGTTCGTATGCAGACATGAATGTGTGCGTGTGCGTATGTGCGCACATGCTCATGTAAACAGTAAAGACAAAAAAAAAAAAAAAAAAAACATCTACCCACAAGCCAAAGATGCATGATCAAACACAACCTCGGAGGTATATGAGAGAGCGTGTGTGGAAATGAAATGGTTTGGTTCGTCTCCGCTAATGAAAGGCGCCACAACTTTGAACACAAAGAAGAAAAAAAGAAAGTGCCGCTGTCGCCGTCACCAGTCACCCAACACCCATTGCATCATTACCCCATGCACTGAATGTTTCACGCACTCAACCAGCGGAGAGAAATGCAATTTATCACCTCTTTGCTCCACCTATCACTAAAGATTATTCATGGGAATTTATAACTGTGTGGAGGAGACATTTTCCTGTTCATTCCCCTAGAACAATATTCATGTTCTGACTCAGCTTTCTGCAGCTGTCTGTAGTGAAGAAGCACATCCCTGTGACATTTGGCTCTCTCCCGCTACATTTACATTTTTGGCTCGCTCTTGTTCCACAGCCATGTAATGTGCTTTATCCACCAACTGCTGCTGGAAAGGATAAAACTGTGTATGTTAAAAACTGCCTCAAATGAAAATCAGGCATTTAACCTTGTTAGCATGTCCATATGGTGTTCTTATATATGAGCCATACCATGAGCAATATAAGCAGAGAGCAACATGAACTTTCCATCAAGATGAGACAAAGTGACGATTTCCCTAAAAAGCAATTATATTCACAAGGCTTGAGATTTACAGCTCAATTACTGTAAAACAAGCAAAAGGACTAATAATCTCAATATCCGTTTCCACAGGACTTTGTTTTAAACCCCTATTTACCACCTGCAGCTTCCCTGTGGAAATATGCTGTCACATCAACTTGCAAAATAAACCCGGAAGCTTCTCAGTACACAGAGCAAGAGTTTGCATCAGCACAGCCGCTACCAGCTGCGAGCTCGCAAACAGCGTTATCAAATTAGTCTGCTCACTGTTACCAAAAGTGTTGTAGTCCCAGATTTTGGTACACAAACTGCTCACTGAAGTCTCATAGCGCTCCTTAGCATCTTGATATACTGCTCTTTTACCCGCCCACTCAGTGGAAACCTTAGTGGAGGGCAGGACACAGAGTTTGCTCCATATACTGAGAGTAAATATTGACCTACAACTGAAAACTGAAACTAGTGCTTTAAATGCTTTAAAGCTGCGGCTCCACTGATTCAAAAAGGAAATGGAAAATGATCCTACTTCTCACTTGATTAATTAGTCCAGTAAACACTTTCCTAATGGACTAATGGTCTCAGTTTCTAGTTTTGAGTCTTCAATAAAAACAAATGTTCATGGTGGTCCAATTTTGAGGAAAATGGGACATAAAAGAGGGTTAGGGGTATTCATCACCAGGTACCCCACATGGTGACTACAGAGCATTCCTACGTAGCTCCGCCTTCCCCAGCAAGGATGGTTTCTTTTGGTTTAAAACAATAACCTCAACAAAACAAATTCAAACTGGCAGCCTACAAAGCAATGTGTGATATCACAGTGGCTTGACACTTGGTCTGATCCACCGCATAATCTAAAACGTGTCTGGAAGGTAACTATAAATTTCTCGCAGTGTTTTACATTCTGCCCACTGACTGACCAACTCCACATCAGAAAAATCATGTCACACTCGCTGCTTAGCTCCCCAGGCATGCATGAACAAAATCATATGTAATGTTTTCTTTTAGATGAGGCTGGCTTCCATGAACATCCAAGAGGCCATCAATCAAAACCCCCAGGGAGAGTTTTTTTTTTGTTGTTTGGTTTCTTTTTTTTTTTTTTTTTTTTGTCTTTTCACATATCAATAAACCAAACCACCTCCCTGTCGTTTTGGGTAATCTGATTGCTTGACAGGCTTGACCCTCTCCTCACGCTGAGGTTACTAGGTCCTCCTTAAGTGTCAAGTCAGATTTGTCTGCTTTGGCCTTTAGTAAAAGCACGCACGTGGCACAAACAACACACATGTATGCCTGAATAAAAATACACATGAGCTGAGGGTGAGGCCTGCTGACTTAAACAACACCTGGATCGAGACGCCTGGCGTGATGAGGTGTGATGTGGCTTCAGGCATCTAAAACTCTGCATTCTCAATGGGCTCGCTGAAGTACCTGCAGTGTTTCCTACAGTAGTGAGGTCAGACGGACCATCCAACCTCTGTGGCCAAGGGTGTACTTCAGATGAATTTTAAAGAAAGTTGTTTTTTTTTTTTTTTTTGTGCAATAGTGTTGCAATGTTCTGTGAAGCACTGTGCATTAAATCCTCTGACATTCCTTCAGCTAGAAGAGCACATTTCAGTATAACCCACCGACAAGAGCAGACAAAGTGGAAAACTGATAAATGCCTGTGAATATATCAAATGATTGTATCAAGCACATTATCAAACGATAAGTTCTGATTCAGCTGCATAGAACACCTACACACCAACCAACATTTCAAATGCTTTTCATCTCTTTGCTTGATGCTTGAACACTTTCTGATAAACTTACATTCACTGTGAAATTGCTTTTAGCTGTTGCCCTGCCGGTGAATGTTAAACTGATCATATCTCTTGTCCTCTAACCTTGCAAATCATTATGTTAAGTTTTCAACATACGATTCTTTTGCATGTGTATTTAACTGGTACTGAGTGCTTATCCTTTCATGTTAAAATCTTTATGTGTGTCGTGAAATCAAATGCCGTGCTCATACTAGTGTATTTATATATAAGCACACATTTTTACTTCTTTAGCCAAAATGTGTATTTACATTAATCATGTGGATTTACAATAATTACATTACCTCTCTATGTAGTAGAATGGAATGCAACATCAGCTCATTAATCACTGTGTGACTGGTAGCTGCTAACTCTCCTCAGGCTAAGCCACTTCAAAGCATTCGTCGGGTGAAACACGGGGTGGCGGTTATTGTGAAGCTCACGCAGGAAGCATAATGTGCTCATCACAGTTGCTCATGGGAAAAATAAGAAACGAAACAAACAAAATTCAATTGAATCCTGTTACAAACGTTTTTTGTATGAGAGGAGGTGATTTGTCGTGGTGAAGAAAATCGGGCAACACATCTGGCCTCTAAGCCGCGTAGGCAGCCCTAGTTACCTGGAATGAACTCATTACTGGCCATCATTAGTGAAACACTGTTTAGTTCTTTTTCCCTGACACTTGAGCTGCTGTTGTTGGTTTAACTTAAAAAGCTTTACATATTTTGACTTTATTTTAATCATGAGTTTTCACTCCTGACACTTTCAATGGTTAACTATTGTTACGTGGCCAACAGGACTGGCGACCTGTCCAGGGTGTGCCCACCTCTCACCTGGAACGTTGGCTGGGATTGGAACCAGCACCCCCTGCAGAATAGAAATAGGAAAAAATGATAGAAGATGGATGGATGGATGGATGTGGCCAACATTAGCATTAATAGCCGGTTTACTTACTAGTCTGGAAACATTTCAGGTTAAACTTGCAACGGCATCCCATAATCTATTTTACCTGATTTAGCATGGCAATCTCATCTGGCGTGTCCTTTTGTGAAAGCGTCCTCCAGTCACCCTTCCAAACTTATAATTAGGTACATGCTATATGCTTTATGCGTTCAGATATCACCCTTAATTTCTACTTCTGATGTGAAAACAATCAATCTTTTGATTTCTCTCAGTTTTTTCATCTTATAAACAACAGGAAAAGGTTTCACTGCACAATATTCTGACCTTTTTCTCTTTCCACACAAACCTTGACATCGTCCATGTCCTCACTTACAGCGCAGGCTGAAAAATGGCAGCCGTCCAAACGTTGCCGTCCCATAATGACCCCACACATCCACCTGCCTGAAACATATCAGACTCAATCACAGGATTCACTGATTCGGGCATTTTGTTGTCTATTTCCTTGCTTACATCAGGCTCAACCCTGCAAGTTAACACTAAGCGAATTCTACACACACACACCACTATCTTCTTGTGGTTTCGATTATGATATGAGCCAAGGAGTTAATAAGCGTATTAATTACCTGTGTAGGAGACAAACCAGGTCCCAGAGCGTGCTCACAACCCCCCCCACCACCCCCACCACCACTCTTCCTCCCACACACCAACTGAGGACCGACATCGTTGTGCTTAAATGAGCCATCACCGTCTGACTCTGTCCAAGGTCAGCTGGGGCTCTGCAGTTAGCACAGTGCCTACTACAGGAAGTCTCTAAAGTCGCACACTAATGAGAATCATTAGAATAATACAAGGTCAAGCAGGACAACGGAGGAATGCAGAGAGGGACACGGAACGAGAGTGAGGGAGCGGAGAACAGGAGAACATGAAGAGTGAAGAAATGGTTGTAATCCTCGGAGACTGGATGTGATCATAACTCGATACTTAAGTTTCTCATCATTTCTCTTTGCCCCGGAGACAACGCACACACGCGCACTCACGCAGACAGACACACACCAACGGACAACACATGCAGAACGACAAGGATTCAATCTTCCTTCCATCTCTGAAAAAAGCGTCAAATCTCATATATCTCCTGGATATGACTTACATGGCCAGTCTGTCACTCCTCACACACCCTTACACACACACACACACACACACACGCGAGAATTAATGTTATATTGAGTTTCAACATAGATGTAACTCATGTGCTGGGCATGCCAGGGCAAAGCCTTCCTCTCGTAGCAAGCTATAGAGGAGCAAGCCAAAAGCACAGCCAGAAAAGAAGAGCGTCAGCTCAATGTGTGCAGTGCATACAGCCAGAAGTCAGACCAGATCAGCACACAGGAGAAGCCCACAGCCCAAATAACAAGCAGTACAAACAGCAGGATTCCATTTCTCAGCTTCAAATCTTTTCCTCTGAATGCTTATTGCAACTGGTGTACGCCAGTGCTGTCATGATAGCAGAATTCAACTTTCACTTGCAGCACCAGTGGTTCTTTTGTTTGTTTGTTTGTTTGTTTGTTTTTTTAGCTTGTTGATGTTGAAAAAAGTCTAATTAATCCACTACCTATTTCTTCAGGCAGAAGCTATTAATCATTTAGTCAACTGACGTGAAATTAATCAATATCGAGGTTAATTGATTCGAGCGAGTTTTTTGCACATCAAAGTCTGTGGGGGAGTATAACTACATATGCGAAAATAAGCTGTCTAAAACCTTTTGTGGCTCCAGAGGGAGCAGTGTGAAGTCTGACAAATGTCCTCTAGCAATGGTACTTGAGTCAGCTTTAGTCCAGGCTGAGGATGTCATGTCTGCTTGAGCCCGGCGCAACACACCATCATTTCCGACTGAATAGCTGCAGTAAGTCGCATTGTGGGTTGTGCCACATTTCGACATGGATGAAGAAAACAAGAATTAAAATAAGTCACAAGATTTCCTTTCTTTCATGTTGCTGTAAATTCAATAACTTTGGCTTTTGCCAAGTGATTAGTAAAGCAATAAAGTTCGCAATAATTTTTGGAGTTTCAGAGACTCAGGAGATGGAGAATCATGAGTGGTGGCCCTCGCCTCATCTTTCCTTGTCTGACCACGATGGAATAATGACAAAATATGACTATAAACTCCCTCCTGTGTTTAAAGTAAACTGTAAACAAAAGCATTATGATTACATTTTATTCATGTTATCCCGTGTTTTATGTCTGTGTAAGGTCACGGTCAAACTCGGCATAATGAAGAGAAGTACAGTATGAACATGCTTTCTTGCATTTTACACACCGGTGACATCCGAGATGTCACATGTGTCTTTTTAATGTTTATAGAATGTAAAAACAGCTAAGCATTTAGTAATTAACCAATAAATAAAAATTCCAAGCCATTAAGTCAAACCAAATATCCACTGCCATATTATTATTGTCTCAGTGTGTTTGAACTGTTGATGTAAGCAAAGGGCTCTAAAGAAAAAGAAAAAATGTATTAAACTGAATTTGTTTTTCTTCAAGTCAAACGTTTGTCAAAATTGTCTTGTCAAAATGAATGGATGGAATGTTTTTTAGTCTAATGTGTTGAGGAATACACACATTTTCTCTCTTGTTAGATGAGAAGTCGGCATTCTCATGACTGTGTGCTGTTTGACACTAGAGGAAGAGCTGTCTTAGCTTAGCTTAGCATAATGACAGGAGACAGGGAGAAACAAAATCTCTGTCACCTTTTTCTAAACGCTGTTGAATCTGAAGTCAGGTAATCTCAGGTATTCATGTAACACCCCCCCCCTCCCCAACAACAACCACAGCTCAGTCATGATATAATTTAATAACTAATGAACCCTATGGGGCCTGGCTGGTTTTTGCCTTACCTTTGAACAGACCTTCAAAAGACAAGCAGACAGTTGCCTGCTGGTTACGGCTTCATTTTCAGCATATCGATAGAGTACATAAACTCTTGGCAAGTACATCAGAAAATGTGAGACCTTGCCTTGAAATGACTTTGTCCTGTTAGTACTGAGGTGGAGCGACAGCAGAGAAAACTTCAGTCCACGTCAAGCTGATTCCGCGGGGCGCCAAAAAGAACACGGCTGACCAGGGCTTTCTCGTCTATCTGCTGGATAATGAAGTGGCTGAAATGATTGAAAATACGTATATCATCCCCAAAATGTTGTGCTTTTGCCAAAGAACTGCTCGGAAAACATCAAACAACACACAGTGGTTTTGATATCAGTCAGACGCCACGTTCCTTGGCCCTGCGAGCAAAACACTTTGCCATCCCCACGCTGGCTCTAGTTTCATCCCTGAGTTTATTTGGACTGGGATTCAGCTGAGGCCATGCTTTTTAGCTCTTTGACCCTGACTGCTGTATCTGTCGATAACCAGAATGCACCGCTGTGTCTTCCAACCATCTTGGTTCCTTTTTATTTTCCGTGGTCGATACGTTTCAGGCCTTTGGCGGCGACATGGAATTAGACATCTGTAGGGAAACAGTTGTTGCAAAAAATCTCAATCCCTAACAAAGGTAGGCAACTGCTGAACCGCTGTTTTGTTTCACCTTCCCCAAGAAAAACATGACGGGGCTGAGGAATTCCAGGCAGGAGGAGGAATCAGCTCATGCACACCGGTACCTACAAGCTTTGATCTCCAAGTTGTTGGTTTTTGCGTGTGTCGACTGTGACTCTGGATACACTCAGTCTCATTTGCATTCAAATGGCAGAGCAGGGGACATAAAA
Organism: Echeneis naucrates; assembly: GCF_900963305.1. NCBI lineage: Eukaryota > Metazoa > Chordata > Actinopteri > Carangiformes > Echeneidae > Echeneis > Echeneis naucrates. The sequence continues at coordinate 15,461,554 of NC_042521.1, forward strand.
GTGACATCGGCGGGAGTGTAACGTAATGGCCTTTCTTAAAGTAATAATGTACTGAGTGGGTATATTTATATGGATGTCACAATGTGCGTGATGGTAAAAGGGCAGGAGTTACAGTGTGAGAGTGTGTGTGTGTGTGTGTGGGGGGGGGGGGGGTTGTTTCCTGCATCATGTGGTTAGTTCACATCACATAAAGTGAAAGACAGCACTCTGGCATCTTTTACACTCCAATACACAGGAGAATAAATTCCCTCACAAGACCACCCTCTCCTCCACGCACACACTCTCACTGCAGTATCTGTCTTAACCCCCCCCCAAACATTAGGCACGAAAAACTTGCTGAGAAGTGAAAAGCCATCCTAGCTGGTGATACTGTTTGCTGCTTTGAAATTTTCCAGGAAATCGGCCTTTTCAATCTTTTTCACTGAGGGATGAGCACGTGGTGAAAGAGGCTGGCAGAGATGGAGTCTTATCGGCCGTGGGGCAGAGTAATACCACATGAAGCTCAGCACACTCAGGTGCTTCATCTCGTGCGTCCTCTGCCAGTTAAGCCTAAATCCTTATGAAACAGTGAGGCAGCCTGTACGTGAAATAATACGAGCGAGTGGCGCCTGCTAAGCTTGAATCTATGGGCGGAATGGCAACCACGAGGGTAAATTCAGTGATTTCTGACTGATTGCTGATTGCATCAACAGGTCCATCAACTTTAATAATAAACTTGTTGTTTGAAATAACATTCCAGGACCCCGATCATGGCTATGTTGTTAGGAGATGACATGTGATTACTGTTGTAACGTTACGTTGAGACTGAAGCACACTTTTGCTTTACATTATTTTCTGTGAATTTTTTTCTGGTGTTACAGACCTTCCCATTAAAGGGATCATTCCAAATTTTCTCTGTTGCTACACTGTCGACATTGTATAATGCCTTACAACTGCGCCAACTTATTTATTTATTTATTTTTTTTATTAACAATGGGTCAAATCGTCAAATGAAAGGTGAGAGTTTCTGTTCAGAGTGATAGCCTGACAGAGAATTATCACCCCAATAAGTGTTTCCAATCAGCTCTATGGTGCATTTTAGTATTTTTAAGCTGTTTGGTTTGTTAAGCCGAAACTTTACTGTTTCGGTTCAGTTTAATAGCTCTTGAGAAACAACAGATTTTAGTGAAGAAAATTGAGTCCACAGCCCCAAAGGAAGACAGAAAAGTCAGCAACTAGCTGGTAAACACAGCAAAGCATTCCTTCAGAGGACTAACACATATGCTGTCAGGACTATCTGGGAGTAGATTGCAAATAAAGAGACTGGCATAGAAAAAGGTAGATCCATCCCACATCACAACACTGAATCCACTGAGCAGGGTAGACAAAAAGGAATCCCAACAAACGGAATGAGGGACTGGGCCGCGCATGGGAAGTGACAGGGCGGCATGGATATTGACCTAAAGTGCAGGAAACAATGGCGCTAATAATAAGTAAAACAAACAAAAAAAAAAAAAACAGGCAGAGTAAAATAAGCTCTCAAAAACTCTGGACTAAAAGAGACATTGTGGGTAAAGAAAGTGAATGCATTAAGCTTTTTGGGGGGAAAAGTACAGCCTGCAGGGGATCCATCCAGCAGCCACTAGTGGGAAACTGATTTTGCACTGGACAGATCACACTGTGAATGTCCAAAAGAAAAAAAGTATAGCATACATTGGATACTTTCAGCAAAACCATTCCCTAGATGAAAAGAAGGTTAAAAATATATGTGTAGCTGTCATAGGTGTCTTATTTTAACATTTGGCAGCTGGTAGTTTGGTATTTCAGTAACCACAGGTTGGATTTCTTTCAACATGAAAGTTTTTTTTTTTTTTTTTTGCAGTCTGCAAACCCTACTGAGGAGGATGATGAGTAAAGAGTAAAAAGAAGTTACGGGGGCCAGAAAGAAAGACAGCAGGAGTGAGAGAGGATGAAAACGAAAACACATAACTAACTCTGAGGTGAGGAGACTAATTTTGTTTTATTTGAACCTGTTCATGTTCATTTGAGGAGTTGCAAGGCGCTGCTGAGAGACACTCTGCATTGTGGGAAGAACAGATTGGGGAAGAAGAAGAAGAGGGGGGAAAAAAAAAGAAGAAAGAAATTGTGGTGAGATTGCGACAAGTCCTTTGTGGAAATTCTTATCTGACGGGGGGAATGGGGACTGAGGCCGTGACAGATTCAGGGCACAGCATGCTGTCTGTGTTTCTACCTTTTATTTGGCCTGTGAAGCAGGATGTGGTAAAAAGGTTCTTACTCATCTACTCTTGTGTCACTCTGTCAAGGGCAAATGACCCTTTTGGCTGGTGTTTATGCCTTCTTTCAAACACACACACACATAAAAACTGCGACACTTGTATGCACACAAGCTGGAAGAGGAGCCAGGGAATTGGAGTAGATAAAATTTTCTCTCACATTCACACAGTCTTCAGTCTGCTGCCAGTCTGAAGGTAACCTTTCCCTTCCTCCCCCTTTATCTTCCTCTGCGCAACACCCTCCCCCCACTCCATTTCTCACCTCCTTTCTCCCGCCACACGAACGATCACCTCGCTAAAAGGTGAGCTTTGCAATGAGCCGAAATTTGAGATGAGACAAGAGGGAACGTTTAATGGATTGCCAAAGGGAGGAAATAAACGGTGGCAGCCAACTCGACAGAAAATGTCTGTAATCAAAATATAACTGTAACTGTCTGCGCTACAAAGTAATAACCACTGACAAATTGAATTGCATACTTTTCATGCCACTTGTGTCATCAAGTGTTTTGTGAGGCAGCTAAAATAGCTGGGAAATCGTTTACCAAGGCAGCGGATGGTCTGTGCAGTCAGCAAAAAAGGTGACAGGTCATGAATTCTGGTTTCCACGGGGAAAAAGGGGATGAAAAACACTTCTGAGGGAATGAATGATAGAAGAGCCACGTTGGTCTAAAAGCGAGACGATGCCAAAACACACCTCTGTGTCGTGTTTATGAGTGAGTGTGCGTGTGTTTGTTCCTATATTTGGGTTAGCGAACAGTGCGAATGTGGAACCACAGTACTGGACCAAAGCAATGAAACTCTCTGAGGACAATTCAAAAGCCATATTTTACAGGAATGATATCATAAGGAAAGATAAAGCCTTCGTTAAGAGTTTAAGAACTACTTTGTATATATATGTATGTATATATATATATATATATATATATGATATGTGTGTGTGTTGTCAGCTAACCTCCACCTCTGTCCATCTCGGTCTCACTTTCCGATAGCGAGTCACTGTAACTTCTAATCCAGAGACATACATGTAGCATCGGTCAGAGGAAATATTATAACCTTGTTGCGTTGTAAATGCACGAATGGGCAAAACTCCTGGGAAGCGAAAATTACCGACAACTGAGCCGTGTGCCAGAGAAAACTCAGACAGTGCCATTTCATGCAGACTAGTATTTGGCAGGCCAGTGACTGATGCTACATTTTGTATCTAAGATCAACAGCTGTTGTGACGTTTCAGAACTACACATGTATCAAGTGTCCCTAACAAAGAAACATCTATAAATAGGGAATCATTTCTTCAGTATTTAAGCAAAAAAAAAAAAAAGCTCACTTTGTATTGTTTTAAGACATGAGTAATCGCTCCAGTTCACTTCAGATACTTAGAGGACTGTGCTGTCAGCTTTTTACAAAGGATCAGCTCAGGCTAGGGGTCGGCATCCCTCTGCCGTGGCTCCCTGTGACTTTGAGGAAATATTGTGAATAAATGATAGCTATTAAATTGAAATACATCTTATTCTATTCCCTTCTTTTTTTGTCAATGTAATACTCGTGATTCTGGAGATTTAGGGTGATCTTGCAACATTGAAATAAAACATTTTGTCAATCAGAATATGCGCCCCACCTTGTTTGTGCCACCTGTTGCCGACAGGCTGGTGACTCTCTGAGCTTCGGCAGGTTGTGTGGCTCCAGGTGGGTTTTATTTGGCGGGAACCACGCCCAAAAGGTGAAGGTTGCCGACCCCTGGTTCAGGCTAAGATCATATGATGTGGTATCTAGTCCATCATCTTCTTCCACTTTGTCTGATATGATTAAGAGATTTATGCAAATTACACTTTTTCTGTTTGATTCCGAAGTAAATCAACTTGATTCAAGTGACACTGAATCATAATTTTCCGCATGAATTGTTTTATTGTCTGTCTGCTTCTGCCCTAAAATGTCCACTTGGGTTTTTTTTTTTATCCCAACTGTAATCCAGTCCAAGTCAGCCTTTTTAACTGCAGAACTAACCTGACGAAGGCTCATTTAAAAGCAGTAGCGCTGTAGGATACCGAGTTTGCTTCAGGCTGTAAAACATGCCAGATGGCTGGGGTTTTATTGTAGCGGGACTATCTACGGAGCGCCAGACACCGAGAAAAACACTAAGATGTAAAATATGTCAGTGTGAGCACTGACATTTCCTCATCATGTTGTCTTATTCCTTAAATCAGTTTGAGGAGGCGAAAGCAAGTGTGAGGGGTTCTGTGGGAAACATTTTCACATTTTGCAACGTAAATTACACAGGTGATCAATATTTCTTTCACCGAAGTCCAAAATCTTTAGATGCACATTGTTATTGCGAGGGCGCACAGCAGTGCAAACTCCTTATAAAATTTAGGGCAAAAACTTTAAATGTGAACAATGTCTCCCTCATGTGGGTCATGGGAGGTATCAAAGCTCAGGCTGAAATTTAATTTTGCATTCTACTGGGATACAACCTGTAAAGGGCATGGTAAAGACTCAGAGGATGTACACATATGACCACACACACACCCACACAAAACTCTTGTAATTACTGAATTCAAAACATCTGGAGTAGCTCCACATTTCAGCCTCAAGGCCAAATGTTCAGCACATTCGGGGAAAATTATCACAATGCCATTACATTACATCAGTCAATGTGTCCGTGGGCAGTAAAGACCCAGTCTTTTTCCAAACGGCAATTTCCTAAAAACTTATTAATTTTACCTTTTTGCATTCTATCATCCACACGCCCAGCCTGACTGAAAATCATCAAGTTGGAAAACACAAATATGAAACAACGTAATGATTTCCCGGCAGCATTCGAGCAAATCTTTTCTTTGAAAAAGAAGATTTACTTTGGAAATGTGACAACATGTCGCAGATAAGTGGTGTGGCGGTGCGCAAACAAGCTGCAAGGCCCTGAGTGGTCATGCTAAGGTCAATTGGATTTATAGTAGGTAATAAATCATAATCAGAGCTGTGATTTACAAGTATCAACAAAATACCAAGCTAATGTTGATGCAAAGGAAGAAAATAGACAAAGACTATGGGGAAAAGGAAATAACTAGAGAAAATTAATTGTATGGAAAATATTTTTCATAAATACTCAAGTACGCTTGAGACACAACAGTGGGAGCAAAGGAGAACATTTATATAACACTGAAACAACAACAAAAAATAACACATGCAGAGAATTTAGTATAAAAAAGTAAAACAGTAAAAAAAAAAATAATAAAAAAATAAATAAATCTTAATCTGCATGTTGTGATATTTTATTTTATTTGCTTGGTTAAACACTAACCCCACTGCAGAGGAATTATGGAACAGAACATAGGCTGGGTTGGTTTGAGGGTTCTGCTTTTTATCAATGAATCCGAGCTGGTGAGTGAAATGATTTCTGTGGCTGAGTTATGTATCACTCATACATTAGGTTATTTCTTGTCTGGCTCTAACGTGTTTCACTCGCGTCCATTCATCTCTGGCTCCCTTATTTAGGTTTCTATGTTTTGTTCCTGTTGAGCTCCTTCAGTCTGAGTCACTGTGCTTCCATTCCTGCGCCGACGTTATCGTCTAGAGTTTGGATTTTGTTATCTCAGCAGCGATCCAGTATGAATCATCTTGTTTTAAGTCTGTTTTGAATAACCCCCTTAGCACCCATCTGCCTCCATGTTTGGCCGCATATGGGCTGAGAAATCCTGCACTTGTGAGCAAACCACAAATTAGAGAAACTCCCTGGGGGGGGGGCACTTGTTGGTATAATCGATGTCAAACATCTACAACCACCAGAGAGGAGTCTGTTTACATGATATGGTAGAAATAACAGCGAGCTGCAACTCAGACTGCCTGTTTTCTGCATTACGGACACCAACCCCCATCCTACAATCTGTCCATTACACGTCACGTATTATTTTTGTAATCTATCATGTTGTCAATTTTATTTTGTGAAAGAATTTTCAACTTAAAAAAGGGAGCAAACAAGCAATGATTGCAAACACTGTAAGCTTTTCAAAAAATGTGTCAAAATGCAACTATATTACGGTCAAAAACGATTTTCAAATGGCAGTTTGGACTATTTTTCTATTTTAATTGTTAATCTTTCCCTGAAGATTAAAATACAGAAATCCAGACAGTTGTTTTTGACACCACCTCCTCCTGCTGTAGACACAACACTTACTGATATGTTCAGAGGACCTGATGTAGTTGTATGTTAGTCAGTTACCTGCGGGACTCCTCGGCGGTGGCTCTGAACACTCGTCTTCCTCTCTTGCAGATGGATGTTGGGGAAGCAGAACTTGAAGGACCATCTCCGCTCTCTAGGATGTTTGACAGTTTAGTCACATATATTGTGCATTTCAAAGTGTTTGGCGACTTTTACGCTCATGTAAAATTTTGTCATGTCATTCCTCCATCACTCTTCTTCGCATTCGGCTGGATTTTCGCATGTAATTCTCTGTGAAGCTTCTCCTCAGCATTTCTGTGAAAATACAAAGCAGAAGACAAATCAACAGGACGCTAACATTTTTATCACACTGGGTCTGAGTGTAAACAAAGGCAGGCCATTGGATTTTTAAGTCTTGTAGCTGTGATAAATATGTGCTTCTAGTACATAGGTTTCTTTGTTCCCTTGCCCATAAAATCATTTTAGAATGATTTTGAAATAAGAATCAAATAAGCAATTCCAATTTTAAACTGCTGTTTTGCATCCTTTGTTTGGAATATTTGAAATGCCTGAAACACAATTGAATAAAAACAAACACACACACAGAAAAAAAAAGACATCTTTTTAAAAAAAAAAATGCTTTCAACTTTTCAGGCTATTACAGTTTCCTTATTTTACTATATTGCACAGCCAAACTTAGACGCTAACGTTATCAAAATTTTCATTGTCAGTGGAAATTCATGTGGCATGGCCATACTTGGCAGCCAATTTTGGAAATGTAAATTAATCATTAATAAAGACTCAGGGGAGACAAATAATGCCACGTAACCTAATAGTACCTGAGAAAAAAAAATTTAGTTCATGTTTTATGTGACAAGCCACCAAGCTGAACTACCAAAGCCACTGAGTGTCTGACAAAGACCTGTGGAACAACCCTTTAAGAAAATCTGAAGGTAACGACAGGAAGTAAATGAAAAAGTGAATATATTTTAAATATAGGCTGCAGTCAATGGCCGACTACTTTCTAGAAAACTGCTCTGTTTAATGGCATTCCAGTTTTCTGTACTTCCTTGTCATTTTGTAACTCCGGCCATTTAATGCTGTCTCCTGCTCAGTTCACCATATCTCAGCGAAAAAGACTGACAGGCTCATTGTCACCAAAATGACTGAACACATTTTATTCTTGCCATAGCAAAAAAAAAACATTTTTGGTTTTTAGATGGACAGTGCTGCCCCCTTGTGTACAGAAAATGGCCACTACACTTGAGTCATTATCAAGTGCAGTCAATTTTTTTTGTTCAAAATACGGTAATTTATGAATGGCAACACGGACAATTGTTACCAGTGAAAATTAGTTCAACTTTGATGCTACATACAACTACAACTCTGCTATTAATCAATTTCACTGTTCCCTGAAATGGTCATGAGTTCTGCTGACAGTATCAGTTCCTGCTCAGATACAACCATACAAAAGTCACAGTAATGTTCACCTCGTCCTTCAGCTTCACCAAATACAGTCACACAACACTGACACTTCGAGATCAGCACTGAATTCATTCAAGAACAGCAGAGCTTTCACTGCAAAAATCCTTTTATTAAGTAATTTGGTCAAGCATTCAATTATAAAGGAATTATATATTACACTGATAACAGTTCTACCTGGAATCTGCGACAATGTAAAATTCTGGAATTGCATTCGACCAGCTCAACATTCCTGAAATCACCCACAAGAAACCAAGATGTCTCACGCTGATTGTTTATACTTTTATTATTGTTTTGTCATTGTCAGATAAAAGCAGATAGAGAGGAGCATATTTGTCAGAAATGGTGCACAGCTTTGGGGTGTTCGCTCGCCCAAAGATGGACGTGCGAACTATCTGAGGTGAGAATACATTAACAACACAGGGCAAATGCCGCCGTCATAAATGCTACATAACACTGTCCATATCATAAACAGTCACAATAATGGCTGCTGTGCTGTCAGGGTTTCACGACAGTCAGCTTGTAACACATTCATGACACAGTTATTCTGAGGTAAGCTAGAGTTGGCTAGTGTTGTACTGCGCAAATAAACATCTATTACATACTGTAGATCTCTAGAGTTGTGACTGTCATATCCTGCTCCTAAGGACAGGTTTCTGTAGCTCATCTCTATCTTGGCATAGCTTTGGCAATAGGAGGTAACATGGTAGTGCCCTGTTTCAGGGGCCATTTGAGAACAAGCGTCTTTGTCCATTTCATGAACATTAGAGGGAGAGACTCTGGTGGCCTTGGGCCAGTCAATATAAGGGACTACATAATATACGGTTTAAATCAGCTCTTCTTATTTCAAGTCTGACAAATAAGTTTCTAGACACTGCTAATGTAATTTGACGGAAAGCACCCATAGACATGTATATTTTTGGGTTATGTACATGACTAGGTAAGAGTCTGCCGTTCCCCTTTTTCAATTATAAAGAGATCCGCTTTGAAGTGCACCTTTGCAGTCGAAACAACTCACAAGAGCTTAAGCTTTATCTTATTCCAATAGTGAGAAGGTGCTTTTAGCATGTAGGCCAACTTTTTTTTTTAAATCACATTTGTTTTTAGCGTTTTTTTCAAACATTTAAAAATAAAGGGGAAAAAAATCTGAGTAGACTTATCTAATTAGTCTAGCTTCACTGGCTGAGTTGAGGTTTGAGACAGATTTTGAAATGAAGGCAAACTACAAAAACGACCAAAGAGCAGCATTCAGTATAACAAAGAAGATGACAAAGAGACATTAGGATAGATATTGTCCTAGGCTTGTTTTGCTAATATAAAAAAGGTATAAATAACACATCCTGTTTTGGTTAAATACAGTTATGACGAGAACAAAGGTTAAGACACAAAGAAACCTAGTACATTTCTTCAATGCCTTTATCCACCATTTTTGGGATTACCTGAGATTCCAGTTGTCCCTCAGGGCTTCACGGGTTTGATAGTGACAGCACTCATTGATGCATCAACTTCTTCACTCAATCCATTGATTGACTGAGGTCGAGTCTCATGAACCAGATGGGTTCAAAGACTTTCAAGCAAGCAGAGGGAAGTCTTGTTACCACAAACTAGATCTTTGATATTACACTTCATCCCCACCAAGCACAACCTGACCTGCAGGCTCAGCACGTTCATTTCACCAGTCCAACAAACAACTGCTCTGAAAAAGCTAAAAGAAAGCATGTAGCAAAGACAACAAAAAAGGCTTAGCTTAACATGGGCGAGGTATCATTTACATAACTCTCCTCTAAGGAATTTAGGCTTTTTAATACCATCTTGGAATGCTCTATATATTGAGATATAGATATATATATGTATATATTTATATACTGTATATTGCCGTTAATATAAGCAAGATTACTGTTGATAAATACAGTGGCCTCCTTACCATCAGAGGCACCTCAGCGAGCTTCAGCACCCTTCTCCCTTTGATTTTTGGGTGTTAAAGGCCCAAGGGACCTACATGGATGGAGGAGTCGTCACTTACTGTACTCCTATTTCATCTGATTTTATAAAACCAAACACAATGATCCAAACTACACTGGCTTTGGTCACTCCTCATCCACAGTCTCCCTTTTTGAATCCTCTTCTTTCTGTTCCAGGGCCTGAGGAGTGGGGCTTGGCAGGGCTGCCACCTCTGTAGTAGCCAATGAGGAGGGGTCTTGTTGGTCAACAATCCTTTGGGAAGATGTGTCTTCCTGTGGGCACATATATAGCAGATATATGAGAAAATTTGAATATGGCCATCATGTTTGTATCTAATGCCTCCTTTTTGTCCGTGGCTGAGTTTGAATTATTTAAGGTCTCAAAAGGCTCCAAACAGTATCAACGTTTCTACTTGCAGATTTCAGATTGGTCAGCCTGTAAGGTTAGCAAAGTGGCTAGGGAAGATTTAAGGATGGTGTTTATGGCCTCCTGCCTGCTGTGACCAGCCAACATCTGGCTCAAGTTTCTGTCGTTGCCATTGTGACCTCTGGCAATTGCTCAAGTCAGTGGTAGATGGTCATAACGTGTGCAGTGGTGCCATTAATTCGACCTATAACACTGGGAGGCAATTTTAAGCACACCCTCAACAGCAACTCTCAACGTTTATTATGGCTACTACACCTGAATGGAATACAGCAGTATTGAACTTGTTGGAAATGCCTAAACAAAAACATCCAATAGTGTCACAAAACGCTGTAGCAACAACAAAAATGATTTTTCATTCAGCAGCATTGGCACTAGATGCTGACTCACTGTTATTTTCAGTGAGGTGATTGCAACAGGGTGTGGCCAAGTCGTGCAAATTTCTTCTGTGTGCAAAACGTGAATGTTAACCCAAAAGCAAATGAATTAGATGTAATACACACAGTCCAGATTTGGTGTCAAACATTGTTTGAATTAACAGTTTTTAAGAGATGTGATCAGGACCTATGAATCTTAATACTCCCGCTTCTTCTTTGGGACTTGTGGAATTGGCTCCATGCCGACTTACTTGCTCAGAGAATCGATGATTCACCTGATCTGCAAACTCTTGCATCTCTCCCTCCTCACCATTTGAGTGGCAGCTTGGACTTGGCACCTCAATTCCATGGCTTTCCAAAATGGCAGCCTCTAGTTGTGTTCAACAAAGTGGAGATACAGGTACACAAGTATAAGTAAAGTTCAGTTTAAATGGAACATGGGAACTGTTGAGATAGAAGCAAACATGGCCAATGGCTCTTTGCATTAATCACTTTGAAAAAGCACATCTATTCTGTTACATTTTCATCTCAAATCCAAATTAGTTTTTGTACTTGTTTTAGTTTAAAAACAATGTTGTAATCACATCCAGTAGCTCCATGGGTGAGTCTTATTAGTCTCATTTGGCAGTGGTGAGAACAGCATGCATAAATATAAGTATTATTGATAGTTGATAATTGCCCTTGCTAGCAGCTGTTGTAGCCTGCATGTTAACTTTCCTTCTTTGTAGATGCAACTAATCACTTTAGTACAACTGATAGAATACAATCTGTTTCTTGTTAACACTGGCACATTCCCAAGTTACAAGAATGTTTCAGAGTAAGATAACATCTGGTTGGAGATTTTTAAAACAACGGTTGCCATAGACTAAGTTATCAGATCCTCACCAATATTCGCTCTTCTCTTCATCTCCTTCCGGCGGTTGGCAAACCAGTTGTACACTTTCAACGCTGTGACACGCTCAAACTCAGACAGCTTACAACCTGAGTAACAAGACAAAAGAAAATACACTCATTTATCCCAATAGCAATAAAGCAAAGATACGGAAAAGAACAAAGACACCATTTAAAGTCTTCCATTAATTATATTATGACTCAAGTATGCAGTATGCGATTTTTATTCAAAGTGGGGAGAGCCCAGGTCAGTTGTGACAGGAACAGGCTGCGATAGTCAAAATGCGCCTCAGTACCTGGTTTCTGGATGACAGAGTTACAGGCACTGGCAATCTCCTCTCGCTTTGCTTCATCTGGATACTGGTTCTCCATGAAGAAACTGGGGGAGACAAAAACAGCCAAAATATTGGAAAGCGTTTATTAAAAAAAAAAAAAAAAAAAAAAAAAAAAAAATCACATTACATCACAGACTCCACATTTATTAGAAGATGGCACCAGTCTGAGCAGCGTAGTTACGCCCTCATTTTACACCTCATCAACTTTTTGTCTTTGTATTGAACCAGTGGAGTGAAAGGACAATATTTATACAGTGGAGGAGCATGAGGAAAGAGCCCCACTGAAAGGAATATATTATGAAACACAATTAAAGCTTCACATCCTGAAATCTTTTCTTGGTCTCATAAATATGAAAATTTTCAGATAAAAAAAGAAATCTTTGCATCCACCTTTATTCCCTTGCTCATGTCTACCTGCTTTAAATCCCTTCACGGCTGAAAGGGAATCATTATCTGACATTACAAAACACACAGGGATCAATTTCCTCCAGCCCTCTTATCCTCTTACCCCTCTGAGTAGCCCTATCCTTTTCACTCTGCCTTACACACAAACACACACTCCACATTATCTTCACCTCTACTTTATCGTCCTTGGGTCTAAACTAGCTCATAAGGATCAGCACTGCAGTGGAATTGCGTAATCTGAGGGCACTGCTGGTGAGTATTGTCTGAGGCCCTGTGTGGTCTTATTACCGTGAGCGGCCAGTCTGCAGCCCTACACTTACAGCAACCACACAGAGAAATCAATTGCAAGCATCGGGTGGAGGGATGCCTGCTCCTCTTTCTCAGCATCTGTCTGAAAGGACCGTCTGGGAAAGAGACAAGGGACATAATACAGCTAATATAAAAAAAAAAAAAACTGCATCATGAAGCGATTGCTTCTTTACCACACTGAAGGTAGGAGGTCACAACAGACACGAAAGAAACTTATTAATACTGACTCTTACATCAAGGAAAGCTGCATTCCTGTTATACAAGAGAACTCACATGTTCAAGTTCAGACTCAATTCAACATTTAAAGCTGGGTTGAACTCAATTGGCTTTTCATAGTTGAGTGCAAACACACAACTCAAATCCAGAAAAAGGAGTTGATGTTTGCTTTTTACTGCCAGTCAAACACTAAAATGTAAACAACCAATCTCTTTTTGCTATGGCATTTTGATCTCGAAATGTCAAACACTCACTGGCTCATGTTCTCAATTGTAGGGGTTTAGCTGCTTTTCCTGTGGCCCTTTGCAACTCCCTCTCACTACAGCTGTAAATAAAGCAGAACGTACTGGAAAAAAATAACTGAATAAAATACATTTTGTTGTCTCCTAACTCTCTCTGAGTGGTGATTTTTTTATGCAAATATAGGGGTCGCTGATTTTTTTCCATCAAAAACAAAAACAGGATTTAACCAGGTTCTCTAACGTGCTTCATTTTGATCTGGTTTTAAAATAGACTCACTCACCTCTCCATGATTGATTGGCACTCCTTCCTCCACGTGAATCTGCTTCCTCTGCGCAACCTCAGCGGTCCACCCACCAGCCCTGCTCTGTCGCCAGACATGATCCCCGTCCTCCAATCAGGTTCCTCCTTCACCAAGGACCGCATTGATAAGGTGGCCCCTGAAGAGAGGAGCACAGGCAACACGTTTAAAAAGAAACATACACATTATCACATTTATGATGAAACTAAAAGTTTGTCTCACTTAATAATTCAATAATTGATTCTCAATCTATCTGTTAATGACCTTCACGGTGGTGAGGATGGTGCTAATAAACTGAGAAAGAAAAATAGATCTATGAAAAATTTACGTTCGTCAAATATTCAGCTAAAATAAAGCCATGTATAAGAAAGTGGAGCCGGGGAATATGTCCATCGTCATTGAAGGCGACGCATGACAGTTGTAGTTTGTCCCAGGAAATAAGCTGTGGTTTGGATTGAGTTCTCTCTTTTTATATCCATCACTATATGTGAAGTCCTGCGTTCTTGGCCCTTTCCAAACTAGTCATTAATTAGATCTGGTTACATAGTTAAAATATGAAATATATCATTTAGCAAAAACTTATAATGTGTCAACCTGTTGCAAAGAAACATCAATCCAATCAAAGTGGACAAATGTATAAATGTGTACAATTCAGTTTGGTACAGTTCATTATTTGCACTGTACTATATTTGTGGTATTGTGCCACTAGTCTAATTTATCATGCTGGTATTAAAGAATGATTTACACTTGCTGCTTAATTTTTAGTATTAGGAGGAGTTGATCACTGCTGAAAAAGGAAAAGCAATTTATCATTGTAAGAGGCATTTCAGTCTCCAAGTAGCTCTGGTTTTAAGGCCATGCAAATCAGCTCATGTGCAGGCATACCCTGTTGTAAGCTGCTGGAGCCAGGGCATTGGGGGGACCAGTTACCTGGCTGGGCTTGGGCGGCTGCGGCAGCAGCAGTGTACCACGGCAGCAAGTGCATCAGCAACTCCCTCTGCCTGCTCCACACAGGGTTGGGGTTGAGGTTGGTGTTGGGGTTGGGGAGGCTGCCACTTGCCCCTGCTACCGTCCCGTCTTTGTCCCCTCCCCTCGCCCTGGGGATGGAACTCACGCTGTGCTGGCTTTCACTCCACCTCAGCCCTTTAGTCAGGACAAAACCAATGGTCAGGCAGGCTACAGCCATGGATTAGATTGGTGACAGGTTCAGCTGGTGTCATTGGAGACTGAGGGTAAACTAAGTTTACCGACACACTTCTGTAGACCTGTGTAGTGATTTTCAGTCTTAAAAAATTTCTAAATATATTTTGGTGCTTTCTGCCAATAAAAATTTTGACTGTTGCATTTGGGTTTCATGGTGGGGAAAGTCAAAGGGAGTCTTTGTCAGAAGCAAAGCACTATGACCGCTTTGGCTTTGAAACAGAAACGTTAATGTTAGTATCATTGTTAATAGCCTGCTTGTTAGCCATGTAGGAATGAAAACCAGCACCAGAGTACCTCCAGCATCAGGGCTGAGAACTACAGAGGAGCTAAGGAAGAGCTTGGGTGGCGCAGGGAGGATAAAAAAAAAAAATAAAGGATCAAAATGAAGGGAGACAGCAGGGGCAGTAGATGGTCAATCAGTGGCTTTGTTCATTTTACAGAACTCATCAGTAAAATTGTCAGTTTCTGAAATAAGTTATCGTGAATGCACACCCTAATAAAAACAGTGAGCATATTTTGTGGCGAATAGTTTAAAACATTTAAGATTTTATATAGGTATATAAAGCCCATTTATTCTCGGACACGTGGAGGTCACCACCAACCCAATCTGTTATACTAGCCTGTACAGACAACCGCATTCAACCACTAAAGTTTCATTACCAAACCAGAAGCCTTAATATTATTGATTGGCATCTCAAGTGACAGGACTACCTTTATTGTTGCTCTGAAATTATAGATTTGTTTTTTTGTCCTTCCTTGACCTCACAGCCCTCGAAGACCAGGATGGAGTTAGCGCAAGGAATCAGAGGTGTGTGGGTTTACCATGCAAGAGCAGGGGGGTGGGGTATAGATGGAAGGGGAAGGTTAGCAGGCAGCGGTTCACATTCATGAAACACAAGAAGTAGTATTATTTTAATACACGCCTTCCTTCCTACAGGATCTTATCTCTTATCATTAATTTGACATTCAACCTTGATCAACATTCATCATTAGAATTCCTGTGCCAAACATCCATCATCTTTTTAATCTGATCTCTCTTCTCCTTATCTTGCTCTATAAACACCCTGTTCCACATTCCTCACTCTGCATCATCTCACCTGGATTATTCCTCTCCAGCAGGTACCAACGGTAGAACGCTCTGCGTTTGGAGTCACTCATCTCCAGACCTTGCTGCAGCAGCCACTGAGAGATGTAGCTCTGGCTGATGCCTGCATGCATGAAGCGGAAGGACATGTTATCTCAACAAATTAAAATTATTGATTTATTTCATGGCGGAGCCACAGATTCTGTGCTACTAAGATCTGCCATGAGCCTGCAGGGGGATGCTACTGTTAAGAAAATGAAGCCAAACAAATGTCACTACTGAAATTAAGGACTTCGGATTTGATGCTAAATGACCTCTCTCTCTTTCTTGGTTCATTACCAGCACCAACCTGCCAACTACTTACATCTATTATTACTCTTCTTCTTTGACCAAGTACAAGAACAGGTTTTGCCTGAAAGGCAGATAGGCTGTACCCAGCCAAGGTACAGCCTTGCTTTATGAGAATTTATGTTAAATAGCATGTTGAAGCTATTCATTTTTTCATCATAAGATTATTTACTGTTAATTGTTAAGTTTTGAAAATCTATGACACAAAGGCATAATGTCAAATGTTCACCATCATTGCATAAAAGCTACAAGTTGTAACCCAAATGTCAAAATGAAAACAGTGAATGATTATACAGCAAAAAAATTTCTTCAACTATTAAATATTCATTAGGATTTAAGTGAAGCAGCACCAACTCAGACAAAACGAGTACCACAGCCAGTATAGTCTTGTGGATGGTGATTTCTGGGACCAAGTTTGCAGTTATCCACTTAAAATTAGTGGATAACTGCAATTTGTTGATTGGCAGAAAAGTAATCCACCATTTTGACCAATTATTTGTTATATTCATGACCAATTCATAGTTTTATCCAAGTTTCAAAGAATGGTTCAATGAAAACCTGAAAGACAAATATTTTCAGACGCAACTTTAGGCAACAGGAAATTGTAATTAGCTTTTTTCACTCGTCTGTGACATTTAGAGGCCAAAAAATTAATCAATTAATTGTAAAAATGCAAATTAAAACGAATCAGCAGATTAATGAGTAATGGAAAAAATGTTAGTTGCATCAACATTAATCTATACTGTTTTGTTAATAAAAGCATAGTCAACTTTTTCCCTTTTACTCCTGCACACACAGACAAAAGGGCTTTATTCAACCAGTGACTTTCCCTTCCATTTCATTACGTTCAAAGAGGTAGGAGACTGTACCATCTTTATACATTACTGTAGTTAACACTTTCAAATGAACTGCAAACGCGTGTATTGGCCTGTCATGTCTGTGATGTATTCATGCTTGTTTTTTCATATTGCTATTCGGTGAGCTGGAGTAAGAGGCTGTAAATTTTAGTATGAAGTATGAAATCTGCGTTTTTGCACTGTAAGCACGTGACATCTGATACTGGGGCAGTTTAACATGCTTTTTTGAAGAGCAGAGTACCTGTCACTTGGCCAACGATTGCTTGAGAGATCCTGCGATTATTGAGGAAAGTTTTGATCTCTTCTTTCACCAGGTTGCTGTCTCTCCTGTAAAAGCAACAAAAGCCCATAATGGCATATGAACCATTTACACTGTGGTTAAAGCCCAAGCCTTTGCTCTGACTAACCTTATTCACTGATGCTTCTCTTTTTTCAGCCATCCCTAAACACCTGACCTGAATTAACTTCACTAAAATTCTGGAGGACAACTCTGTACCACTGGGGACAGAAGCTGTCATTATCTGATGTTATAATAGTCTCTCTTTGTCTCTACTATTCTTCTGGTCTTTCTTTTCAACTCATCCTAACCCAGCACTAATTCTCCTCTGGCTCTCAAATATCAATTAGCACCAGCTTCTGCCTCTTTCCTTTCTCACCTCATGTACTCTTCCACCTTCTCCTCCAGGTCCCACTCCTCCTCTCCCATCATGTCGTAACTGAATGACCTCTGAACTGCCACGCTGGGAGGGTACAGTGGCGGAGGTGAGGCCTCGTAGCTGTGGCTGGGGGACAGTGCAGCACCGTCCAGGCCTGAGGTCTGCGTGGTAGCAGACGCCAGAGAGAGGGAGGAGGATGACGATGACGATGAGGATGGGGCAGGGGCAGCTGTGGTGGGGGTGTTGTTGGATGGGGCCGGGTGAGAGTCACAGTGTGACGGACGGTGGTCTGGGTCGAGCCTCTCCAGGGACTCCAAAGCGTGTATGATCTGAGGTTTGGTCATGCCAGATAGACGCAGGCGCTGCAGGAGGTCGATCTGTTCTATGGTGTAGCGTGGCTCCACTTCACAGCACTCCATTCTGGCATCTGCAACCACAATGAGGTGTCTCAATCCTGCCAAAGTGAACCTGACACTAGCTTTTGGAAGAAACACAAGACTAATTTTGTGATTAATATGAACCAACTGTAGCTCTATTAATACACCAAAGGGCTCTGTGGCTGTGCTGAAGCCTCACTAGATAAACAGCAACCCAAGACTTCATTAAGTCTTACAAGGACATATACAGCTATATTTATCTCTACTCAGCACCTTTGATAGACCTTAAATTTAGATAATATGTTGCAGACATTTTCAGAACTTGCAGACAAACTGATAAACAATAGGAGGATTATTAATAGATGAAAACAAATAAAAAAAACTAAAAAAAGACATGCGAAGCTGAATTCAAACGCTAACTCTCCTTTGTCCGGACTCATTTATCTTGAACCCGACACTTTAACTGCAAATAACTCAATTATTTTAGTTCTGTTATTATGAAATGCCTCTGCACTGACACCAGGCTGGTTTACAAAACTCAACCTAGGAAAAGAGACAGACTGCATTCTCCTCTGAAGAACCCTTGGGTCATTCAAAAATTTGGCACCCATTCAAAACACTTGGCACAGAGCGTTGGGACTAACCTTGCTCCATTTGTCCAGGGTGGTTTAAAGTAAGATCACCATAGAATGCATAGCCTAAGTTCAGCTCCCCTCAGCCCAGTCACATCCATCTACCACTTCACTCTCTATACCTGCCTGCTCTGTGCAGGGCTGTCAGGAGCTTAGCATTAAAAGTCTTGTTTAAATATACAAAATTAGGAGATTAGGAGAGGAAATATTGTTTTTAACTCATTATTATGGTAAATTCTACCAATTTACCACGACCCATCAGAATTGAAATCTATGAATTATGTATGGAAACTCATGCTTAACTTTGGAATAGGTGATTTGTTAAAGCCATCTACCAAAAGTGCATAGTTATGGGCAACAACAGCCGCGGCTGCAAAAAGTTGATATCCCCCTCAGCAGAAGAACAATGATAAGTGGGAGGCTTCAAGCCCCAAAACTCTACAATCACTGTCTTAGTTGAGAAAACGGAGTTAACTTGGCACATTTCTTTTTCCGAACATCCTGTTTGTAGTGTTGTGTGTAGGGGGCAGAGCCGTCAGAGCTGAAGTTGCCTAAGTCAGACTGATCTCCAATCATTTTCAGCGCAAAGCCTGTCCCGTCATCGGGGCACTCTTACCTGACGGAGGGGGAGACACAGACAGGCGCCCCGGGAGTGGCTCGGTGCGTGGGGTCGCAGCGGGGACACACCACTGTCGCATGGCTCAGCGGAGTTCAGCTCGGCCGGACCTGCACTGGAGGAGGAGGTGAGGAGGTGAGGAGGGGGGGGGGGGGCACAGCAGCGCTGCAGTGTGCTGCGGTTAAGCTGCCCCTGTTAGCATGCTGGCAAACCTGCAGCGGCTCGGGGACTCGCGAGCATGCTACAGTGGCTAAGCTAACACCGTCAACTCTGCGTGGTTCCCCCGAGCAGCAGCCTCTCATCCGCCGATCCTCGTCCTGTTAAGCTCGCCAGCACCAGGCCGGCACAAAGCGGAAGTACCGCAATGAAATGTTCACAGTAAAAGCCCCAAAGCTGTGTGAGCAGGCGGGACGGTTTGTTTTGGCAGAGGAAAAAAAAACAAAAACAAAAAAGCCTATTTCACCTCCATGGCACAATGTGACAGGCGCAGGTCCCTGGCGTCATAACAAAGGCTTCTTAAAACAGTAGAAAGGTGTTGAAATTCATTGACTCCTTCGTCATCATAAAATTGAAGATATCATTTTAATATTCACTGGGACACAAGTAAAAATTTAAATTCATATTATTTCATCAGCTTATAGATTGAAACATTCATTCTGTAAAAGCTCACAACAGAGTGACAACCTCTCTCACTATATATATATATACATACATATATACACACACACACACACACACATACATATATATATTTCAACAGATACTTTCCACTTGATTCTCTCACTAATATGGTTACAGTGCAACCCTTTGACAAAGTTAATTAGAAACTAAAGATTCCATTAGTCGCACTTGAGTGCCAACAGAATGAACCGTGTAGTCACGGTACGCTTTTATTTTGAAAGTGACAGGAAAAAACTATTAAGAGCAATCCGCTTGACGGTGCAGTCTGCCTGGTCTCGCTTATCAACTTAACTAAAACTTGAAGCTAGGTCTCATCGACAGTGTAACAGTATTTTAGACAGACTCATCTCTACAAAACCGTTAGATCTAAATATGGCGGTGGGTGGACATTTTGTGCATTAGGTCGAGGGGGCTGGAACTCAGCCAGCTGCTAACGAGTTAGCTCGCTAGCTAGCAAAGTTAGCCGACAGCTAGCGCCGGGTTGTCCCAGAGCGGAGCGGCTCTCTTACCTCCCCGTAGCTGTGGAGAGACCGCTGCAGCCGGCTGGACGGAGAGGGGGGACGGTGGCGAAAACTGTGGAGGAAGTATCGGTCCACCCGGCCCGGTTGGGAAAAAAAAGTAACTCCTCGGTCCGGGGCTGACGGTTAACTAGCGACCGGTGGGTGAACGGTGCAGGGTCATGTTGTGTTTCGGCTGTGCGGTGGGGAAATAAGAATATGCAAGTGTGGGGATTCAGTCTCAATTTATGACCCCCCCCCCCTCACCCGACACCAGTCAAGCCAGCGCCGATCGCGATAACGATTTCCGGTTGTACTGTAATTACTATAAAATACCAAGCCTGGAGTGAAAACGCTGACGCGTCAGTAAAAAGCATCGTTTGAGACAGTTAAAAAATAACCTCAATGTGCTAATCTAATTTAGACATCTGCAGTGGTACTCTTTGTTTTCCCCCCAGAAGCTAAAAAGTTCAACCTTTTATTTTGACAGCTCAACTAAAGTATGTCGGTAAAAGTGTCTGCTTTGACTCAGCACCGCCCAACTCAAGTGTCCCTGTCTCTTTATGTGCAGTCTGATGAATGGTGACCCTCTCTTTTTCTAAGCACGAGTGAAAGCAGTGTCAATTAAAGAACGCTGATTTGAAGGATTAATATAATCATCCAGCTTTTTTTGGCTTTCCGCAGGGACTAGGAAGACCAAAAAGACTGATCCCTCAAGTTCAAATAAAATTATTTTGTTGTGGCACACTGTGAGTTTACAGTGAGATGAACATTTATCCTCTGTGTAGCAGTCAATCTGACATGCAAGGAATGGTGTTTTAAAAAAAAAAAAAAACTGGAAACATGCAGCTACTAACGTGGTTGAAGGAGCACAGCTTTGTCCAAAAGTAAAGAATATGAATTTTGTTAAAAAAAGAAAGATAGAGTAGATGAAGCTAGCTCAAAGATGGATTTTATTATGTTTTTTTTTTTTTTTTATCCATCTTAATTGTCATTAAGAAAGCAGTCGCCACAAAGCTGGACAGAAATCTGTGAGAAAAAGAGAGCTGGCCCAGTGTCTGTGAAGGTTCTCATTGATCCAGGTCATAGTTGTCCAAAGAGAATTGAGTCAAGAGTGACTGGACTTGGACTTGTATATCCTTGAAAACATTTTGCTTCTCATCCAAGAGGCTACCTAGTTTGTGCCTTCTGACTGGCTGGTCATGAAACTCAGATATATAGCCTCAAAGGAGCCGTTATCCACACTATTGAATGTCAGTGTCTCATTTCTCTACAGAAGTCATTGACACTCATTAGCATGGACAACAACCCCTCTGAGGCTATATATCTGAGTGTCATCACCAGCCAGTCAGACTACCCTTACCTAGTCAGAAGGCATGAACTGGGGAAACATCTTCAACGACATCGAACCAAGTCCAGTTGCTCTTGAATTACTTTTCTTTGGAGAGCTGGCATGACAGACAGTGTTATGTTGGATAGTAAGGCTTATTACATGCTTATATACAGCATGCTCAGACGACACACTAAGGAAGCACCATCCTGGCTTTGTTTGGTTCAGCATGTAGCAGAAAAGGTTGCATCATGAGGTAATATGGCACAATCGCTGATGAAAAACGCCTTTTTTTTTCTTTTTTTTTTTCCCTTGCCTGTTGTTCAAGGTGTTTGCTATCATCAGTTCCGCTGGTGACTGTAGCTGAAGAATGAGTCTGTTTGATTTGCTCAGTATTCCTCCCTCCCCTTCAACCTGTGCCAAGAAGGCAGCGGTAATAAGTACGGTACTATATTAAAGAGCCTTTGTGCCTGATATGCTCAGTTCAGTGTTAGTCCGAGCCGTTTGTATTTGAGCACTCAGCAGAGTGTGTGCCAAATTTACTGGGGAGTTTTAGCTTTTTCTTTTCTTTTTTTTTTTCTTCGTGGGGGTCCAGCCTAATATTTAAGACGACACAATGAACTGGGCCTTCCTTGAGGGCCTCCTTAGTGGGGTGAACAAGTATTCAACAGCGTTTGGTCGGATCTGGCTTGCTATTGTTTTCATTTTCAGGCTTTTAGTTTTTCTGGTGGCTTGCGAGAAAGTATGGGGTGATGAGCAGAAGGACTTTGACTGCAACACCCGTCAGCCCGGTTGCCACAATGTTTGCTATGACCATTACTTCCCCATCTCTTACACCCGACTCTGGGCTCTTCAGCTCATCTTTGTCACATGCCCGTCACTTCTCGTGACGCTCCATGTGGCCTACAGAAAAGATCGGGAGCGCAAAAACCGGTTGAAGCACGGGGAAGACTGTGTCCCTCTGTATCCTAACACAGGGAAGAAACGAGGTGGTCTCTGGTGGACCTACTTCTTCAGCCTGCTGTTCAAGATTGCAGTGGATGCAACATTTGTCTTCTTGCTGTTCTACATTTACGAGGCGACCTTCTTCCCCCCATTGGTGAAATGCACTGAATACCCGTGTCCAAATGTTGTCGACTGCTACATTGCCAGGTAAGGGCATCTTTGACCCTGAGATCTGAGTGGGTGACCTTGGTGTCTGACTTACTAAAAATTGCTGCTTTAATTAAAAGAATCAGTCTTTAACCATTTCTTTCTCAGGCCCACAGAGAAGAAAATATTTACCGTCTTCATGGTGGTCACTAGCTTTGTGTGTATCTTCCTCACCCTCTGCGAGATCTTGTATCTGTGTGGAAAGAGGTTCACAGAGTGCTGTGTTGGAGAACCACGCTCCGTGAGAGAAAATGGCTTCATGATGACCAGAACTCCTCTGACTGGGAAGGAAAACTCTTCTTATAAAGGTCATGTTCTGGAAAAAGCACAGATGGCCGACAGTAGCAATGGAGAGTTGGGCAAAGAGAGTTCAGCTCCAGCTTACAGCATAGCAGTCTCCTGAGATACAACAGCATCATGAGTTTAACATGAGAACAAAGCAAAGATCTTGGTGGGCAGATTCAATGACAGAAATCTAACAAATATGAGGAATTGCTGTTTACAGAGTTCATATAATTTCTGCATCAAATGTATTTAATGTTTTTGTCCCGTAATGT
This sequence comes from Echeneis naucrates, assembly GCF_900963305.1. Classification (NCBI taxonomy): domain Eukaryota; kingdom Metazoa; phylum Chordata; class Actinopteri; order Carangiformes; family Echeneidae; genus Echeneis; species Echeneis naucrates. Next base: position 15,484,911 of record NC_042521.1, read on the forward strand.
TGTGGAGCTGAACGTATATAATACTTTTTTCACAAGTCTGTAATCTGAAATGATCTAATTATTAAAAGCGATGTTGTTTGTTGATATGATTATGTATCGGTATTCATTTCTAAAATACTATGGCCACAAAATAAATTTTCAGGACTTGCACTGTGTATATTAAACAAATATGCTTGTAAGCGTACATTTGATGAACCTACTCCAGAAATAAAGACAGATATCACTTATATCATCTAAAATAAACTATCCAAGTAATTTGCTGTTGGCCATTTTTATTCTTAAGTGGAAAGCTTTGGATGTCTTGGGTATTAAACTGATAACCCATCTAACATCCACAAAGTCTTGTCCAGTTTTGTTGCTATTTTTGTAAATTCTTTTCCAAGATATTAAGCATGGTGTGTGTAATAGTATAGAGTGAATTGAACCTAAAGCCAGAGTGTGGAGTAGAACATGTCTAAAAGTAATCCGAAAAACAGCAACATGCCGTACAAAAAAACTTCGATGCAAAATAATGAGCCTGCAGTCAATCAGCGGCGTAGCATTCTTGACAAAAGCTGATAAGTCACTACTCGCTTAATGAGCTTCCACCTCTTTGGCAACAGTCAAACAGATCCTGCATTCCTTTGAAAGCAGGACAACACACTGAAGGTGCTTTGCAAAGGTTAGTATCATAAAACCGAGTGTACAAATAAGGCAGTGACTGTTAGACATTCTCACCTGAGAGTTTGAACAGATAAAAGATTGTGTATGATTTTGTGACACTGGCTCTCCATAACACAGATGTAGTTTAAAGGTCCCAGAGATCTTGTTCAAACAAATGTTAGGTGGTGGTTCTGTTTAACCGTGATTCATCAAAAGCTGCAATGGAGCATATCTGCAAATTGCAGCCACTTAATGGAACTGATACAAAGTCACCTGTAAAGGAAACGTGCTGATTAGAGTAGACAAACATACCTACTGCTGGCCTGCTAAAGTTGTAATTACACCGTATCAGCTTTATCTTCATCACACTCAGAGAATTCCGTATTTGTTCAAACCACTGATATCTGTATTTTAGATGAAACATGTTTTTACTGCTCAACAAGTGCCATTATAGATCCATTATTCCTGGAGCTCTTTGCTGTGTGTCAGCTCGAAGATAAAATGATGCAGATGAAAATTATATAATTAAGTGGGAAGCTGAAGTTTTAAAGGGAACTCAGGTTGGATGCCAAAAGTGACCACACCTCCAGATTATGGCCAAGAGTTGATTCTTGTACTCAGTCAATATTGGACGCCCACTGTAGGAGAGAGATTACTCAAGTGAGCACTGGAACTCACTCTTATTCTGAATCTTTTTCCAAGACCGGACACAACTGCCCGAGCAGAAAACCAGAACAAGGTGTGCCTAAGGTAAGCTTTGACGTAAATATGTAATGTTTAGTGAGTGAATATTTTAAGGCTGTTGTATTCAGTTCCAACTTTTTCAAAGCTAAAACTGCGGGAAGAATTCGGTGTGGATCTCAAGTGACTGGCACTGAGTACGTTGTACGTTTAAGAAATCAGTTTTATCAATTACTGAAGGCATCTCTCTTCGAAGAGCAAATGTGAGCAGATTTATAAATCATGAGAAGTGGTCAAGATCTTTGAAGTTTTGGAATTTCAGTGAAATGTTTGATCACAGAGGAAAGCCCTGTACATTGAAATGTTTACACATTACAGAATACTTTGCTAATTTTTGTGGGGTTTTGTATCTTACGTATCTTAACTGTGCTCTAAGGTTGCAGGTTAGATTCCCTCCCACCACATTTAAAGACAGTCGCCAAAGAGCTACAGGCTGACTCAAAGCTGAACTCATGGATTGGAAGTTTCTCCAGGGTCTTCTCAGTGGAGTCAACAAGTACTCCACTGCCTTTGGTCGCATCTGGCTGTCGGTGGTCTTTGTCTTTCGGGTGTTGGTCTTTGTGGTGGCTGCAGAGCGTGTCTGGATTGATGACCAGGGACACTTTGATTGCAACACCCGCCAACCAGGTTGCACCAACATCTGCTATGACTACTTCTTCCCCGTCTCTCACATTCGCCTGTGGGCTCTCCAGCTCATATTTGTCACCTGCCCATCATTCATGGTGGTTTTACACGTGGCCTACCGACAAGAGCGGGAACGCAAGTATCAGGCCAAGCACGGCGAGAGTGCTCACCTGTATGACAACCCAGGCCAAAAGCACGGTGGTCTCTGGTGGACGTATCTAATGAGCCTTTTTGTCAAAACCACCTTCGAAATCACATTCCTCTACTTGCTCCACTATATCTACGACAGCTTCAAGCTGCCCAGGAAGGTCCAGTGTGACATCAGCCCCTGTCCCAATTTGGTGGACTGCTACATTTCACGGCCCACTGAGAAGACCATTTTCACCTACTTCATGGTGGGGGCGTCCGTCCTGTGTGTGTTGCTCAACATCTGTGAGGTTTTTTATCTGATCGCAGCCAGGGTGGTCAATCTCAAACACCGGGGAACCATCCACACTTTGACAAGAAAGAGCCACCCTGGCGTGGAGTGTGACGCCTTCAATTCCTCTCTTGCATCCTAATGTACACTGTGATCGGTCATATTTACTTAACTACTGAACTCCAGGATGCACAGAAGAGGCACTGGGGATTTGTCTCAAGTTTTTATGACGTGCTCGCTACAAGGCAGGAGCAAAGACTAGAGCAACCAGTAACTTTTTATGGCATGTGGCTGTTGTTTGAAGACAGGTATGGAAAGATTTATCTATCCCTGTCCCTTAAGAGTTTTCTAATAGCTATTGTACACTTGATACAAACACTCTCTCCCTTCTTCTGTTGGAATTATTTCCCATATGCATAAAATATAATACTGTACCAGAAGAGAACTCAAAGATACCAAGTGAGCAAATGTATCATTAAATCAAAGGGTGATGGGATTTGTGACCATTGTGAGCAAAACTGACATATTTCTTTTATGTATTCTGAGACTGTCAACGCACGGAGAAGAAACTTTTCTTTTCTATTTGGAGTAAAACACAGGAATCTCCAGTTGTCCACTTGGTGGCACTAAATGCCTATTGTACACCGCCACGGAAAGGTATGAAGCCTGTAGAAAACATGACAGGGATGATTCCTCATGACGTAACTCCAAAATCTAATTTTATACTTAAAAAGTACAATTTATGAAAAAAAAAAATGGCCTATGTGATATTAAAACCTTAAGTTAAAGTTGGTGACATGAATATTTAAATCTTGTTTCTGAAATGATCTCAACAATGTCTTCATATTTTAATAATAGAACATTATATGTATTCAAACAAAAAGCAAATCTCTGAATAAAGGTTAACTAACAATAAGGCATTTATTATTATTTTTTTTCAAACCCCAAAAACTAAAAAGGACTCACCAAAAACAACAGAAAACGGGGACATTATTGGGTGCAGGTGCGCTCATTTGTATAAAGATTACCTGTCATGGACAATGCTTTGTTATGGTTTCAGAATAAAAGCATGGCACGCCTCACCTGATAAAGTGTAACAGCCTGCAGGAGCGAATGACGAAAACTTTGGACAAAAACCTTTAAATGTAACTGATTTACTACATCTTACAAACCTTTTTGTTCTTTTGGTTCAAGTATTGTACTAGTAAGCTTTTTCTCAAGATGTGCAATTCATCTAACTTAAATTAAAAAAAAATACACAATGGAAAGATAGTGAGCGTATTACATTCTATGACATCCTTTCTGATGAAGTTGTTATCGTATCCAGAGACGGGGTGAGGCTTTATTTTGAAGGCGTGGAGCAGGACAAGAAGGGATGGCGGTGAAGAAGACTCCACCATCAACACAACAATACTTCCTCTCTGTGTAAACGAATGGCGACCTGACGGAGATGGCCGAAGCAGGTAGCAAACGTTTGTTTGTGTCTACGTGTGTGTTGTGTTGTGTTGTGTTAACTTGTGGCAGTCAGTCAGGAGAGGGTGAACTCTCTGCCGGCGGTGGGAACAGCGAGCAGACCGAGCCGCTTCGGCCTACAGGCTGAACGCCGTCAATGCCAGTTGTCGCCTATAAAGTTGTCACTTGCACGTGTACTTGTCACAACACACGCGGGGATGTGCCCTGCATTGTACAACCACATTACAAAACTTTATTTCACGTCCGTGGCTCCGTGTGAATAATACCGGAGTGTGACTAAGGTGAATTGACCAGATTCGGGGAAATGGCCATATTCAACAGATTTGGTTGTCACTTGGGTTGATTACAATTAGAATGCAAGTCTTAGATACAAGTTTTCCCCTCCAGCTTTTTTTTTTTTTTTTAAGTTTGATACTCTTCATATGGTCAATAGAAGGGGAAAAACAGTGACTACATAGTTAATCAATTGTAATTTTTTTTTAGACATTAACTGACAAACTGAAAAAGTTGCCTATGCTTATTAATTTTTGGAATCCAATAAATCTAGAAGAAGTGATGATTGATTTAGCTCATGTGTCCTCTACTTTAATTCAACTTAAAATGGATTTCTGTTCTGTATATTGTCCAGTCAGCTCTATACGTGCATTGAGGACAGTACAAGTAGCTAATCATTAATGCCAGCGACAACTTTGTGGTCCTTTTGGCCAGGCTCCGCTGTCTCTGATCGATACCACATGGCCAGCATGGATGATGCATCATTATCGGAAATCATTTCAACTCCCTTTGCTTTATTCTGACTTTTTAAGGGAATATTTCACATCCTAGAGCACCAACTAATTTGTCACCCTCCTACCCCAGGAGTGTGTTGTTCCACCCTGGAAGAACCAAAGGCCCTGATGAAGATGGGACTGGGCATGATCCTGATTGGTCATGTTAACTTCCTGTTAGGAGCTCTGGTGCACGGTGTGGTGCTCAGGCACATCAACCTTCAGAAGCAGGCCCGGGCCATGGAGTATGCCATCTCCAACGTGGTGGCGCTCACCTCCGGCCTGGTGGTGAGTGTGTTCAGATATGCAGTACATTTAGAAAGTACTCTTGTTCACATTCTTCTTCTCCTGTTGCAGCTTTAACATAAAATCATTAAAGTCAATTTTGTCTCTGCTCAATCAACATGCTCATTCACATGATGATGATGATGATTAAAAAACAAACAACAAAAAAAACAGAAAGATCACACTGACGTAAGTTTTCAGACACGTGCAATTTAGCTCCGTTACCTCCAGGTTTTCCCTGGAGTAAGCATGAGTCAGCCTCTCACTTGCTCCCAAGTCAAACTGAGTAATGGGGGGAAAAAGAGCCTCAGTGAGAGCAACCCTGATGTTCACTGTGACTGAGCTTCTGACAGCCTGTGTGGAAGTATAGGAGCCTCCTCTATGAGAGACATAAAAAGCACCTAAAGGTTGAAACAAGATTCTATAATGTGATGAAACCAAGATTGAGGATATGGTTGCCTGAATCAGTGGGTGATTCAGGTGACAATTTCAAGCTGATTTGCACATAAAGTGGGGCGGTTTCATGATGATATTTTGTTAGGTCTGACACACAGTCACTTAAACGCTTATTTGAAATGCCTGTAAAAATAGCACAGCCGAACTGTTGGCAGGAATTAGGTTTTGACTGCGTTGTTTTACTGTCTTGAGACTGAATGAGAAATACATAATGTGAAATCCTTTTGGGTAATTTTTAATTTGCTGGTCATGGAGGAGGAAATAATGTTGTTTGTCCCCATATAGTCACAGACAATATCTGTCTTCTGTCTCCAGGGAATTGTTGTTGGCATCCTGGCTATTGTCTGTTCCAAAAACAAGAAGAGCCGGGGCCTGGTTAGTATCACTTACAATTATCTTATTAAATAGATTTATTTATTTTTTTTACATTTCTCCATAAGTTATTAAGAGATCAACATTTTTAATTGCAATAGTAATAAACATAGGTATGTACAGTACATTCTGCTTTCTCTAGTCTCCTCTCTTGTTTATCTCTCCTTTGGCAGATTTCTCATGACTCTATCTACTTGCACCACATATGTCTGCATTCTCTTTGATATTTTATCTTTTTTTTTTTTCCACTCTTGATTCTTCACTTTTCTTTCTGTGTGTATAGTCCAGAGGACATAAAAAAATCAGTTTGAGCTCCTACATGCTGATCAGGTGTCTTGGTCCAGCGCCACAGAGCTGCAATACCCTGTTTTTATCATCTTACTTCAGTTGAGCAGTTCTGTTTATTCAGTCAGCTGTCAAGCTGCCCAGACAGGACTGACCAGGGAGTGATCTGAGAGTGAGTAAGCTGGGCCAAACCACCATGATAAACCACTCCTGGTTTCCTTTGTTAGTGAGAGAAGCTGTGACCTGGACTGGCGCAGAGCTATCAAGCACCAGCTTACCTCCTTGTACATGTCATCTCACCACTCCCTTATTCGGGTTAATCTAGTTCTTTGTCACATCTGCTGGCTACTACAGTTCCTAATCTCTCAGGCAGATTACAGTATTTCTCATTGTTCTTATCATCTTTTAGTTTAATTACTCACTCATCTTCACAAAGCAGTTTTAAAAGCGTACAAATTTGCATCTCACCTTCTGTAAACTACTTAAAGGTTGGGCTGCTGCATCCTGAAAATGTAATCATTTGTTATCATTCAGAGATGATAACTTTGGTGGGTAATTTGACTAAAGCTTATGCTATACTTACAGTATAGTTACAGCAGTAGGTTGTATGTATAGGATTTACTAAAAAAAAAAAATAATGACCGTAAATGTATTCATGTTAATAAAAATCACCCAGTGCGGTGGTTTAATTTACTGATGTGGTTTTAATAGTAGGTGAGGGATAATGGAGCTCTGTGATACAAATGGTTGGATACACAGTTAATGCTTGAAGGAGGATCAGTAGCACTGCACCTAATCTTTTTTTATTATTAATTTAAGTAAATTGTATTTTTCAGATGAAATGAGCTGAGGTTGCTGACAATAAATGTCTTTTTTTTTTTTTTTTGCCTGATCAAAAGTCTAAAACCTAAGTTATATATGAGCTGGAGCCTGAGAATATTTAATGCTTGACTTAAATTGGATTAGTTAATATAATGGTTCATTCATTTGATGAATGTCAACTAATTGATTAATTGACCAATCACGTCTTCTCATTGGATTTGTTGAATGCCAATATCAGATTATTCCTGCCTGGACATGAACTACCACGAGAAACCACGCATAAACTTATGAATCCTCAGTCTGTGTGATGTTTTCAAAGATGTTTATCTTTGTGATTTAGTTCTGCACTTCCATTAAGTTTGGAGACTCACAGGAGATAAGTAAAACATTTTGGCCTGGACATTAACACAACATTGCTGCTGCTTGTATCTGGATGTACAACGTATAACAAGGTGGGCCAATTTGGACAAAGACAAAGACCTGGTTCACAGGTCTATGTCACACGCCCTTTCAACTTGCAGAGCAGTTTTATTTCTGGAGAATGTGGTTCCACTGTACGGACTGCATTTTCATCACTGAGGTAATCCTGTTAGTTTTTTAAACGTTACTTTTGGTATATTATTGCATTTTCTTATTTGGCAAATCTCCTATAATTTCTCTATCAGACTGTTGTTTGTTTTTTGCTATTGTTTTTATTATTTTTGTCCCTTGCTATTTCCTGTTGCTGATACCCAGGTTTGGGAGCTTTGAAGCTGCATCTCACCTGTGTTTTTCTTTCCTTATTAATGTTTTTTTTTTTTTGTGTTGTTTGAATTTTTTTATTTGTGTCTCTGACAGACATGGTCCCTTTTCTCTGTCAGTCTTGCGGCATCAATGATGGCGGGAGCTTCAGCCATCGGACTCACTGTGTCTATGGTGGCGGCCATCGTTCACGGTGGGCGAAGCCTCTTGACTCACTGCCGCTTCCCTGACGCCATTGGCTACTCCAGCATCACCAATGAGTGTCCTTTTGACCCCACACGCATCTATGTGAGTGCTTCAGAGTGTGTGCTTCAGATGCTGAGATCAAAGTGCAAACTGTTAGTTTTTCTGCAGCTGCTGGCTCTTTGAATAGCTGACTGTTGTCACTGCAGCATAATCACAGCGGAGCCGTGTGGCTGTGCGTGATGGCATGACTCCCTGGTGTGCGTAGTTCTGTCCTTTGTGTCACTCAGTCAGTCACACTCTGCAGCCCATGGGCTGGGGGCAGAAATACTGACCTGACCCTGTCAGCCCACTTTAGGCTCTTTCCTGTTCCAGTGTGCTGCAGATGGACTGTCAGGCGAGCTCAGCCTCAGAGCTTCATCAGCTCTTCTTTGGCTTTTTATCTTGTAGTCTACAATTTGTCAGTTAAGTGACCTTTGTCTCAAGATGGATTAAAACTTGACACAAGAGGTTAATGGTGGTGAAGTTGCGTAGGTGTCAGATTTTACCCATCAATAGCACAAACAGCACTAAATGGTCATACAATGCCAACAGCTATTTTGTTTATATTCGCTCACCCAGAGCAGACACGTGACCCGTTACATTATTAAACAGGAGACTGCTGTCATGCTGTTTGCTTACAGTGCATGGTGTTATTCACTGTCCTGGCAGTGATCACGAGGTTAAGCTGAAGCTCTTGTAGCCAGACAGTCAAACACACTCACACACAGGTAACACCGATTCACGAGCTAACATTAAATGATTCCATATTGAATTATTATATTTGATTTTGGACTTAAAGTTTTTGCATACATTCCTGTCACCAGCGTTGAAGTCTGGGTTACTGATGAGGTCTGTAGACTTTAACATTACACAATAATGAGTAAAAATCAGCAAGACAAAGTAGTTAAGCTATCCTGTTTTAAACAAACCCCTCAGGTTAGCCAGACTTATTTGAATGAAATAATAAAGGTTGACCCACCCCTAACAGTGAAATTTACACTCAAACTGCTCAGTTAGTTTTGTTATGATTAGTGTTATTTAAGATGTGCTCTACTTTGGATTTATTGAATTAATAATAATAATAATAATAATAATACCAATAATAAAACCATGTTGTTCAATCAGAGCTGCATATTAGCTGGGGATCTCAGATATGGCAGCCAGGGAAATGTATTACCTTACCTGCAAAATGTTTCAGGCTTCTGGTTTGAGAGATACTTACGGGCAGTAATGACAGCTATGCAGCGTTTATTTATCCTTGTTTGTTCTTTTTTTCCTGCATTCGGCATATATCCCCAAAGAAAGCTCCAATCTTTGAACTAAAGCTTTCCCTGTCTTTGTAGTTAGCATACTGAGCGAAAGGTAGCTTTTTTTTTTTTTTTCCCATGAATTCCATTTCTATGCTTTTTTTACTTTTATACAGTCCCCTCTGCATATTTTATTCAGAGTGCCAGCTCCCCTGTGCTCCACAGCTGTGTTAAAAAAAAACAAAAACAAAACAAAAACAAAACAGTACTACATCATTACCCGATTTATGTGCATCTCTCAAGCACCCTTGCTGCCGTTTGTGCTCTATATGGTCCAGCTGGGCTTTGGAACTGACTCAATTTTTTTATCCCACCCCACAGAGTACCACTCTGATCCTCTGGTTGCCTCTGATTGTGACCTGTGTCACCCAAGTGGTGTTTTGTGCCCGGTGCTTTGCTGTCTGCATTTCATTCCTGGGTTTGCAGTGCTGCCCCAACAGAAAGATACACAGAGACTATGGCAGAGCGGTGAGATAGTTAGTCACGTACGCTTACAGATGTCACACTTGCTGTCCTGTTAGCTAGGACAGCATCTTAAAACTGCCCCAAAATAATTCCTGTGTGTTTTGTTTAGATCAATGTGGTTAGGCCAATAGAAACAGCTGCATCCTGTCGCTATACTGAACCTCCAAGATCTTCGGATGATTTTCCAGCTCGACATACTCAACCACCAAGAAGCTATCACGAATCTCCGAGACGGACCACTGCACCCCCAAGACGGCAGCAGCGACCTCCTCCCCGTCAGCACCGCAGTCTTCCTCCTTCAGAAAGGCAGCCTCTTCATCCACCGTATGGAGAAAGGTCAGGCAGACAAAGGCCAGAGACGATGGCTGGCAGCCACCAAAGGGCACCAGAGCAACACCAACTGCTGAAGAGGGGTACGCTGGAAAGGTCCAGCCTCTGGATTTAGCCAAATTTGACAGGTCAGAACTGAGGCCACGAACTGTACATGCAGCTCCAAACATCATATTCACTATCCTGCTTCCTGTCAGTTTGTCAAAGCTAAGGACTATTTAATTTACCAGTGCAGTTTATTTGAGACCAAACTTAATGCATGACATTCCTGCAGGGTGTGTGTGTGTGTGTGTGTGTGTTGCTTTTTCCCGCAAGCGAAATTATTCATATCAGGATAGAAAGATATGACAAATCTTCGCCAGTGTGGACACAGTCCCAATTGTCACTTTCCAGTGAGTTATTTCATTTAGAGTTTAAACCTGACATTGGGAAATATGCCTGTCTGGAGTTTGACTTAGCAGGACTTGTACTACTATGTTTTGGTTTTATGCATATAATCCAGGAGTTGTCCCCAGAAATGAAGCACCGCAGTGAGTGAATGTACCATTAACCTTTAACCCTTTTTTTTTTTTTTAAAAGAGAGAATGAAACAGATTTGCATGTATGTTGAATTTAGTAGAAAAAAAGTCAGGTCAAGAAAATCGAACTTCATGAAAAACGATTGCTGTAAAGTTTTGTATTTATTAAATAAATGAAGTTTTTATTCAGACTCAGATGCTATCAGAACTGCGACTGAGAACATTTTATTTAAATATTTGCTAATAGCAGCGGCTATAGTCACCTGACAGGTACGACAAGTTACACTCACATGTAGACATGTAATGACACTTACTTCCTGTCAGGTGTGTGTTTATAAAAGCCAGCATTGTGCCTTGACAGGCTGCAGATCCATGACAGTAATGCTGAGCTGTCAGACAAGACATTAGCCTTGACCATAATTAAATGAATGCACTGCATACATGAACCGGAAATGAGGAAAAAAGACCACACATGCAGCTTTGAAACATTTAGGTATATTTCTATTTCAGGTCCAACGGATCAAACATGACATCCTCGTGTGAGGTTTTCATGCAACAGAAAAATAGGAAGGAAGGAAGGAGAAGCTAGGAGGGCAGAAAGAAGGTTAGTGTGTGTGTGTGCGTGTGTGTGTGTGTGAGGAGTATTTATCCAACACAAGGTACCAGTTTACCAGAGGCAGTGACAATAGAAAAGGGTTAAACTGTAATCGGCCAAGGGGTAGAAACTGTTGTTCCTCATCCTATCAGCAGAGGGCAGTGGCACCGTAGGATTTCCAAAGCAGAGGTGTGGCTGGTTTTGAAGCTCCTGTGCAAATGTTTGGTACAGGTTCACCTTAAATCGAGTTTTAATGCCGTGTGGATGCAGCCAAACCAACACAGCTCCAAGGCTCAGATTGCCAGTTCATTTTGCCACCATTGCACACAGTTTCAGTCTGTGAGGTAGTATTTTTACTCGTTTTAATCTCTCACAGCAGGCAGACACTCTCTCCCACACTGTAAACTGAAGCCTATGTATACCCTGCTTTGTGGAGCTGCGAACCCACCTGAAATAAAGGAATTAGTCTGAATTTTAACAGGCAGGCGTCAGTATCCCATTTAAAAGGAATATCCTCACACCTTAAGGAAAAAAAAAAAAATTGTAGAATAGAAACGACGTCCTTGACCGTTAAAGGCCATGGTGAAATTTAAAGATTCAACATTTCAGCTTTGCTAAATGCCAGTGATGGAATAAGTACTCAGACCATTAGGTTAAAGACACAATAACACTAAACATTGGAAAAAAACTGAATTCAAACTCTTTCCTTAAGTTAAATGTACAGCAATATCGGCAATAAAGTCTACTTAAAATATCATAAGGAAACATAATTTCTACAGAGAATCGCCTTTGTCAATGTTATACTCCAATATTGGATCATTATTGATGCATCAACATATGCAGTAACTTTAAGTAATAGTTAATTAAGGTGGAGCTTATTTTACCTGCTACATCTCAGTGTTAAACTAAAACATAACTTATAGACATAGATTTTTTTATTTATTTTTTTTAAACATTGCATCTTATTCTAAAAAAGGAAATAATGGTAAATTTAGTCAAGTTAAAAAAAAAAAAAAATCTAAATGCGTAATTCCTGTACTTAAGTGCTGCACTGATACAAGTCCAGTGCTTGCTAAATACACACGTATTTTTAGTATCAGCCTATAACAAGAAAGAAATACCAGTAAACTGATTGTTTTGGTTTTCTTTTTTAACATATCCACTACTGCTTTTCAAGTGGTCGTGAACTTACAGCCTTAAGATTCTTGTCCATTAAACCAAGAATAATTATGCCTGAAAATACGTCATCAGTTATAACATCAAGACAATAGTTCCTCTCTTAAACATTTTTATTTTGGTGTGAATGTATCACCACAAACGTCAACTTCTAATTTTATTTTAGCCTGACAAGTGTTTAGCTACGTCACAGACTTTGAAGTGTGTGTGTGTGTGTGTGTGTGTGTGTGTGTTTGTTTTTTTTTTTTTGTTTTTTTTAAATCGTCAAAACAGAGGATGGCAATAGTGATCTGACAATGGGGGCCCATCAAAAGATACGTAATATGTAAAGGCGATGCTGGCACTGTTGCAACTAGTGGCTCTGTTTATAATCTGCGCATAATTGTATTATTGAATCTTGTTTTTTTTTATGAGAGTGAAGTGGTTTAAAGTTGAGACTGATTCACTTCCTCTGTCCTCCACATATTAATCTTATTTGCTGGAACAGCCATCCATTGACAGTATGTCAAGGATTGCCAGAAGTGCTCGTATAAACGCTGCCACTGGTTTCTGTCTGGAAAAAGCCTAAACATCTCAATCAGGACAAGTATGTGAACTTGCTCCTGTCTCATGACACATGTCCCTTCATCTTACTGCTCTGTAGGCAGACTAATCCAGGAGGTTATAAAAGCATTCAGATAGAGAGTGACGAGCAAGCCCTTAGTGAGAGTTCCTGTCTGTCGTGAGGAAAAGAGAGTGGGATCAGGGTTGATCCCAAAGCAGGACAAATATTAAGTCATTTCTGCCTGGTACGGTGTGTAGGAGGTTGCAGAGCTACAAAAAGATACCGCTGTGCATCAACTGTATCTGTGTTGTCATCATCAGGTTCATAGGATCATGCAGTATAGTCACAAGTCACAACTATCTTAAGTTTACTGCTCGTTGGTAAAGAACTTTAAAATACTTACAAATTAAGGAACAACACAACATAGTAATACTGTAAAAGTTAGCCTCAAGCACACAGTGCATATGCACATGCACGCACACACATTCAGACCAAATGCACAGCCATACTTTATAAACACATGGCGGCTCAAAGGATATGTGCTACTGGTGTCGTTGATCAGACGCATTATGGGAATTCCTTATTTCACTAGGTTTTCATATTCTCCAACTTTTACAAAAACCACATATCCCAGAATGTTTAGTCTTGACTCACATTTTCTTTCTCTCTCTCTCTCTCTGTCATTGTAAACTAGAACATGAGAACACGATAATCCTAAACAACATATCAAAATAAAAGCACAATAAGATTAGAAATAAATAAATAAAACATGAAGGAGGAAAACAATATAAATTTACAAATAGAAATAAAAGAAAAAAAAAAACACTTAAAAAAAGAATGCGAGTAGATGTTGATAAAAGCCAAATGGGATCTCAGGGCTTCGGTTTCTCAGTAAAACATCTCAATGACACCGTCCCCAACCAACACCCCATTCAGATCAGACCAGGAAGCTACGCTACATAATACTGCCTTTCAGTGCCAGAAAGTGTGCACCATACATGAAGACAAATGGACTTCATCCTATGATATACATCGACATACACTATATACATGAAGTACATGTGTTTCTGGGGGAGAAATTCAGCAATCCCAACCCTGCAAAAATAAGAAGAGGAAACAAAAACCCTTTGTCACAAACTCCCTGGAATCAGACCTTACAGAGAAAGAGAGAGATATTCAGGAACCCAAGCAGACACCTCTGATGATTGACCTTTAAATATATGCGTGTCCCATCATCATTTTTCCCAAATATAAAAATGAAGCAAAATGATAGTGATGACTTATCCTCTTTAAAATTCTTCCATCCTTACACACAACATAAAAATTAAGATGAGATGAGAGATGAGAACCATCATGCAATGATTAGAGTGACTGGTTCAAAAGCAACAGAGAGGGTGAGGAAGGAGCAGTCGTAGTGGGTCAGTAGTTCAGAACTGGGAGGCCGAGCTGGGGTCGCACTGCAGTAGCCGGACGATGGACGGGTCGCTTTTGGCACCTTTGATAAACTCTTCCAGGGACAATTTGCCTGCAGAACAGACGCAGAAAGAGCTAATAAGAAAAACAGACATCATTTTTGCAGCACTGCATCTTTCCATTGTTAAATACTTATTTGAATAAGTCAAAGTTTGAAAAGGCATCATTAGAATTTTTATCTAAATACATGTTGAACTCTTCATTGGTTACTGCCAACGTTAATTTTATATATTCAGGATCTTGCACAATTAATCAGCTTCAGTAAGAACCTAAGTGTTTATGCTTTTTATCATGCGCTGTCAAGGATTCTACTTGACCAAAAAAAAAAAAAAAGAAAAAAAAGTTTGACTGGACAATTGTTTATTTTATCTTGTAGGTTTTGGTCTTGGATTTTGGTTAACAGTATTCTGGCCATGCTACCATTGCGGTTCTATGAACAGTATAGATGGATCTGTAGGCTGGTTGATCCAACTTTTTGGTCCAAAGGTTTTGTTTCCCAAGGATGAACCATAATGAATTTGGAGAGCCCAACTTCTCATTTAGCACTGTCAAATGTTAGTTATTTTGGATTTTTAGAAACATCTGTCAAACTTTTGGGTCCATTGCCATGACATTTGGCACTAGCACTATATTCAGACTGATAGCTTTGTAGACTCTTTGAATTTTCCTGCAATGCCATCATCTAACAGCCATGAACTTCAGTACACACGCTTATGCTCCACACAGGGAAAAATGAAATGCCTTCCATGGAAAAATTCTGACATTCCCTGCAGCCCCTGGTGTACTTAGTGGTTATTGCTAATTAGGAAATGTTGGTGTACTGACAAACTAAGTTGATGGTGGAGAACTTAATGTTATACCTACTAACATGTCGGCAATGTGATTGTGAACGTATTGCCGTTCTCTTGTGAGTTACTTTACGGGCAATTTAGCAGGCCTGTAAGTTTCAAGCAATGAAAAGTTGATCTGTTTTAGTCATTTTTGTAAATAAACACAGTGTACAAAGACTATGATGGATGGCCAAATGCTTGTTACACATAAAAAAAAAAAAAAAAAATAAAGTATGCAGTTCTATACTCTCTCAAATATCCTGTTTCCATTAAAATCTGAAGTTTCATATTTATCTGTTGCTGCTCCCTCCTGTCTTTTCCTCTCAGCATATTCATCCCTCCTTGTTGCCATTTCCTCACCATCATTATTGAGGTCCATTTGTCTGAAGATCTTATCTGTCCTCTTCTCCGGCGTGGCTTCATCCTCTGGCATCTTCATCACTGATGACACCATCTTGTAGATGGCCTGAGAGGCAGAGCAGCAGAGCGAGGAAGAGAAACAGGGATGGTCGGGTCGGAGCGAGAGAAAAGAAAGACAAGTGTATTCAGGCCAACTGGGAGCTATTGAGGAGTCTCAGCAGGGGAGAACTAAAACAAAAATGAACTAAAAAATAATGTCCCTGCAGCTTTCAAGATGCTGATATACACACTTTTTTAAGTCCAGATGATTCACTTAAATTTATTAGTCCCTATGCTGCGAGCTGCAACCTGGGCAGCTTTTCCACAAATACCCACGCAGGGTCTATATGCCTGTAGAAACACACTATCATACCACACTGACAGAGATTGTATGCCAACAGCATAGAGGAGTTTACAAGCAAGGCTTAGAGTATTGATCTGATACATCTTTATCTGTTGACTGATACAATCCCCTTCCGTCCCCCGATAGCAATATATTAACCTCGCAATTGAGCATTGAGGAGCTGTGAAGGAGGAACTGGCCTCAGGGGCAGATCTACAGTCACCTTACCAACTATAGGCCAGTTTCACAGCAGCATCCTCAGGAGGCGAGGTTGTCTGAGCTCGTCTGGGCTTTTCAGCTTTAAGATTTTATCTCCTGGACTATAAAATGGAAGTTCTTGTGTACCTTCAGAAAGGATGTTTAGCAGGTTATGTATTGAAAAATACTGAGCCATATAACAACGAGGCTTAGTGTACTACAGTACAGGCCAAAAGTTTGAACACACTTTCCGATTCATTTGAATGAGAAGGTGTGTCTAAACACCTGTGTCTAAATATCATCGAAAATATTCTTTCAAATTGCTATGTAAGTAGCTGGGGAAGCACTTTTCAATCACTCGAAACAGCTGGAAAGAATATTTTCCTTTAAATCTTGTCGGAACTGGGCATGTAAGGTGAAGTCCGAAAATGTGCTATGAAACAAACTTGACTACCCTGAAACAATTTCTCTGTCTCCCTCAGTCTACAGTGACACAATGGGCCCCTCCTCTCTCATCCAGCGGTGCGTAACCTCAATGATCTTGTGGATAATCCCAGCATTCTGCACACTCAGGGATAAACTCCAGTTAAATTTAACTCACTAATCCATGAGAACTCAGAAACACATACACACGCACGCACGCAAACACTTGCACTTGTTGCACTATTCCTGTGGGGTTCACTCACTGACATAATACATCCTACGGCCCGTTAACCAAACCTTAATCATCACAATTGAATGCCTTACCCTAACCCTACAGCCAAGTCTTAAGCAGTGTCTACCCATAGGGACGCCGACATTCATCCCCACAGTGACACAAGTCTCTACGGGTTAGTGTGTATTCAGACTGAAGTCTCCACCAGGATATAGAAACAAGCCCAGGGACATCACACAGTCAGGTCCTGAGTCTGGTATCTCAGTGTATTAGTCTCTCTGTTTCTCCTCTTTAACAGTGAAAGGGTTACACGTCGCACAAATGTTAGGAGTCACTGTAGAAGTACAGTCCAGTGTTGCAATCAGCACGTTAAATATGACCATTAAACTATTTGTATTTTAGTTCCCTATGCATACTGAAACAAATATATAATTTTCACAGTTTTACTAAGAACTCTATTTTGGTCCATGTAGAATGTGAGTGCCTGCTTGGAATAAATATAGACCAACTTTTTACTTTAAATTGCTCCCTAACTGTTTCTGAAAAGCTTGGTTTGAGGACTGTTATTGAGGATATCATAGCTAAAGATAGAAATGATGGCAGTCTATTTTCCAAATATTGGGGGAAAATGAAATTGGTTCAATTATGGGATATTGGAAGTGTTCTTTTGGTGTTCCAGGGACTAAACCTCAGGACATTTCAGCCTCTGTTTGGTCAGTCAGTCAGTCAGTCCACCTCTTTGCTTCAAGCTGAAATATCTCATCGGTGGTGTTTGGCATTGGTAATTTTGATTGATATTTTTGATATATACTGTCGTGTTTGGTTCGCACATTGTCTCTGAGGTGAACAGCGGCCCTTAAAGATGCCCATTATCCTTTCCAAATCCAGATGACTCAACTCAGCCCTTGCTCACCTGAACGATCTCCAGCATTTCTTCACGGCTGATGTACCCATTTCCGTCCAGGTCGTACATGCTGAAGGCCCATTTCAACTTCTGCTCAAGCTTGCCACGAGATGTCACGCTCAAGGCAATGATGAACTCCCGGAAGTCTATCGTCCCATCTCCATTGGTGTCAAAGGTTCGGAAGACATGTTCAGCAAACTTGGAGGCGTCACCGTAGGGGAAGAAATTGGCATAAATCTTCTTGAACTCCTCTACGTTCAAGGTGCCACTGGGGCAATCCTTCAAGAAACCCTGGTTGACAATATGAGACAAGACAAGGGTGACAGTAGTTCATTTAATGGTCTCCAGAACAATACAACACACATCACGGATACAATTTTTACATTAGCTGAAACGCTTACCATACAGGGACAAAACCTTTTAGTTAGTTAGTTTTCAAATTTCTGTAACAAAACTATGGCCAGCAAAAATGCCTCATTCATGTCATACTCCATTTTAAGGTGACAAAGTACTTCTTCAAAAGCATCTCAGTCATAGTTCAGTCATTCGATCAGTCAGTCAGTTGATTCACAAAGCAGCACTGCGAACGGGAAATGTCGTGCCAGTCTCTCTATGCGTTTAGCAGAGATGTAGCCATTCTTTACAAAGACTTAAGATGGAGTTAGTGGGAAGTCATTGTTCTGATTTAAAGCCTTGAATTAATTTTTATCATTATAAACATAGGTGCTGTTGGAGGGCCAATGCGACTTTGCTCTGATCAGAGAAAAAGATGTACGGTCTGTGTTTCTGACATTTCACTAAATGTAGTCTGGCTTTCTGACTTGAAACTCAGATTTAGTGCCAATAAATCCTGCAAAAAAGACAAGTTGGATTTATTATAGAAGACCTCGGGCCCCTGGACATCCTGGTGAATATACTATGCAATTTTTGACATCTCCACCTTGCTGGAGCTGTTAATCCACCGAGAGCAAACACCATCATGACCGTTGTCAGCGTGAGGGGACCTGGGGTCAGCGAAGCTTAAGTCGCAATCCAGGGGGGTGACGTTTTAACATGTACAGCCCTTATTCAGGACAGCTCACACAGCTGTTCAGTAGGTCTAATCCATGCATAAAGCCATATAGCCATTACACAAACATCAGCAAACAAGATCAGATAATTCCGGCAGTCAGTCCACTGGGGCACTTCATCACACCAAGATCTAATCCAGTATTCCTTGTGGATTACCAGACTGGGTTATGCTCAGTAACAAACATCACATTCATTGCGGCTGTTGGTATTACTAATTACTGGTGAAACATGACTTTGCTGAGGGAGGAGGGCTCTGAGAGATCCATTTTTATGAGACGACCCTGGTCTTAAAAATTTCTTCTATTACAGCATGGGATACTGTTCTGTACTTTCTTTATGTTTCGGCAGAGTCTTCATTTGTCATTAAGTGTTGATATAAGTTGGCAAGTGTTGACAGATTTTTGTAGCTCAACCTGACTGACTGAATTAAACTTGACAGGTGTAAATGTGTGACAACGCTAGTATGCAGGTTTTAACGCAGTTGATGTTACCCACTGAAAGTGTCAATAACTTCAGCCCAACAGATCTGATTGATGGACGTGGATGTTTTTTTGTTTTGTTTTTTTTTGCAGAAGTTGAACATTTTAAGAACCCAAAACCTAAAGCAGGCCCAGGACACCATTAAATGTAAATATAATTTTTCTACTGCTGGTTTTGTGAGTTGTACCTTGTACCACTCCTGCAACTCATGGTCAGAGAATTCGGTATTCTCTCGGAGGTCCTGCAGCATCTCGGGCCGCAGCTTGCTGTTCTGTTTCCCCATGGTAACGGGACAGGGCTCTCAGTTTCCTTGACAACAGCAGCAACCGTAGCTCCAGCCAGGCCGCCTTTCACACCTGTCAGTCAGAGATAAAGAAAACAGGACGTCAGCAGAAATTGAGGAGAGAGGAGGATGAACTCTGGTGACAAATGAGAACAGAAAACAGGTTGGTCAGCAAACAGCAGCCCGTCACAGGAGCCGAGCATCAGGAAATATAAATTAACAAGAGTAAGGACATTTGACTCCTCAGCAATAGTTCTGCAACAAACGGGGTTTGCTTCTTCCAATTAAATTGCCAAAAGCTATTTCATACAAGAAAGGGACAAATTGACAACACGACTCTGTGTAGCCCCACAATGACTTTCAGCCTCTTTTTAATGAAATCAAAATGAGCCCTGTCACAGCACTGTAGCCCAGTTCCCTTGACACGAGATGTTATGCAACTCAGCAACTCTTTAAACTGCTGAATTACATTTGCAAAACATTAAATAATCCCAAGCGCACCCCTGTTACGCCAACCGTTGGCCCGCTGATCACATTTATGAGTTTATCTGGCCAGCTGTGTGTTTGTGTGTCAAATCAGCGCGTGGCATGAGTGTGTATGTGTGGTTGTCCAGATTTCCTAATCTTCCCTCTACTCAAACTGCCTGATGAAACACGATTGCAGTGATGCAACAACGTATTAGAAGAGAAGGAAACCAAATTTAATTCTTTCTTTTTTTTTTTATTCCTCCCTTTTTTCTTTTTTTACCCTAAATTCCATTCATTTACGCATTACTAATGATGCCATTTATGCATTTTTAATGGGATTTTTAGAGGATAATTATCAGATTAGAATATATGACAATATTTTTAAAGGCCGTTTGGGGAAATATGCCCACCCTGTTCACCTACCTTAGCATAAAGACTGGAAACAGACCTACAAAGAAAGAGCCTGTTCAATGGGAACAAATTTCTCCCTAGAGTGGTATGGGAGTGGTATTTGTTACTTTCAATGCAAAGTTCCATCAAAGGGCAAATTTAAGAGCTCAAGTCCCACAAAATTAGCAGAGCATCATAAAACTCTCATCAATTTAAACTTGAAGATAGCCTTTATTTCCTGGTAAATTTGAAAATCAGGGTAACGATCTTATGGTTTGAAGGTTGTATCTAATAGAAGGCTATAATTAAAAAATAAATTAATGAAATAATCAAATTTTCTCTTTTAGTAAAAATATGTGTGGTTTCATAGATTTTTTTTTATTTTTATCGATAGAAATGTGCATGAAGTAGGAATTTCATTTGTTCCAAAATTTGTCTCTATTGCTGACACCTATCAAACATACAGTATAGGCCACACCTTCTCATTCAAATAAATAGGAAAGTGTGTCCAAACTTTTGTCCTGCACTGTATATGTGGATCCTTATAGGACTTGTTCATATGTACTGCACCAGCTTTGTGCAGAAAGAAGAGCAAACTTTTGCTTCACTATTGTACCAGATAATGTGTGTTTTGTGTGTGTGTGTGTGTGTGTGAATGGTGATTAAAAATACAGTACCACCACGCTTCGTGCACCTCCTGATGAGACTTGTCTGACCTTCCTGACCTCCAATCTTTCCACACTCATGCTAGGCAATTACGCCACCAACTTCATGTGAATATCTGTCTGTGTGTGTCTGGTGGGGGGGGGTTAGGGTTACAGTTTGAGCTAGGGGGGGTGGAGTGAGAACAAGCATAGGACTGTTTGTGTTTATATTAACTGGAAGTCAGAGAGTATGTGTGGTGCGTGGAGGTGGGCGGTGCGAGTGCCGCGGGTGTTTATTACGGCCTGGTGAGAGCTTCACATACACACAGGCAAAATCCATACACCCAGCGGTCTCTTTCCTCTGCTAATATCATTAAGCTCCTCATCCTGAAGTCATTAGAGCAAATGCTTGTACACTGACAGTAATGCTTCCAGCCTATTCCCAGGTTACTGAAGGGAGAAGTGTAGCCATCAATTATGATCTCCTCTTCTCCGCTTGGGGACTTGTGAATGGTGCACTCACTGAGGATTAGGAAACAATACAACGGCCCTCTCCCGCCTGGAATAAAGAGCTTGTGTCCAGACTGTACCTCAGTATAATTTGCATTTCCAACTGTTCAATGTTTCTTCCTTCCCCCAAACACAAGAAAATCTCATTTTATGTGCTTCTGTTTCTCTTCTAATAAACAAACAGCATACACCTCATTTCAATTTCCTTCAGACAATGATTAATTGTTTACTGTGGTAAATGGGGATATTTCCCATAATTTCCTCTAATATAGTGAGGAGCTGTTTTCAGCGTTCACAACAAATCTTGTTTTTTTTTTTTTAACAAGTCAAATACCACTAAACCACCCATCTTAATGGGTCAGCGTTAAGCCAAATACGCCATCCAAGGACAAAAGCCGACACTAGTAACTGCGTAGTGCCTGCAGTGGTGAGATTACATATACAATGTGCAGCATTCGACACTATCGATCAGGGCATCCTGCTGGACAGACTGAGACTTTGGGTGGGATTATCTGAGTCTTGAATTGGTTTGATTCCTATTTGTCAAATAGGAGATTCTGTGTCTCAGTCACAATACAACTATGTCTATTCATTTTCCCATGTCAAGTATGGAGTGCTTCAGGGGTCAGTTGTTGGAACAATTTTATTCTCATTATACTCGCCCCCTCTTGGATGGATCACCGAAACGTATGGTGTTTTTCATTTTTATGCCAATGACGCACAGCTACACCTGCCTGTGAAACCCAGCGACCCTGGATCTCTTAGTTCCCTTGCCAACTGCCTTATGGACCTGAAGAAATGGATGGCGAACAGTCTTACAGTTGAACTCTGATAAGACAGAGGTCATTGTCATTGGGTCCCAGCACATGAGGGAACAAATCCTGCCATCTGTTGGTGCTGTCTGTTGCAAGTCTGTCAGTGCGTGGTTTGATTCCACTTTAAATTATTAGCAGCACACCCCAAAGTATGTGCAATCATGTTTTTATCATCCTAGAAATATTGCCAAAATTAGAGAGTTAAGGTTTTAACTTGGAATCGCACAGACCAATTTACATGCTTTCATCTCGTCCTGCCCAGATTATTGCAACAGTCTTTTTACTTGCCTGAGCTAAAGTCTATAAATTGACTTTTAACCAGGACAAAGAGGCAGGATCATATCACACCTGTTTTAGCATCTTTACACTTGCTCCCAATATGTTTTAGGACAGATTTTAATTTTTATTGATTACTTTTAAATGTCTTCATGGTCTTGCCGCTTGCTACATTTCTGACCTTTTAATACCCTATGTGCCAGTGCATACCTTGAGATTCTTAGACAAAGGTCTGCTGGCTGTTCCAGAGGTAGAGCTGAGTCAGTAATGTTTTTAAATCCCTTGTTATAAACATACTTTTATCCTTTCCTGATTTTATTTGAATTAAATCTTTTTACCCATTTCATGTTTTATTGTTCTGTTTCTTCAGTGGTGTAGCTTTTTATTTTGTACTCCAAACTGTTTGCTGCCTTGTAAAGCACTTTGTAACGCTGTGCTCTATAAATAACATTCATTATTATTATTATTATTATAATAAAATCAGTAGGTAATTTCTGTGTTACAGCAGGTTGAGTGCAGCACTGCACTTCAGATGAGCTTTTGAAAAACACACCCAACATGCACCCACTTTTCAATACCTGCAGAAATTAATAATAGCTGCCAACACTGCCCGATCGTCAGGTGGAGAGCACAGCTGCAAAACAAACAGGCTGCGCCACTTTATGTGTGTCATTGTGTGGGTTGGTGGGGTTGTGGGTGTGCATGAAGAACATGGAGAAGAAGATGACATTCAATTGGAAAGACAAAGATGCTTAAAATGCAGCAACTAATGCTTCCTGATGGCACTCAGAGAGAGAGAACTGAGTAGTCCTTCGCATTAATTGGCTTGAGGCAAAAGTGAACGAAGTAAGTGCATAAAAGGAAAAGTGTGTACATGAGACAACAGACATTTATGCTGAATCTATGCTGAGTGATCATAAGAGCTGATTTTAAATGAATCAGACCAATTAGCCTTTCTTGAAACTATGCATTAGTACACTGTGTATATTAATGTCTACTGAGAAAAAAAGAAAAAAAAAAAAAAACAGTTGAAGTGAACTTTGTTGTCAGTGCTTTAGCTTGTCAGACAGCTCCATCCTTCAGAGCTACATTAAATAAATTAAATAAAATAAGAGGGATGCAAGCCTTTGCAGGTAAAATAGTAACTGCACTTCTATTATGTAACAAATACACCAAGTACTGTGGAGAAAAAAAAAAACTAAAAAAAAAAAAAAAAAAAAAAAAAACACAGTTTGAGCTACATGCCAACTGGACAAATGCCATCCATTTTCAGTATATAGCAAATAACCCAGAAAGTCAGCAGCTGCTTTTTTTTTTTTTTTTTTTTTTATAAAGGTGCATGTCAAGACAGCAATGTGTCTGTGCACCTAATTTAGCCAAATTTCCAAAGCTAACAGCTAGCAGCCACTGCTACCGCAAGTTATTCTCTACAAACAGCATTAAATGGCAACCCAATTAGTGTAAGAAGAGAGCGTTATCAAAAAATTGACCCGAACATATAATGAAAATAGCTGTTCAATGAGGATTAGCCCCATCTGCCAGAGGAGGTGATCATTTCTACGGGTTCAACACAGCCCCAGGAAACCAACTCACAGAAAGTGAAGGTGTAATCTCTCCCTCCCTGTTTTTATTCTTTCCTTGACCTGGCTTTGACCAATGAAATCTCCCCTGGATGCCTCCCTATTGATCCCTGAATCGTAGCATCATAAAAATGCTACTGCTCTCACCAGCTATAGTTTTAATCCCCCACGGCCCCCAAAACCCAAATCGTTCATACTATCCCTTTATCGTTCATCTGTCCATCCTGAGCCATAAAACACTAATCCATCTCCACAGTCTAAGTGCACAGTGCTTGTTAGTCGTTGTCCAGACCCATCATAAGTCAATGTGCGCGCGCACACACACACACACACAAACACAAAACGCACACACAGAGGCGGACGACCAACCACAAGGCATTCACAGACTCTGTACCATGAACATCTGTTCCAGTGGTACTAAGAAGGTCACCAACCCCTGGGCTGGTGATCCTTGCACAGAATGGCAGTAAGGGGGGAAGGGAGGGTAGAAAAACAGAGAGAGGAGAGAGACACACAATGATGCAACACCACAGAGGGCAAAGGTAAGAGAAAATTAGATCCAAGGACGAGCGGTGCTTCCAGCAGAAAATGATGTGATTTGGCGGTTGAAAGTCTTTTCCAAAGACGACCGCTTGTGTATGATCATCACATTTTAGTCAAGATTAATAAAACACAGCTCTTTTTGACAAATCAGACACAGCTCCTGTTCCAAAGTTGTGGCTCATTGTCCTTGATCCAAGGAAAAGTAGTGTTAGGTAATGGAATCACAATTTAAAAACTGCTAATAGTAATTCTGTTTGTTATTCAGCTCGATTGGGGGGTGTTGTCAGTTCCATCTCTGTGCATTAAATTAACAGGCTGTGATGGTACGTGTCAGCTTTTCACAGGCCGACCAGATGAGTTGATTTTTTTTTTTTTTTCTTATGGTAACTTAAATGTTATCTTATTATCTTATGTTATTTCTTTAGAAATAATCAAAAGTAACTTATGGACTTTTGAAAATAAAAACTACAAAGTGATTTACAGAGCACTGGAAAAATCACGATGAATATAGGGATTTCAATTGACATAAGTTCAAACTATAAAACGGCTTGAAGACTGAAATACACAAAAAAAAAAACAAAAAACTAGTAACTACGAAATACAATCAATACAAAAAAAAATATCTAGATCTCTGTGGTGAAAGCTTTAATTGTTAAACTTTGATTTTCTGTGAGGATTTATTATGCAGTAAAATATTGTTTAGGATTGAGTGTAACATTAAATAGTGAGAGCTAAGAATCTACGTGGTGCAAATTTTAAGATAAAACCCTTAGAGCCTGGTGTTGAATTTGTCATTTAAGCTGCCAGTAGATGCAAGTCTGTGCCAACAATAGAATTGGATTTTTTTTTTTTTTTTTTATGAGGCCAGTTTATTGCCAAGAAACCACTCGGAAGCACCTTACAGCACATCAGTGGATCATAAAAGTAATTTAACTCAGTGAGTTGCCTTCTTTTCTCCTGGAGGAGGATTGAAGCAGGGTTCGCTGCAGATTTTACAGACTTTTGCGTAAAAACCCTCTCACACCGGGCTGGAATGATTCGTCCAGGCAGCCACGTGAAATGAGGGATATTAAAAGTGTATTGACTTGCTGCAGTTCGGGAGGTGCTGGCACCATTGCAGAGGCAGAAGACACTGGCGGACCAATATCAGGTTTTTAATAAAGGGCCTGTTAAAGCGCATCAGTCCAACTGAGGGGACACAGAAAGCATTGGAGGAAAGATTGAGATGGAGTGAGGGAAGCAGGGAGAGTGAGAGAGGGCATTAGGCGGGTCTGACGTCTAGTTTAACAGGCTTTTTTTTTCCTCTCCAGTGTTTAATGTGCTTATAAGATGAGAAAATACTGCCTTCATATCGCCTGCCAACAGCTTGGTCATTAGGGAGGAGGAGGGATGGAGTGAAGATGGATGGTGGAGGAAGAGGGTGGATGGGGTAAAAATGATATGCGGCACTAGAATCAAGCACACAGAGATGGTGCCATGTGAATAAAATGGCAGCTAAAAAAAAACAAAACAAAAACAGCAGGCATCATTGATTTTTTTTCTCCCCTTCATTCAAGTGCTTTCAGCCCCCCGTTGCATATTCTTATTTCACAGCAATCTGAGAAGCCAGACGACTTACACTGCTCATCCATTTTTCTTCTCTTTCCTTTTTAGCCCTGCTACTCTTCATGTTTTTATCTCCCTTGCCATTTTTACACCCTGCAATTTGCCTTTTATTCTCCTGGAACTCCCATCCTGATGACCTAACGCTTCTTTCCATCACACGCTGGGGAGAAATGAAAGCCCTCTATCTGAGCTCGTGTTCATTTGAAAATTTGCAGATCATTTTTCTTCCTCTCTAATGGAGTGATGATTACGACATTCAGTACTCATGTCACGGAGGCAGTGAGCGGAATATTGTGGGGTGTAAAAAGACCAAAACAAAACAGTCACATGATATACCTGGCTACACGTGGGCATGCTTTCAACGTGAGCTTGTACTTGGTCCTCTGTTGTTTGTTGCCAGTAATTTCCTCCGCTGTTATGGTGTCATCCATAAATCATGGATGGAGCGAGGAGTGAAAAATTTTCATCGCAAGTTCCTGACTCTTTCGATGTTTAACCAAAACGAAGATCACCAGCACACCATGTTGCCCCTTTGACTGGCAAAAAACATAGGAACCCTCTGGTGGCACTTTCCTGACTGGTTCATTGCAAGGTTGTGTTGCCCTGAATCAGCAGCGGAAACAGCGGACATTAGCTCTACTTCCAAAGAGCATGATGCAAAGCAAAAATGGAAAATTTGCATTTATGTTAAATCAAAGCCAGTTTCAAATTAACTGATGACTGACCAAATATTGTTCAACTGAAAGATCAATTGACTACTTGCTGCATCCTTGAACCCAGCTTTCCCAAGAGCTACAGTCATCACTGACCCCAGAGGTCTGCTCCACCTATGAGTGGACGGACTATGGCCTTTCAGATCTGACTGTCCCCATATGAAAAAGAAAAAAACAACAAAAACAGTTTTTCTTTGCCCATTCCTACTTTTTCTGACAGTACAACTCCTCAATACATCCAGAAGTGGAGAGCACCAGCAAGCACAGAATGGTCTGGAGTCAGATTCTACATGGCTGCTTTGGCCTCCCCCCGACGTCAGGAAAAATATGTGGCTGTTAAACTTCCACGTGTTAAAAGCTGCTACACTATGATCAAAAGCTAGTTGCTTCAAATGATTTCCATTATTACCTGTGAGGAAATTGGCAACACCAATGCTGCACAACAACATTCCAGCATTTCGTATTGTACACATTGCCTGTTTCTAGTGGGACTCTCCAGTGAAAAGCTGCAGGACAGTTCTTCTTCGGTGCTTTAGAAGAATAATGGCAAAGACAAAATTATTTTTGAAAAATAATGTTTGTAAGAATGAAAGTACAAACATTAGCTGTTAGTTTAACGTCAGCAATTACAAATTCCACAGTACTGTAACTGCATGGACATCCAACTAACTAAATGCTATGTGTAGCCATGTTCCTTCTAAAGAGTGCTTTTCCTTACACCAACTTCCCCACTTTCTGCCCTTAGTCCCACTTTTAGCCTACAAAGAGGCTGCTGATCAATCAAAGGTCATGTGGACAGAATTAACAGCAAGGATGAGTTGTAGAGCAGGTAAAAGTTTGGAGGGATTGATGAAGACACAAGGAGTCAGAAAGAAAAAAGACGTTAATGGAGTGGTTAAAAATAAGAATGAGGACTGGTCCTCAGTGTGGAGCTCTGTCTCCCCTGCTGCACTCAGAGTGTTTTCAGAGCATGTCCAAATTCTGATAATAACTCTCTGTCAAACAGGGAGCACACAGGTACTCCCATATTCACACCTGCATGCATGCACACACACACACACACTTTATAGTGACAGCACAGCATGATGTAGAAAGTTTCCATTTTCTTTTATAGGCCTAATGTGAAAGGGAAAGAGAAGGATGTGATGAAGTAACATTTAAGGTCACATAAATGCAGAGGGCTTAAAAGGCTTATGTGTTATTGACTTCAGAAGCAGGATGAAGGACAGACAGACAGACAGACAGGAAAGCATGGGGCCCAAATAGTCTTTTTTGAGTGTGGTGAGATAACTACCAATGGAAAAAAAAAAAAAAAAAAAAGAGATTATTACAATAAAATTGATAAAAGGATTTGCACTGTCCTGTTCTCTTGAATAAGGACTCTCCATTTTCAAAAACACTGAATATTGGATTATCTTTTACTGCACATGGATCAAACATGTTCAACAAGTTAGTCTCATGAGGTGCAATTATTTATTATTTTCATCATTACTCACTCCATTGCTTATGTAAGTAATCAATTCAATGTTTGGACTACAAACCATTGAAATATATATAAACTATTGAAATGATAAAGTGAATATAGTCATCAATTTATTTTATTCTAATCAATCATTCAGCGTTATTGCAGCAACAATTTTATTATTACATCATACACACTTAATAACGGGCATAAAATGTCAGAGAGAACTGGCCTCTTAATTGCTGCATGAATTTATTCCACCAGTTGTCAAAAGATGGTTAGAAAAACTCTGGAACCGGGGAGCCATTTTGTGCCACCTGCTGGTTGGAATTGCAACAACAAAACCGAAAATTTCTGAACAGAATGACATCCTGTAGCATGCGATAAAGCACCAGCATCATACCAAACAAATCTCCCGCTGGAGCCTCTGAAACCTTTCCTTCAGGCCCCGCAGAACATCAGCAGCAGGGTTAGGGTGAACTCTGACCTCTGACCTCCATCTGGGAGGAGCCTGACCTCATTCATAATAGGGAGGGCAAAGCTATTTCCATCTGGGTCACACAGAAGCAACAATCTTCAGAATATGACCGAACGCTTCCACGCAGCGCGAGTGTTGCCACGTATCCATTACCCAAGCAGCACCATACAGCACCATACAGATCCAGATCCATCCAGCACCCTGAAGTCACACACATAAATCCATCCTTACATGTGTCTGTGGGGAATAAGATAGTTTGTGTTAATAGCTTTCTTGGCACTGGACACATCATTCATGTTCCTGTTAATCACGGACCCGTGTCTCCGTCTGTGCAGCACCTGAATACAGATACAGCTAAAAGATTCGGATCACGTCAGTAGCATGCCACTGCTCCCCAATCAGGCAAAGCACACAGCTTTCTTCTTTGGAAATGATGTCCTTCACAAAAAGAGAAAAAAAAAAAAAAAAAAAAAAAAAACTATCTGCTTGGGCTGTTTGATCTTTACATACACAACATACACATGTGCAAATAGGGCAGCATGCAAGAATGAATGATGCACACATATGGCAAGGGAGAAATACAAACCAGTCATGCCAGAGGGGAGCGAGGATATTCATTGATGTCATATTTAAATAATATTTTTCAAGACGAGGGACTTGTGTAAAGGCTCCTTGAAGCACATCCTTATGAAATATTTACACTGTGAAGATCTTCCTCACAGTTGGTAACAAAAAAAAAAAATTTGCTGTGTAGCCAGCACATTCATTAAAGAGTTCAATCTTTTATCTGCTGCATTCATACGTATGCGAGGCATTTCTGCAGTGTTCAATTAAATTGGACATTTGCATTTGACAATAACAAATGCACACTGAACTCCAGTATGAGTCGAATTCAAAAGCAATATGCTTTAAAGATGAACACTCAGAAAAATACAGTGAATGCAGCAGGACACTAGCACAGCATGGTGTGCATTCATAAAGACCACCGCATTGTTTTGGTTGCAGCAGGAAATTAAGCATTTCCTTTGGTGCTGCTGCTCTGAGAAAGACTGGCGCTCGCTAGACATACGGCCCAGGTCAGCGGTGCATCTGTCAGTGCATTCACAGCAGGAGGGGGGCGGGGGGGGGGCCGAGGGCGCTTGAGCTAGCTTCCCAACTGTAGCGCGCCATGTGTTTGTGTGGGAAGGGTGCGGAAAGGGAAGGTTAGAGGAGACGAGTCGAGTGTCTGCACAGTTGGTGCATCAAAGGGAGTCGAGCTACTACATTAGGCGATCACGCCATATGATGAAGAGAAGGAGAGATAAGAGCAGCACAAAGATGCAACAAAGCAAAAGGAAACAGCGATGGATAATCACTGTCCCACTCGCTCTACCTTCCTCCGTCTCCACACAAGGCCCGGGTGTAATAATATATAAAAAACATCCATAGAGTCTGGTGCACACTGAGCAAACTGAAGACAGGAAACTCAGCTGCTCAAACGGGCAGCCTATGGTATCAGCAGTAGCCTGACTCCCACGGGGAGGGTACAGACACAAGTTCGCTCCCCCTGACAGCTTGACCTCAGCTGCTGAGCTTGTCCCAGAGTGTGTGAGATCTTCTAGAGTACATGGATATTTTTAGATGACCATTGAAGACACATGTACTGCTCTGTGTTTTGAGATAATCCAACAAATTGTCATTTGTCTTTGCATTTTAGCTGCTCGGCCCCAAACAAGACCAAACATGACTAAAATATTCCGTCGTTGTTTCCTTTACCACTGGCTGAAGTAATAAACCATTGTGTTGTTTTTTTGAAGAAAAAGAAAAAGAAAAAAAAAATTAAGCTTACACCACATTCCTACTGAATTCAATCCAAATCATAATCTGAACCCTGATATGAAGCTAGCTTCATGCTAACAGCCGTAGAGTG
This sequence comes from Echeneis naucrates, assembly GCF_900963305.1. Classification (NCBI taxonomy): domain Eukaryota; kingdom Metazoa; phylum Chordata; class Actinopteri; order Carangiformes; family Echeneidae; genus Echeneis; species Echeneis naucrates. The sequence goes on from NC_042521.1 coordinate 15,515,726, forward strand.
CAGGTATCATGGTAATCCTGTGGATGAAGGCTGGATTATAGGAAGATTATTGGAGCAGCTCTCAGCATTGATATGGGGTCCATGCTCATACTGTGCATAAATCAACCAAATTAAGAATCTCTCTCAGATTCATGGTGTCGTTCATTGTCTTGTTTTTTTTTTTGTTGCATTTTGTGATAGATTTACTGTTTGTAACAAAACTTCCTATGCTGCTTCCGCTGCTGATGATCAGTGTCAGTTTGATAAATAAAACTTGTTTGAATTCGCTCATGTCTTTCAATACTTTTCAGTCCCAAGGCCGGTTGAATGTTGTTGCCAGATCAGTGTCTATCAAATGTGATTAAACCACACAACACAGTTTTTATGACTATAGATTAGTTCTTGGGTGTGAACACCTTGATAAACAATATCTGAGAATATGATCAAAAAGCTGAATGTGAAACACTGAACTACCTCAAGTATATTAAATTTCCGTCGGCCATTTCAGTTTCTTGAAACCAGAAGAAACTATATTTGGAGAAGGAGAAGCTGAGGAGGAGTGACGGCTGGATCTGACCTGATCGTCAGGTAGGTTGTCATGTGTAGTACAATCTGTCAATCACAGTAGTCATGCCCTAATCCATCCCCTGCCTTATGGTCTATTTTCCTCTAAAATATGAACATCATGTTGAACTGAAAAAAAAACAAAAAAAAAAAACACTTAAAATTACAGAATGAGACCATGAACACATTAGGAAAGCATTCACTGAGCCAGTAAATTAAGTGAGAGGTGGTGCCGTTCTCACGTAAACTTCAATTCAAATCAGATTTATTTTTACAACTAGAGGAGTCGCCCCCAGATGGCCATTACATAGACTGCAGGTTTAAAACTCTTCTCCATTAGGTTCACGTTCCAGACCCAGTCTGCATCTGCTTTTACAGACAGTCTGTGGATAGAATGTTTTCGGGTGTTTTTTCCTCACTTAATCATGAATAAATTATACACACACACACACACACACACACACACACACTGAACCAATGAAATTTGGCTTTCATTCCAACTGTAGTTTCTGTTTTTACAATAAAGTGCAACTGGGGACAATTGCTAGTGTGAAGGAAAAAAAAAAAAAAAAAAAAAAAAGTGTATTCAGCCTCTTCCCGGACACACATAAAATTGTTGAAGTTATAATTGACATTCTGTCTGAGAAAACTGATTACTAAACAAATCTGTATGCTCAGGGGTCAACACTGCAGCTATTCCTGCTGCTGAGGAGAATCCATATATAGTTCCATCTTTAGGTGCAATCGATCTGCTGACACACAACAGCCGTCTCCCCTATCCTCTTACTATCCGCTCCTTTTTCTTTTCCTCCCTCCCTCCTCCATCTCCTCAGACCATCTCCAGTGTCATTTTGTCATTTTCAACAGCCCTTGATCTTTGCTAAACGCCCTGGGCCTGGCTTGGTGCTGCCTGAGCTCCCCTGGCGTCACTGCACTAGATCTTTCTGTCCTGCTCCTGCCAATGTAAACTGGCATCGGGACCGCTAGAACATAGCCCCCTGGCCTTTCTCCTTGTTACTAAACTAACCCAAAAGTAGGTTCAGATGCATAGTGTGCTGGGACACATGAGAGCAGTCACAATGTCCTGGTTTCACTGCCTGGCTCCTTGGACAAGATATCAAAGGCATAACGGAGGCTGAGGGCAGGCAGTCTTTAATACCCCGCACATTACCACGAAGGGTTCCAGCTTTCAGCAACAATGCAAATGCTATCATTCAGCAAGTTAATCATCAGAAAACGTATTCTCTGAAGGCCAGTTTGGACAGCTGTTATTCCAGTGTACATGCTTTTATAAGGGAAGGTTAAACAGGACACTGAATCAAACCTCTCTTCTTTCAACCTGCCAACAGTATCACGTTGCCTGGGAAGTGAATTGACCCATATGCGCTGAGCGCTTAAAGGGTTACTGTATTGGATTTTAAGCTCTCAAAGGGCCCTGAAAAAGGCAACATCCTCCACCAAGAGGCCTCCAGGGTGAAGGGCTTTCGAGGCACCAACGTGTATTTTAGCTCATGTCCCAGAGCAGCATGCTGCGCCGGAGCCACATGCACCCATCTGCACACAGTCGCAAAAACACACACTGTGGAAGGGACACACACTTCCTAAGATGAGGATGGTAATTATTCTCCCAGCATGAACTTCCTTCCTTTGTTGCTGGAGGCAATTATTCACTCATTCAGGTCAAGGATTCTTCTCTGATGGGAAATTAGTTGTAAAAAAAATAAAAAAATAAAAAAATGACAGACAGCTACATGGCCATTAACAGTTTGATGAGCTATGGCACTTCACATTTATTTATCCTAAGTGAGTACAATTTTTTGTTTTTAAAATGATCATTTGCCATTGTTTTATTATGATCAAGAACAAAGGTTTAGACTTCAAAGAAGCACAAAGCTGATTGTGAGGTCAAGCTTCACTTAAGTTTTAGTGCAGATTTACAATGCTAAATCTAAATGGGTCACATCAAACAAAGGAGTCCTTACTTGCTACTAATAACACTACTTCCAAAATGTATTTTTTATTTTTAAGAGAGTGCAAGAGAGATATGTGGGGGGAAAAAATTGATCTGGCAATATCAAAATAATAATTCAGAAATGTGAAAATGGACAATTATATTTTCCGAAATGTTTAAAATCAGATTTAATCAGTAAATAACTTCAGTTTCTGGCATCAAACAGAACATATTAGTAAGAAAAACTAATTCCTAAAACCAATTCTTCCAGTGTTTTAGCACTAATTGAAAGAATTTGTCACTTTCAGAAATAACCCTTCCCTGTCTTGCTTATAGCGAAACTAAATCCATCTTATTTAGCGAAACTAAATAAGATGGTGCGCTGCTTTAAAATGTTGCAGAGGCGAGGAATTGTGGAATGACATTTTCTCCTCCTTTTTCTAAAGTAAAGCCCAGAGTTTTCTAGGTTAAAGGAGCTAAGAAAGCATATGTCTAGTCCGCATCATGTCTGCTGCTTAGATACTTCTGGGGCATTTCATTCAAGAAACCACCAAAGCAAAACATTTTTAATTCTACAGCAACCGATGTGACTCTAAGGCAGTCAAACTGTCCTTCTGCATTTAATAGGTGGTTCTGTTCTTTTCAGAGCCATGATAGAGTGTACGATTCTTGCTACAGCCACTTCCTGTTTGTAGTCGATTGCTTTGGATGTGTGACAGTGCTAGGCTTCACATACTTGCTTTGTACATTTGTAAAAAGACAAACAAACCAAAAAAAAAACAACAAAACTCTTTGAATAACTCACCTGAAACTACGTATATTTTAGCTAACACTAAAAGTATTTAGACATTTCATTCAGACTAAACGATTTATCCCAGAGACAGTCACCAGAAGTGGATTTTGCAGTATTTGACAAAACCTTTTGTGAGTCACACGAACTTAATGAAGTGACGCAGGACAAATATCAGGCTTGTTCTTTTTCTTTCTTTTAAGAAGCAGACCAGCGTTTGTGATGAGGTAGAAATGCTACAGAGAGGATGGTGAGTAAGAACAAAAGACAAAGCGCTGATGGTGTGACGAAGCAGACGAGGGGAGGCGGTGGCATCAGTCTTTTCCAGCTGCTTGCTAGCACACACAGATGACAAGGTTACAACCTTTCTGCCTCTTCCATTTTGTCTTCCTCCCTCTGTCTTTCCGTTTCATTTTCAGACACTCCCTGATTTGCTCAACTCCCTTTTCCACCCAGCACATCTATACTGCAGGCGATTGAAAAATACCAGCACAGTCTATGGTCCTATCCTCCACTTCATCTCGCATCCAACAAGTGACCCTCACGCTTCCTTCAAAGTGACTCAAAGTGTTTTGAATGAGTCTATCAAAATAACCACAACTTTGGCCAGGGTTGTGTTTACAATCCATGTATGTGTAGGTGGACTGTTGGTGTGTGTTTGCCATTGTGGTACATTTTCCCATAGCATAATAGTTACAAATATTATTTCTCAGCCAATTGGACGCCGTTCTTTTGCACCCTGTACATTAAATCATAGTTTTTACGTAACACAAAATTGGCCTGAGAAGATCCACAAATCCTTTTGGTGTGTTGCACTTGGTGATTACAATGACTGGGGCGCTGATTTATATCCCTGCAGCAGAAGTGAAATCTGTGTGTGTTGGAATAACAGGCCTGGGTGCTCTTGCTTAAAAGTCATCACATTAGTATAAGGCAATGGACGTTGCGCTCTAAAATACTTACATAAAAGGGGATTTAGTCTCCACTTCGCTTTGGCAGAACCATAATCTAACTCTCAGCCAGCCTTGCTTATTTTGTGCAACTTCTCTCTGACCTGGGAAGATTTGATCTAATGCAGCTGATGACACATCTCGGCATCTGCAGCAGGTTTCAGCTTGAAAGGAGGCTTTTTGAAGGGTTAGGGTCGGGAAATGTCAGACACTGTGACGGTATTTAAAGAGTGGAGCTGGCATAATGTTAAGTCAGTGTCAAGAACATATTGGAAAAGGTACTGAATGAGGCAGGGACATGCGGTGTATGAGCGTGGGAATGTCATGCTTCATTGAGGTGTTCCGAGAAGTGACTGGAAAAGGAAGCCACGCCGCACAACCACCTTGCCATGTTACATCTGTCTAATTTTGCACACTTCCTGCACAGGTAAAGAGAAAGAGAAAAGTCAGTGAGAATTTCCCTTTCGCAGGTGATCGTGTTGCAGTGGCAGAGGCCCGCGAGTTGTATGATGGAGATACCCCCACAATGCAATGCAGTGATTTATGCAGTGCTGGCGTGTGGCACTCGCTCTGGGCTCAGATGGAAAGATCACACGTTAAGACAACTCTTCCTCTGGCTCAAAGACTCTCCTGCTCTTCCTCCTCCCTCCTTGTCTCCTGCAGGCTCAGCTGTGAAGTTCACACATCAGTCTGCTGCTACTGAGCAGCCTCCCTCTCATTTCTCATTTCTACCACAGGGCTTTGGGTTACTAGTGGTGGATGTGTGATTCTTTACCTTGGTGAGGAAAATTTTTGTTGTATTTTCTTATTTTAGCACTTCATAATTTACCAGTTCACAGTGCAATATGCTTAAACAAGACCTCCAGAACATCACTGAGTGAGTGACTATTACAACATTTCACTCAGGTTGAATCATAAACAGCAGCAGAAGAAAAAGTAATTAACCCTTAGCTGTATTATACATAAATATGGCCTTCATCAATATTGCAATAATGGATATTGATCGTGAAGTCAAATAGATGAAACCAATATGAAGGTGCAGATTAGAGCTCAGATATCATCAGTCTGGAGCTGGAAAAATTATTTAGTTCAAGGACTAATCAAAAAAAAAAAAAAAAAAACGCAATACAGAATATTCATTGAGGTAAGAAGAAGCCAGACTGATGAAAATCCCTTTTTAGGAATCAACGATGCACAGTCTCCAAAACAACACCACTGGGAAAGTGGTTTGTGGACTGATGTAACTTAATTTGAAGTGTTTGGAGAGAACATGCAGCACAACAAATGGCACCGTATAGCAGCATGAAAACATTATCCGAACTCTGAGTTACTGTGAAGGGATCTGCTTTGCAGCCTCAGGTCTGGACAGCTTGCCATCAGAGAAGGGGATAAAGGATCCTATGGGATAAACCCACGGGGTGTCTGGCCACCAGCTGAAGCTCAATAGAAGCCGGGTGATGCAGCAGGTCAATGCCCTAACCGTCAGAGTAAATCCATTACAGAATGGATAAAAACAAAACAAAAACAAAGCCTAAATCTGCTCAGTCAGAGCCTGACTTTAACCCCATGGAAATGCTTAGGAATGACCCAAAGACAGCGGTTACCACCGGGCCTACTGCTGCCAAAGAAGGTTCAACCAGTTAAGGCAAAGAGTTCATCACCACTGAATGTCTGATGGGAGTTATTGATGAATATATATATAGATGTTCATTGTGTATCATATGTGTTGCAATTCATTTCTGACTGAAAATGCATCATACAAAAGGACATACAGAAGCATTTTACAACAATATTTTTGTAATCATTAACCACGTAAATCCTGTTTGTCTTATCTCCACGCTGCAGCAAACTAGCTTTTGACCATCTGACAAAAATGGAATATTGGTGAAAAAGTCTGCGTTGCATATACGCCCTGTTCATGTTGTTGTTCTCTTTGTTAGTGTAAAAGCACAGAAAACTAGCCTGCCATGCTAAATGGAGGATTGCTAAATGCCAAAAAAAAAAAAATTTTTGGACTCATCGATGGGAGAAAAATTATGTGAAGGGTGTGAAGAAAGAACAATGTGAAAAAGCTGTTCTAAACAGATTCTAAAGTGTAAAGTCACCACAGTTGCCTTGATGTGAGGCAGCACAGGCGCCACAATTGAAAATGCCGTTAATTAGATGTCATTCATTACACATTTTACCATTAATTAGGATTACTAGATTGTGCCCTAATTTGGTTACAAAGTTTTATACGTTAATTCTTGTTTGTTGAAATTGTGGGGATTTTGTCTAAAGTCTGTACTCGACCACATGTAACATCTCTGCCTTTTTACAAATTATGTTGGGCTTTTTCAGTTCATATCGATATCAGCCATTATCAGTTTGTCATTATTGATCTATACTGTGATCTACGTATTCTGTGGAATGCTACTGAAAAACATTAAGCCAAATATAAAACAACATGTTGTGTATTATCGGCTAGCTCAGAGCCAAATGAATATGGAGGATATAACATGAGTGAGACAACGCTGTCTACAGGGTCATAATAACAGTTAAGATATCCTCTGATGAAGTCAAACAGAAGGATAGCTGTGTTTACAGTTGTTACCGTAGATCTTGTAGACATACATGATTAACAGTTGCTTGTATCACAAATTACACCTTTCTGTGTAATTCCCACACAGGTAGAAACCCATGAATTAGGATACTGGTATTTAGGAAAGCTCAACAAGTTCGACGCTTGTACCTGACTCTTTCATTTATTTCCCCTTTAATTTTTGTCCATTTACCAGCTCCTCTCCCCTCCATGTAGTCGCAGCAGCACAGCACTGAACGGTGACAGCATAGGACTCCGTCAGTGTTTGCACTTGAGCTACCATCTACTCTATTTTGATCTGCTAACAGTACTCTGCTAAGGATCTACCATATGCACATGACAGAAGCTTTTTACTGCTGACAACCAACCTGCTCCTCCCAGGCGGTGAGAAACATGGAGGAAAATGAGATTGGGTTGTTGACCTGAGTGCAGGGTTCATGTGATCCTGTTCAAAACTCAGACTTAAACATAATTCCAGTCCAGGTTCTGCCACATCTGGAGGGTTTATGAAACTATACTGTGTTTAATCAGGGTAAACAGTATTATTCTGACAAAAACAGTGTGAATTCTCTGCCTACTGAGCAAAATCAGGCCACTGCTGACAGGTCAGCCAAGATCACAGCAACACAAAGAAAATGAACAAATGAGAACATCCCAGATGGATTCAGCTGACTTCCTTACTTCTCATCACAGGGCATTCTTATGCAGCTTTAAGAGTCTGTTACAGCTGGTCCTGGTAACTATGGAACAACGATTAAATAAATATTAGTGAGTAAATAGAATGAATTCTTGTGCGATAATACCAAAAACTATACCAAATGTATTTTGTCGGACTGGCAGTGATTCATTTCAACTTTGGTGTATCCTCACAACACGGGCCAACTTGCAAATTGATTTGACAGTCCTGACCTTTGAGGGAACAGGGACCCGGAGAGTCTTAAATGGAGCCATCGTTTTAGCTATGTTGGGCAGTCCAATTATATAAAACTGCCCTGTCAGAGAATAAACTGCTCCACAGACAAGAGTCGAGTTAATTGTGGCATGCAGTGGAAAGATGTTCCCATGAGTTAAACTGATCAGCTCCAGTTGAGAGCACATATTGTCACCAAGCATCATTTCTTTTGAGAGTTATGTAAACAGTTTATTTGAGCAGCGTTTGGTCGGAGCTGGCACTTCCTTTATCGTCTGTCTTCAAGACCGGCCCTGTCGAAAATCATGTTTCTTATCTAATATAAAGCCATAATATGAATGAACGTAAGCTGCATAATTGAACTGCTGTGAACCAAAGAGTCTTATAAAATGGATTCAGCCATCCATATGACACAAACCTGGTGCCTGTTATTCTAACTGTTATGATGTGTCATCAGTCAGGGCCAGACTTGGGCTCAAACATGAGGCTGACTCGCTCAGTTTCCTCATTAACCGTGTTCATACTCCTGGTCAACCGGATGTAAGCACCTGTGGCGGGTGGGGTTCAATGTCTGATCAAGAATTTTTAAATTAACCAAAAAGCCTGGATTAGCTTCCAGAGCCTGTTTTATCAATCAATTAATATAAGTTGATCCACATTTGTGTTGCTAAGCTGTGAAAAAAAAAACAAAATCCAAAAACAAAGAGGTGGATGTAAGAGGTGGACTATTAGGCAGTGAACATGGACACAATCATCATCAGTTAAGAATATTAAAAATATCATGCTTTATGAGAAAGGAAATGCATTAAAGACTAAATGTAAACAAACTTGTTTGATTTCCAGAAAACTACAAGCCCTTTTACGGAAGAATTTTAAATTGATTATTTTATGCTGCTAGAAACAAAAGTCATGTCCACAGTCTAATAACTCTTACTCTCTGTGCGCCTGCCCAGCTCTGTCAGTCAGACACGGAACACCCTTGATGACCAACTGAGATTCCAGTAAACAGCAGCTTTAGCACTGATGCATAAACAGCAGAGAATGCCAATCCAATTAGTCAGTAACTACTGTAACCATTGATTCAAATTGATTTAATCGATTAATTTGAATTTGTAGGTTAGATGTCTTTTGAATGAAAATCAGTTTTCTCTTTACCTTCCACTGCAACGCTCACCTTGGGCTCCCGTAGTTCAGATCAAGCTGAGTTTGTTGTTATCCGATGTGATTCGCACAAGCGCAATGAATATGCAGTTGGTTCCGCCATCTTAGCATGCTATCTACGGCAACTCCAAAAAGGTACTTTTTTTTTTTTTGCCAGTAGGGAAAATAAAAAGAATAGATAAATGAAAATAAAACCAAAACTTATTTTGAATCATTTCTTTGTCATTTTAATTTGTTTTTAGAAGGATAAAGAATATATTCAAATCATAAAACGAGTTGGGTGTGAAAAGAGATTTCATTTTTAAGCCATATCACCCAGCCCTAGCTCACAGCTCTATAATAATAATAGGTTGCTACATGATTGCACCAGCAGCAGAGAAATGAGTCTGCAGTCATTACAGCTGCTTGTAAATGCATCTGAGCCAGCCGGCGCCAGATCGATTTTTCTATTTCTGATTGGCCCTCTGCTATTGCCCAGAGAGGCAGCTGGGGGGGAAGAGGGAAAGGGTGAGTGCTGACTTTAATTGATGCTGTCACAGTATGAAGCAAGTTATAATTTTTCACCCTGACCATTTTACCTCACCCTTTTCACTGTGGCAATACAACTCAACTCGCCAAAATATATACATCTCAACAAATAGAATTACAAGCACAATATCCACCACTCTGTTTATATTTTTCCAGCAGAGGCGGAGACACAGCTGGTGGTTATTTCAATGCTCAAGGGGCAAGCAAGGGTTGAGAACTGAGAGTGAAACTCTTGAGGAGTGGAGAGTGAGGGGATTAGCATGAAATAAAAAAAATATTTTTTATGCCTACTGTATAGAATCTTAGAGTGAAGGGACCAATTAAAGAGCTCTTACTACTCTGGGAGCCATTTAAAATGGGCCGAGCGATGCAAGAACAGCTAAAAAAAAAAAAAAATAAATAAATCATAATGAAAGAAGATTAAAGGCATTTCAACCATGGGCAAGAAAGGATTGGATGACCAAGTGGGAGAGGTGCAGGAATAAATATTGTGAGAAGGTGAGAGGAGGAATGTTAGGCCCTGGGAGGGAAGGGAAAGATGGCAAAAAGAGCAATGCTTCTGAGATTTGATCTCAACAGGTACCGGTAAAGTATGTGGTGAATGTGTGTTTTCCACCACGCCTTATCAGTTGAGAGCTGCGTACACACATACACTCTTTTCTTCCCCCTGACTTCATTAGTCAAACCACATGCCGAGCTCTGGGAGTAATTGGCTGCCCTTTCAGCGTCCTAATGGCTAGAGGAGAGGAACGGAGAGGAGAAGAGAGAAGAGGAGAGGACAGGAGGTGAACAGTGAACTCATTTTTTTTTTTTTTTTTTTTTTTTTAAACCACCACTCTGGAGTTGTTTTATGGCTTGCTTTTTCATGATTTCTTTCATCCATTTCCCCCCCTCGTTTTAGTCCACTGCACTTGATTGGATTCACCGGAGACACAGAGTAACTACACCACCTTACTGTCACGTTGCATAAACTTCTGATTTGTTCAGACTCATTTAAAAGCAAATGATCACTATCTCAGGGTTCACTCATATGCTATTCTCAATCGAGCATCACCTCGTGGTTCAAAATCTTTGGTTTGGCTTCCAGCATGTTCAACCCCCGCAGAGCTGCTTCTCCGTCAACCTTATCATGGGCATCATCAGACTGCATGTCCGACGGGCAGGAGATGCCCCTCCCCGGTAGGATCAGGGCAGATTATAGGACTGACAGCCCGCATGGGAAACGCAGACCTTGTGTCAATCCACGCAAGCCACATCATGCTCATCTCGCTCCCCTACGTATGAAAACACAGCCACACGGAGAGTAGGCTGACCAGGAAACACTCCTCAGATTTAACAAGTTAACTTCAGTTTACTCATCATGAGGAATAAGTGAAAGCAGTTGTGTAATGCCCTCTGCGCTCGTTTAAGGAGATTTTCGAGTGATGAACTCTCTGGGGTTATTTTGGCAAAAGCTTGAGACAATTTTTTTTTTCACAAACATCCCTGACTGCATCTAATACATGATTTTGTATTTCATGCAGTCAGGGTGGGTCAGGTGAAAGATGCAATTATGTCGCAGTCATGGTTTCTCTGCCTCTGTGGGCTAAATTTTGAGCTGACTGTCCCCCCTTAAAATGTCGAGGTAATAAAACTTTGAGAAACTATGGCCTCAGTAGTCCTGAAATTCGACTTCAGGTTTTTGTAACAACCTTCAGTCAGAAATGTCACTTTTAAGATGTAATGCTACATTTTGCTCAAAGCAAACAAAATTACCATTTACTAAGCTGATTTGCTAAGACAAGCCTGGAGGCTTCATGGTTTCATGTGAAAGATTTCACTTGTTTTCCTGGAAGAAAATGGGGGAGGGGGGCCTCCGTTGTGTTGTGCCTGTGTTTGTATCCCATGATCCACTGCAGGCCTATGTTCACATGATAGTATTTAAAAAAAAAAAAAAAAAAAATGAACAAACCTAATTCAAAGTGACTTTGAGGTTGTGCACTTATGTATTGCGCGCAGTCGTGCAGTTGGGGCATCTTGTCAAGAATTTCCACCATCATACAATGGCAAGGTCGTCTATAAGAGCAACGCTGCATTGTTCCTGTAGGAGCCTATGGTGAAAAAAACAGAAACAGTACACTGCACACAGTGGAGAAGGGCATGAAACAGAGAGTAAGTGATGATAATGAAACCACTTCCCTCTCTCTTACCACCTGCCACAATGGCACAGACCTTGGCTACTATATCTATAATTTGAAGGATGATTAATGCTTCAGGGTTAAAACCTCTGCTAATGTGTATACAAGTTATGAGTGGGCCTGTGAGTGTGTGCGACCGAGTCTGTTTCTGAGCCAGAGTGACTGAGGGAGTAGTGCACCAGAAAAAACATTTATCTTCTTATGTAACAACTAGACCAGCGCATGCAGGCTAAACACTGCCTCTTCCCACCAAAACATCAGCAGGGGGACAGTGGAACCCGAGCGACCTAAGCTAAATGTGTCTCCGTTCCTGCGGCCACTGTGCACTACACTCCCGACTGGCGTAAGGTCAGACCCCACAACAGCCACAATACTGGGCCACATTTTACACAAGTCCACACTTCTTGGTGCGCGAATGCCAAGCCTGACAGAAACCAGTTACACGAAAGGAGTATATCCAAGTTTGGGTGTCGTTTAGGAAAAAAAAAAAAAAAAAAAAAAAACGGCGGGCCAAATGCATCAGTTGACGGTAGCACAGGGCCTGAATCTGTTGTGCTTTGGCTTGCTGTGTCAAAGAAAAGGAGAGCGGAGGTCGTACACAGCTCAGCGACAGCTCATCAAAGATGGCACGTTGTACAGGCAGATAGCCAACTGGCCCGTCTCTGATTTTATTTATGTAGTCCCATCACTCACTGTCAGCCAACACTCAGTCACACACACAGCACACAATCTGTACGGATGAAATGTTCAATCATATGTTATGTATAATACATAATTCATAGAGTCTATGAAGGCGTTGGATCATTACACTTCTGGGAGTAAAAGAACATAAACTCACTGCTTAAAGTTAACATGCACAATCCCACAGCCTGTCAGCGTGTAAAAGGTCCACTAGGCTCAGTGTACTTCAGCGCACACACAGCCTGGGTAATTACCAGAGAAGAAATAATAACTGCTTTCCTCTTCCTATTTTCGCTGAGACTCAGCAGGACACCTGCACGGTCCAGCTACTGTACCACCTTCCTCTCATTCCGATTGTCCCGCTTTGAGATCATTCATAAAAAAAAAAAAAAAAAAAAGGACAGGCCTGTGCCGCTGTCACACCATTGGCTAAAAACACATTCATTCTTTTTCTTTTTTCTTTTTTCATATTTCTGCGAGTTTTTGAACGCCCATTAGCTGAAACACAATGACTGTGATCCGGAGAGGGAAACGCAAAGTATCTGTCTCGGTGCAAAGAAACTCAGTGCAGGAAGTGTGTGTCTGTGTGTGTGTTTGTGTGTGTTTGTGTGTGCGTTGGGGGCTTTCAGATCACACACTCCCGGCTGTGCTGAAGGCTACTCGGCGGGTTATTGTCAACGCACAGCCGGAATCCGCGCCATTTCTGCGGGTGAACAAAGCCGCAGGAACGCCCAGGGAAAACGAGAGAAAACATGAAGCCGATGGATCTGTGTCGGATCAACATCTGCGGTGTGTGTGTGTGTGTGTGTGTGTGTGTGTGTGGCGGCTGTCAGCCCGCCTTCCCTTACCCGATAAAGCAGATCCAGCCTCGGTGCAGCTGGGGGATGAGGTCGAAGGGGGGGAGGGGGGGGGTGGCTTGTTGTTCCTGGGGTGTCCCTGCTCCGGTTCACCGCGGGCTGGCGCGCAGGAACGCCGGGCTCGCTCTACAACGCTTCTCCCCTGCCTGCCCCCACCTTCACTCCGGGAGGCTGGTGGTGCTGGACCGCTCGAGCTTCTCCGTCCGGCCGGTCGCCTCTCCGCCTGCTCCTCAGTGCACACTCACACACTCACACACAGACTCACACCGACCGGCTGACTGAGCGGCGCTTGGTGGCTACAGCAGCCGAGCCCCGCACACCATGTTAGTATAGCGCGGGATGTGCTGCGGTGCGGAGCGGCTGCTGCCGGAGACTCCTCTCCTCTCTCCTCCAGGGGCCGGGACGGGACGGCAGCGGAGGACAGCGTGTTAAAGCGGTGTGAGCCGGTGGAGTGGATTTAAATGGGGGGGGATGGTGTCGCCTGGATTACGTGGTAGGGGTTTAATTAGATAGCGCTGCGCCTATTGGCACCGACGTTGCGCACAGCCCTCCTCCTATTTTTCCTCATCCTGTCTCACACACACACACACACACACACTGAGACAGATAGATGTGTGTGTGCCACAGCAGAGAACGATGGTGCACCCAGCCCCGTGTATAATAATCTAGCTCACTGCGCCACATGTCTGTTGACAGTGATTGGCGATGAGGACCTCACAGGGGTCACAAACAAGAGCGTTTACTCCAGCTGCAATCCCCACTATACACAAAAATAACCCACTATGCCCTTGCTTATTGCAACACAGCATAAATGAAGAAAAAACACGAATTCAAGTTCTATCCAAATCCATTATCAGGTTAAATGTTTCCTTCTACAACCAGGAGCTCAGCGCATTGTTGTGGAAACCTTCGCCCTCGCAGTGGCCGCAGTCGGTACTGCAGCATCCAGCTGCATCATGTGACACACATCGGCCCAGTAAGTATTCGTCTTACACAATTTTAAGAAAAGCTGCAGGGGCCTGGCCCTCGTGCTCATTTGGAAACGCAGCCATACTATTTAATCTGCAGCACAGCTCTATTTTATGCCACTGAATACTGAGTTAGCTGCATGACACCCGAAGATGTCTGAAGATGTTCAGACGGTCTAGGCCGATCTCAATGTTCCGCTTTATGGACTGTGAAATTTGAATGTCTTTTCATAAGAGACAAAGAGAAAAGAGGGAAAATACAGTATAATTCACAGCACGTGTCGACGGTTAGCATTTTTGCCTCAGACAGAGAGAGTTTTGGGGTTGAAGCCCAGGCTTGGGGCTTTTGTTGTTTGTGACTTTCTACCTGTGTCTGTCTTCTCCGGCGTCCTCCAACAGCCCAAAGACTTGCACATCAGGTTTACTGGGGACTTTGACGTTCCTGTGTGAGTTCTTGTATGCATCTGGCTGTCCTGTGATAGAGAGGTGACCTGTGATGAGCTTCATCTTCACCGTTGAACCTTTGCCTTGCTATATTGTCGTTAGCCTACCAAAACCAGTGATGAGGCCTTATGATTAGCCAACAGGGCTTTAAAGTCATGTCATTGCTGGTTTGATTCAGATGCTCTTGAGAGGATTTTTTTTTAAACAATGATTGTGTGGACATTTTTTTTTGTCGTAGTGGGAAACGGCCCATTTAAAATGGCTATATATTTGTAATGGAATCCACCTGATGTTTTGTAGCGATGAATAGGAGCCATCTTTCAATGTTCTCATTCATTCATTAATAAAAAATTTGATGGAAATGTGATATTTATGTTGAATGCGTGTGTCAACTTGAGGAAGGTTACAGTCTTCTAAGTGCTCCACACACCTGATAGTTATTTTGCAGAACTCTGAAATGCCCAAAGATCAGGCTGATTGTCAGCTAACTGTTTTTAACCTATTTTTCATATGGAGGCGCATGCACATCCGTCAGAGGCAAACCTCACAAACTGTGACGCACTCCGTCTTATCTGTGATGGGAGTACCAGCTCTGACACATACACACAAACACATGCTCAGAGGATCACACACACACACACACATCTGAGCCAGACATCAGCTGTACTTTATCACACCTCACAGAACTTGAGAGAGCTGTGGGAAGGTTTTTTTTTTTTTATTAACTCCAAAGGTTGGAGATGACTCATGCTTGGTGGTCTCTCTGGACTATGTCTGGCTGCTGACTGAAAGGACAGCTGGCCTGCATAACTAGTACTACCCCAACAGGAAAATCAAAAATGACATGCACCTATAGGGAGCAGATGAGCGCTTGGAACAGCAGCCGTCTCCTCAGACAATCTCGTCTGACTCATTTTAGAGCAGGAATGTGATGCCTACGTTTTGCAAGGATGGTCAGCTTCTTAATTAACCTCAGCAGCATTTGATGATCATGTCTAATTAGCTCTTAGTCATTTAACCAAATGTGTATTTTGTTGACGTGGCTTATTTGTGCACCCTCACATTCTCCTCTACTTGTGTGTCTGGTGTAGCTAGAGATCAGAGCAACACAATGGATGCACTACCTTTTTAAAGCACACTAACACCCACTTTAACATAATGATTGTGAACACAAGGAGGGGGCTGGCGCACATCAGAGGTTTAAAGTTACGTCCGTGATTAGAAGGAATCATTTATAAATGTTGTTATTGCCAACATATCAAGCATGTAAATGAAAATGAGGAGAAAGATTCACAGCAAGGATGGACAAATAAAATGCATAGTAAAATATTAGTGGAGGATGAAAGGAGTGGAATTACAATTGCCATGCACAGCATGAATTTCATATCATGCACAAATGGGTTGATGTTGTGTATTGCGTTTTATGTCTGCACAGGTAATTGGATGGTGATCATGTTCTCTTGCAGAATGAAATATATAATATAATGTCAACAGTTTTAGCAGTTCTTGCAACACAGTGGCAATAAAAAAAGATGTATATATTGAGAAAAATCAAACATTTAAATATTCTGTGACCTATGCTTTTTCTCAACTGCAAAAATGTTATAGCTGACTTTAACTAACATACTTTCCCAAAAGTCCAAGATCGTTGCAGGTGAAATGGCTGAGGAAAGGGAAGCAGAGAGATGAGAGTGTGAAAATGGAGGATGGCGCAGTGTAGACAGGAGAGATCACATTCATCCATTCATCTTCAACCACTTGTCTGTTTCCGGGTCATGGGGAATGCTGGAGCCAATCCCAGCTCACTCTGGGTGAGGGCGGGGTCACCCTGGACAGGTCACCAGTCCATCACAGGGCCAACACACAGAGACAGACAGAGACCAACAACCACTCACACTCACACTCAGACCTACAGACATTTTAGAGTCACCAGTTAACCCAAACATGATGTCTTTGGATGGTGGGAGGAAACCGGAGTACCCGGAGGAAACGCAGGCACAGAGACAACATGCAAACTCAACAGAAAGGCACCAGGCCGGGAACAGAACCAACGATCTTCTTATTGTGGGGCAACAGCGCTAACCGTTCTGCTGCCGTGCTGCCCAGACATCAGAGCTGTAGTAAGAAAGAAAAAAGGCTATGGACAGGGGAGAAACACCTTTACTGACAGAATACACATGGCTGTGCTGAAAGATTATCATGGGAGCTCTTGTTTATTCAGTAATTAATTGCTGTTTAATGTAGTTATGATTACAAAGGCTTCAAATTGTAACTCTCAGTAATGGAACGTCATTCGTCTTTAATTCTGGAAAGTAAAACACAGGCGCATGTTTCCAACATATGTATGTGCAGTGTTTCCATACACTGCACATCATATCCAGTAGTTCCTCGCTCTGTCCTCACTACAGGCTTGGCGGCTGGTGCAAGTCTCTGCAGTGGAGCGTCATTACTTGCACGTTTGTGTAACGTTTCAGTGGTTTGTTGAGTGTCCGTGAGTGTTGTTACATCTCGAGGAGGAGAGAGATCTCAGGCTGGAGGGTAACAAGAGACCTGAGGCACCGGGGCAGGATCATGGAAGTGTAGATGATCAGGAGAAGTTTGCGGTATTGTGTGTTTAAAGCCTGATAGTGTGTATGTTTGTGCGATCATGCATGCTCTGCCCAGCTCAAAGGGACTGGGGTGGATGGGGAGCTGGATTGGGGAAGTTCTCTCTCAACTTGTACCCGTGACCTTTTGATCCAAAGGAACGCAGGAGTTGGTGCGGTACAGTTGAGTTCTTTTGTGTCTTGGTGTTGTGTCTGCGCACGCCTTCTTTCCTCTTCTTGTCTCACCTCAGTGTTGTTTCCATGAGAATATGAAGAAGACAAATATCTGAGTCAGCTTTTGCTTATTTCATTAGTTGTTCATAACTCTGGCTCTCTGTCTCTCTGTCCTGTGAACGAGGACGCTGATGTGATTGAATTACCCCCTCCTCCCATTCCCTCTCTTTTCCCTCTCTCGCTCCTTTGTTTTTTGTGTACTGTTGGCACTTTCCCTCCTCCGAGCCAGGGCTCAATGATGTTGCTGCACTTTTTCTGCTCTTGCATAACCGTGCGGCGGGCGTGTCGCCTTGCATCCTCCATCTCCTCTTCCCCAGGCGAGATGGTCACTGTGGGGAACAGCGGCCCAGAAAGCTGGCCTTCATTTCAGTATTCTAGAAAGACTTTCCTCGCGGTGTGTGGAGCTGCACTCCCCAAAGGAGAGTTTCATTAGACCGCTTTGACCTTTGCTGAAGTAGGATAACGCGTCAGGAGCCGCTTCAGACAAAGACTCGCACTCCTAAATGACAGAAGCCACAATCAGTTTATTTCATTACTTATTTATAGAAGTGTTTCACCTTTCTGTTGCTTTCTATGTCCTTCACCACTGAGGGACACCCAGGCGTTTAAATACAGGAGTTCAGAGGGTGGCAATGATGCAGTGTTTCCTCGCAATCAAAGCAAATTAACAAAAGAGGAGAGAACAGAATGTACACACAATTCTTTGTATTTGTAAACACAACAACATTACTCAGAAACACAGAACCCAGAAAGACAAAGAAGGAAGAGAGGCTGATTGCTGTAGAGGGAAATCACCCTGGGACAGAGAGAAATCAAGCTCGGCGAGGGGTCACCCAGCCAGTTTTCCTCCCAGGTGCCTCCCCTTTACATTGCAAGGACAGCTAGAATTGCAAATCAGCTAGCATCTGTAATGGACAACGTTCTGGCATATTCTTTCCGTGCCCTGAGAGGGAAACTGATTGGCTGCCAGTCGTGAGCATCAGGGAAGTCTACCGCCAAATCCCTCTGCACACCATAAGCCAGACTTTGATAGATTTGCTTTTCTGCACTCAAACCATATATGTACAAATATTAAGTTTCAAGATATGTTACATACATGTAGCATTAAAACACGTGAAGACATATCTTACATTCATATAAAATAACCTAATCCTTCATTAGGCCCTCAGTGGGGAGATTGGAACTATTATGCAATGTTATCCATCCAAAAGCCTACAAATATAAAATGATACAATATACTGTTGTCCTGAATTAGAGTGAGGACAGAACATAGGCAACATGTATCTGGTCTCATTATATGATACATGATACTTTGAATAAAAGTTAACCAGATACTACCACTACATCTTGTAGCCTATATCCCCTTATTGTTAACATACATCATCATGTGTCATATAGCACATTTCTCTATGGGCACAGTTATTCTCTATGAATACCGAAACGCAGCAAATGGATTTGTGTAGATTGTTCCTGACTATTCAGTTTCAGATTCATAGCAGGGATCTTATGAGGATGACTTCCTTGCTCCTCAGAGTTTGTTTACATGTCCGGAAGAGTCTGGATGAATTGATTCCAGCGCTGCTGCTTGACACAGTGTCAGTTGGGGGCTGAGGACTGCAAGTTTGAAGATGAAAACAATATTGGCATGTGGAGGTAAAAATACGTGCTCTTATGAGACCTACGCTGGGAACTCTCAACAATTTCAGGCAGCATCTTCGTTAAATCAACGGAGCGAGAAGTTTGAGGTTGAGTGGTTGACGTATTGAGATGTGTCAGGTTGTATGAGTAGGACCGGATGTACAAGTCAACAGAGTACAGCTGCACAGTGCTACAAATGAGCCAGTGATGACGGTGCATGAATGAAATGACAAGTACCAATTGAATTCTTCAAAACAAGGTTCACATCTCTGCCTGGCGTATTTCTGTGTTCTATTTAAACAAATCAGGAAAATAAAGCAAAGGGAGCAACAGGAGGAAAAGAAAAAAAACACTGTGTGTTAACAATGCACCTGCATATAACTATGTCAACTAAGTCTTATGGTCCAGCTGATGAATAAAGCTGAAACAGTGGAAACTAAATTAATCAAATTTCATTTTCAAACTGATTTGGCAGCATAGCAAAATTCCTGTATACTTGCAGATTGAATAAAATTTTATAGGGGTGTTTCCAGGGAAAAGAACTGCAGAAATATACACATCTTAATAAGGGGCAAAATGTTTCTGATATTCTGTCTCGTGTTTCCCACTAAAGCTCAGCTGATGACAGCCTAAAATCTAACAGGTTTTCCTATGTCAAAGTTACTTCACTGTGAAATCCTCTATATCAGTGTCCCTTGCTGTGCGGCAAGAGGAAACGCTGTCAGTATAATTTCCAGTCGGACTTTATGTGGTGCTCTTTCATCCTGAGCGTGCTCCTCCTCAGACCAGCTTTAAAAACACTGTTAGCGCTCACAAGGTGAGAGCTGGGACAAAACCGCAGTGAGGATTTCAGTACTGATGAAGGATAAAAAAATAAAGTAAGCTGGGATTGCAAAGACAGAGGTTAAGACAGTCTGCCTGTGGAGGGAAAAGGGTGCTGGAACTGATGTGGGTTATTCATCTATGGGAAAAATATTATTGGTGACTAGGAAGAAATGTCTTTCTTCAGTTCTATCAGTCCATCAGGTTAGGTTATAATTTTCACTTCCATGTCGATTACAGTGTTACACCCAAGCTAGTGCACACTCCTGTATTGCCTATAAATGTGATAAAGTGACAATGATAACAAGATGACAAGAAAACATGAACAATTGCTATGGCTAATTAAATGTTTAGAAACTGATTTAAGCCTGATTTTCAATATATACTGTTTTTTTATTTTCATGCAAAAAAACAAAAAAAAAAATAAATAATAATATTAATAGCTAGTTCCTAGTTTTTGTTGACAGACACAAAGAACTCAGTCATGATTGTTATCTAAGGCTTTTTTCTGGCAGTGCTCCTAGCACAACAAGTGAGTAGTTCAAATCCATGGGAGAAATGTTACTGGAATCAGTCGTGGAACAACAGTACTTATGAGCTTGGATCTGTCAAAGACAACCACTAACGTTCTCATTGTTCCGTTCAGATTAGTCTTTGCCAACACAAATGTAAGATGCTTTCAAAAACAATATGATTTGCATATTGCTCATCGTGCCAATTCAGAATATCTGCTAAATTAACCAAGGTTTGAATTTTCTTTCAAAGGAGTGAATCTGACGCATGTGTTAAAATTTACAACTACACAAACCCACTCTCGCTCCACGCATCGCATCAACACCTTGAGCAGCAGGTTTGTGTCTCGAGAAGCAGTCTCCTGAGAGTAACCATCAGGCTCTTCAGTGTTTACAGTGCACCCTGCAGGCATCACTATCAGAGCAAACTTTTATTACCAAGCTGAAATGCTTGGGGTCCGTTTTCCACCTCACAGTACACTGCTGCTGTCAGCAGTAAACCAGAGATGTGCACACACACACACACACACACACACACAAACACGCCAACCTAATATACCTATATGGTGCATTCAAGGACCTACATGCAGTTTATTGACCATTTCAGTATAATTGCGTTGCTAGGAAACAGCTTGGGATCATGCTTATTGCAGCTACTGCCAAAAAAAAGAAAAAAAAAAAAAAAAAGAGAAGCACACCAATGAAAACTGAAAGAGCTCTAGCCCATTTAGTTTTTTATTGTTCAAATTAATCACCAACTACGTGTTCTTTCATGACTGGTGGTTATAATAAAAAAAAAAAACAGAAAACAAAAATACATTATTGGTGCCTATCAGGGAAGTTTCCACTGTTTCATTTGACCCAAGCACCAGGTCACGTGGAAAATCAATGAATGGAGCTGGACATGTAATTGGATATCTGTCTTTTCAGGAAACACAATGGTGCTACTGTTGCCGAGAACCTCACCTGTATCTGCAGCAGAAACTAGCTCCGCAGGGGAGCTCTGCCTCCAACACTGAGTTTCAATAAAGCGCACATAATAGTTCAAGTAAGGCTATTTTGTCACAAATAGCCTTACTTGTGGATTTGCAACCTGAGCGTAGAGCAAAGTTTCCACATTTTAAGAAATTCAGCGAAAAAAAAAAGAAAGAAAAAGGAACGTGACGTTTGTTTTAATACATTATATCCAATATAATTATTTGAACAGGAAGCTTATTTTGCTGTCAGGTGCCTACACCAAAGTGTAAATAGCTGGTGTTTTCTGTCAACTGTGCAATCCTAATACCTGACCTGACATTCATTCAACTAATGTACCATTAATGTCACCAGCTCTTTCTTGTAGATCATAACTGATCTAAATCGATTTTTTTTCCCAAAAGTTCAGTCAATCAAAAGTTTGAACATAATATCACTATGTGTGTTTTTTTTTTTTTTTTTTTTTTTTTTCCCATCAGTTTCTGAGCTTGCTTTGACTTCAGTCCTGCTCTCCAACCAATTCCAGTAGGACAAACTAGACTACAAGTCATGGCCGAGGTCCACACAGTGTTCCGAGTTTGAGCAAAAGTTCCATGTTTCAAAGGAACTCACTCACCGCTGTCTCCGCTCATGCTGAGGTTGTCGGAGGACAAGTTCATATATCTGCAGTGTTCACTCAGCGAGACCTTCTGCAGAAACTCACCTCTGTCCATTTGGCTTGCATTTGAAATATGTCTGGCTATGTGCGTGCTAAAGTAACATAAATCTGTGCAGGGTCACTGTGGTTGTGGGTTGGAATGTGCAGCTGTAGACGGTCTGTGATGACAGGCATCTGTGAATCCATCTGAAGGTTTGTGGCAGAATAAATATAGCACTACTATACACCAATAAATTTAAGGGAACATTTAAAAGCATAGGGTTTGGGAGAAATTTGCATATTATACAATTCTGATGTCCCAACAAAAACATCCAATAATTTGTAAGATGTGATGTATCTCCAGGACCCAAAACTGCTGTTGCTAACAATAAACACACATTTTTCTTTCACCCTAATTTGGCAGCTTCCTAATGCATGCAACCCTATTTAAATCTCAAATGACAAATTTCAGGAAATCCAGTCAGAGAAGGAGAAAATGTCACTGTAGCTGATGACTTTGGTGTTCTTCTGGTAATTATGGCATCTGGCAGATTTTCCAATATGGTGAGATAGCTAATAACATGAAATCGTGCTTTTATTTTAATGCGTCCCCCAGCACGCTCATTTTCAAACTTCAAAATAGGGACCTAAGGCCAAAGGCCAAAGGCTAAAAGAAAAAAAAAGAAAAGAAAAAGCTAAAGCTAAAGTCACTGGGCAAAAAGTCAACTTCCACATCAGCTAAAGCCATCAGTTTTTGTAGAAATACTGAGTCAGTCTATTTCAAGGAAATTTTTTACATTTTCTAATGCTCCTATCAAAATAATGTGAGTCAGATGATCTCATCTGAGGCCTTTGAAACTGGTGCCAATGCTTGCACTTTACACACCATAGCTGTTACTACAGACCAAACCTCGTCTGCTGATGATGAATCGCCTTGAGGAGAGATTAACTGCTTAAAATACATTTTGCATGTGATATGATTTTTCCTCATGAATACAATTTTACTGCAATTATAATTTGACTGCACATGCATATGTAATTGTCTCAGAATATTAATAGAACTGTCTATCAAGGACAAACAGTCCATCCATCCATCCATCTTCTACTGCTTTCTGGCTGGAGCCCAATATAATGCATACCATTGGTAATACATGTAAGTGCATGCTAATATACTATCCCAATAGGGAAAACATTATTATTCCCTGGTCAATCACAATTAGCCAAATTAAATATTTGACAAGCTTAACTAATTCAATAATGTCTGTCCACGCTATATTAGATTGGCATTTTCAGCAGAGGGTGATCACATAATGAGAGAGGGGATTTGAAACTTCACTGACCAGATGATTTATCAGTAGTTTTCCCCTGAGCACCTGCCTGCTGTGTGACAGTTAATCCTGCAGCCACTAACATCACCTGTGTTCAGACAGAAGGATTATAGCTGCAGCTATTTCTGAAGGAAGAGGGACTCTCTTTTTTCCAATCCCAGTGAAAATCATTCCTGGAAGCCATTCCGCACAAGCTGTTATAAATATGCAAGAACTTCCTGTAGTGAGTCGTGACTGCGTGAAACACAAAGCTGCTGTAAAAGGGGAAAAAAAAGAAAAAGGCTGGAAAAGAAAAGTGGTTGTAGTCAAAATTTTGCAACTAATTAAGAGAAGCAGTGACAACATAATGGTCCATGGACCCAGTCAGGCTCTAAAATGTCTTAAGAGGTTCATATTTCAGTTTCTCGAGACTTAATTTCATAGAGCTAATCACCAAAATCCAACCAGACTAAGACGGCTAGTTTTAATGCACGTAGCAAGTCTCACTAATGCTTTGACTGCACACTCTAATGCTTCCCCTTAATCTCCTTTAGGTGTGAGGGGAGAATGTTCTCACCTGTAAGATCAACCCCGGAGGACTCACTGAGTGTGGAAGAGGGCGGGGAGCTGTGACTGATCCAGAGGTGATGAATCACTACGCTCAGCTGCACGCATCCTTGAAATTTGTACTAATAAACCTACGAGCGAGATTCACCCCCGTCGCGATGAAAGTTTCCCCGATATAATGAGGCTTTTCACTGTGAATGTCTTTGGCATCGTGGCTGTGAAAACACTTTGCTCATATACTAGATGAAAACACTCATCGGTTCACTCTTTGGTTTTCTTCAGTTGTGAATTAGAAATTCAGCTAAATAAAATGATCCACCATATGCAAATATGTATGTATACACTATACAGGACCAGTCAGAATGTGAAAGTGTGTCCATTTATTTATGTATGGATAGATAGATAGATGGAAAGAAGCTTATGTTCCAACGCAAATGAGCACTTTCTTTAATGCAGACTACATTTGCACTCTTCGTTTGAAGCTATAATTATTTTTTACTTGAAATATTAACACTACGATATATCTGTACATAAATAATAAGCTTTACTATCCATAATACATTTATAATTCATCATGGAGTACTATGACATGAGTAGCATTTGATACGACTGTTGCTCACACACAATATATGACGGCACCACAAACTGTAGGAGGAGATTACACTTGGCCACAGGCCCAGGGTGAGTTAATGGCATCCAGTAAAGAATACACCAAGGCTGCAAGGTGGTAACCTCAAACACACACACACACGCGCACACTATTGGTGGAAGCCAACTCAGCGATGGCATCAAAAGTGTTGTATTTGCCGACTTTTCAATACAGAGGGAGGAATCACACGAACCCGCCGATCGATAATAATACTTCACCTTTGGACTGTAACTTTTTATTTTCTAAAGAGGTGGCCTCAAAGTACAGGTTCAATTCAAGCGAAACAAATGCAGGCCATCTAATTACAATGACGAAGGGCGGAGAGTGACTATGTGCGTAAAAGAGCAACAGATATCCACAACTCTGGAGATGCTGGTTGATGATACTGTTCAAGTATGTAAAGAAATAGCCTTTCAAATTTTTATAATTCCGTGATTCATTTTTTTCACCTTACATTTTTGAATTAAACTGTCTCATATGGCTGTCGTGGATGCGAACAGGCAATGAATCAATGGCTCGACAGCGTGGTTTAAAACTCCTGCCGTTTCCCAGGACCAACAGCTCATCATTATTTCACATGCACAACCTTGACTCATCTCAGACGGCAGAGAAAACAGAAAAATAAAAGTTAAATTAGTAATGTGGCTTGGGCCTGTTAGCAGGCAGAGGGAGGGCTTTGCAATATTGATGAGTTGAGTGCAGCGGGAATGAGTCATCTCGAGCTGGAGATGAAAAGATTTAACAGTACAATCTTTGCAGTTATTGCCTCAAGCCCCAAATATCGCAGTATTTAAATATGACCATTCTTCTTTGTGATGCAATGTTCATATGTACAGATACAGTATATAAACTACACTATGATGATACTGCAGTGATGAAACTATTTTTGGGTACCTGGCTGGTATTTCCTGTGGCTGCAGTGGACTGATTTTATGTGCTCATGCTGCAAGTCGACATGCTATCTTTCATGGTGCCCCACAGCTTGTGTTGGTTATGTACTTTCAGTTACAGTGGCGCCTCACCTCACTCAACATCATGCAAAAGATAAATATTTCTACCGCACTGCTGCCCACAGGCTAACCGTACATCATTGTTTGAGGAGCACATTGTCAAAGCTGAGACCAACAGGTAATGTCATTCAAATCCATCTAAAAATATCAGAATCTGAAATAATAACAATACTGCCAGTAACACTGATGGCTTGTACATTGTGACAGCATGATTGTACTGGAAAAAATAGTAAGAACTATAAGCAGGGGATGGATGAGTATGTACATCGAAGTCCATTAATTTTCTTTTTACATACATTATTATTTGCATGAATTACAGCATCTGTTTGGTATCAGAGGGTTATCGATACTGTATTGTACTGTACTGTGTTTATCAGAGCGATAGCCCTGGGAGGGAAAAACTGTGTCTGCTTGTTTTGGCGTACGGTGGCCTGTGTTGCCGTCCAGAAGGGAGAGGTGGGAACAGGTTGTGAGAGGGGTGTGATGGATTTGTGGCCGTTTCCTCACTCTTACGGAGCACCCGTCCTGGATGGAAGGCAGCTGTATAAACAGATTTCGTCCTCTGAAGGTTGTTCACATTCATGTGCTTTTGTAAAGCAGTCAGCATTGAGAGGACCCATCATGAAGCTTTACATGTGCCAGAGTGACCATTTTGCTGTTATTGGGTTTGACACTTTGATTTGGGAGCTCATTTGTCAAGTCTTACATTTCGTGAGATTTACAAAAAGCTGTCACTATTACCATACTGACATATTCATACACATTTAGCACTACAGAGGGTTAAAGATTTAAATGATGATGTTTACTCAAAGGGAAACAGGAAGTTGATTTTATAACCATGAGAGGAAAATGTGCTGATAAGATGAAACCCCTCTGGCAGTGGTTCTTCCTCGGCAGAGAACAGGCGATTTAACTTGAAAATCGTTATGTTGAAATTCGTTTTCCAGCAGCTGCAGGCTCAGTTAAACAGCCTGAAGAAAACAGATCAATGTGTAAATTTACATTTGTGATGATGCATGTTGGGAGCATGTTCTTGTAACAATCAGTGTGTCACTGTGCTGGGCCTGGGGACCTTGTAATACACTATACCATCACACACCTGCACTTGGTTGCGACACAAGTAGTTTAAAACAATAGCTGATTGCCATGTGTTCACAATAATGTAGTTTTGGCCCACACAGTGATCAAAGACGACACAGCACTGGCCAGAGGATGGGCAATATATGCTGTGATGTAGTTTCCTGATGGCTGCTTTAGATGAGTTCTCAGACTAATGATTTGAGCTGTTCCTGGGCTGCAGCTGCTTCTACATAAGCCTTACTGAGCAGACAGCACTAAAATATGAAAATAAAACTAATCTGTTTCTATTTATAGTGATACAATGAAAGGACTGAAAAAGTGATACATTTTGTTGTAAACTCTATTGTTTAGTCAGTTTGACTGCTCTGGTGTCCATCAGGCTTCTGCAGCTTTTGGAGCTCTTTGATTACTTTGGTTGCAGCATTGATATCATTACTTACAGAGGAGATCAGGAAAAAATCCAAACCAAGTCTTTGTTTTCTAAAAAAAATTAAACAACCTGTTATTTTTAAGAGACATGGCTTCTGTGATCTGACATAAAAGTAATCCCTGAATGATGACTGTATTGAAAATATAGTCCTGGTATCACCTAATCATTTTTGTGTGTGTTTGTGCCTTTGGGTGCTTTTAAACAGTATGTTACCCACATTCCCTTAATGCACACACATACCTCTGGTTTGACATTCCAATTAAAGAGCTGAAACGTTGAGAGCCTGCAGCCATGGCTCCTGAAAAATTGGATTTCCACCTCATTAGCATGCTACAGCACATCAGCCATTTTGTGGCCTGCCCTGGGACATCATATCAGCATGCAAACCAACGAGAAGTGACACAAGACAAATGGATGTTGACAAATTCAATGACCGATTGTAATCATCCTGGCAATTCTCTCAAATTTTATGGTTCGGATTCATTTTATTTTCTTCCTTAAGCTCTTTAAATACTTTTCCATCAGATCATTATGGGACATTCCACTTAAAATATTAGACAAATGGGAAAAGGTTCTTTTAAGTACTAACCCTAAATTACCAACACTGTGTGGATAATACTAAGGTTTCCTGACGCAGATTTTATTATTTTATTATGTGTAGAAATCGCAGCATGGTGATGGTCAGTTTGGCTTCTTTTGTGCACAAAATGATTCAATAGCAAACATAACCCAGAGCATCATTATGTATGCAGTATGCTCATAGCTCTTAACTATAACTGTTCTCCCAGGGAAACCTAAAGCACCAGTAGGCATGTGAATTATGATATTTGGCTAAATTAACAAGGTGCTGGACCTCAGCACAAGAGACTGCACTCATTTTTCAAAAACTTTGAAGATGGTTAAAGGAGGTCTTCTTTAGGTGTCATGAAGTTTTTTTGACAAGCCCCCCCTCTGAGACTCTAGTACTTCAGTTGATAAACTAATATGAATTCTGAAAGATTTTATTTGTTGCCATCATTCCAAATTTGAGACATTGAACTGCACCCTGGTACTGTCTGAGATGTAGCACTCAGTCCCTCCCTAAACCAAATGGCAGAAACGCCATGAATGAGGAAAAACTGGTGAGCACAGACATGCAACAGCATGCTTAACAGAAGGCATCCAGGCATAAAAATGCAGACACCATAGTAAGAAAACAACATCAACGGAAACAATGAGGTTTGTGAATATTATTTAAAATTCATGTATGAGTGTGTGATTATGTATCAGTTGTGCACCTTGTGTATGTGTTTGTATGCGTATGCTACGGTTCGTCATTGGACGCTGTGGGTAGCTGACCGTAGCTGACGTGGGGGGCTGGAACAGCACGCCCCTCGGCCCAGGATTGCAGGCAGGTCGGGACCAAGCCACCAGGGCTCCAGGCAACACCCAGAGCACAGGGGACCTCCAGTGATTACCGCTGGAGGTGGTAAGACGGTCATCTACGCTGAGTCATACTGTAGCTGCCAACATACCAGAGACAGGAATAAGAGAACCGTGCTGATGAAATTCACAAGTAATCCACCAGATGAACTCATTTTTTCGTTAAAATTAACGGGGTCTGGTTTTGAGGGACCCTTTGGTGAGTAACAATTAGTTTGATTTTAGGGCCAATGCTTTGACAATCAGATTAGAGGCAGAATTCACTTTTACTGCCCCCCTTGCTTTTCTCTAGCTTAATTTTATTCTTCAACAATCACAGGAAAAACAAACTCTATGTGAGAAATTGACACATGCGGTCTCTTTGGCTCAGACTAGGTTGATGCGGCCGCCAGAGAAAGTGCTGTAACTTTCCACTTTTGATCAAATGTGTCCTGTAGTGCAACAAAGCGTATCAAAATAACTCACTGTTGTCCTATTCCTTGTTTTTGAGCATGTGCATTAGCATAATCCGCTCATAGCTGTGTTGTAGAGAGTCAGGGACAGGTCACCCAGCTGCATCCTATAATAGCAACTCATTAGCACTGTGGACAGTTGATCACACATCACACTCTCCACAAGTGATTTCAGTGTGTTTGTGTGTGCATATATACAAGACAGGTCCCTTGATGAAGGTTCCTCATTTGGAAATTGAATGTGTTCAGGAGGATGCAGTTGTCTGTTGCCCCCCCCTGCCAAAATAGACCAGCGCTAATATTGCCAACCAGCCCTAACAGTGCATAGACTTTACTCTCACTTTCTGGGATTCAGCTGGATTAAATGTTCCTGGTTTGGGTGAGTCTGTCTTTCTGTGTGTGTGTGTGTGCATGTGTGGATTTGCTTTAACACACTTATTTCTAGTAAATGAAAAACTCATCTACAGATGATGAGAAGTTAATTTAGGGTCTGAGCCACATGCGTCATCATTCTGCTGGCATTCCAACTTTCAGTGACTATGGTATGAAAAATTTTACAAATTGTTTTTCCAAGTAATTTATGAATGAAACAACAATATTACTTTATAACTAAGCAATCTGCTGTAACTATTAATGCTAGATTACACCACAGAATTGAAAACAATGTTTAGCCATGTTATCGTCCTGAATATGAAAAATTGTTTTACCTTTCATCGTCTAATTGATTTCAAAAAGTATTCCAACACCTTCACTTATTGCACAGGCTCTGATGAAAATTTTATTTCATCAGCTCACTGTTGGGCAATATGGAAAGTTTGTCCATATAAAATTGAATCAAAAAGTGAAGGGGTTTGAATACTTAGTTTGGAAATATCACAAACTAGTTCATGAATTTAGAACAAAAAGGAAAGTCCAAAAAAGAAAAACAAAAAACGGACATGAAACATTGATGAGCTCCATAAAATAAAGGAGATGGGTGATTCTTGTGCTTCCATAACTGAGCTGTCCTGGAGTTTGAGGTCTGATGTTAAAATCTGTATTTTCAACACTCGGTTCTTTTTTGTATTGTTTTGTGTATCTAAAAACCTGACGGTCTATTTCCCTTAGTGTCAGTATTCCCTAACTGCAGAAAACCTTTTGGTTCAAATCCAATCTGAGACCATTCACATTTCATCTCTTTTTCTCCTATCTCAGTCCTCTCTAAAATATTTAGTGTATCTTGGTGCCCCAATTGACTGCAGAAAGGAAGGTGGGTTTTGAAACCAAAATTCTCAGTAAAGTCATCAGTATACAGTAAGTATGCAACTACAACACCACCTTCCAATTATGTGTTATGGGGGTATAAAGGCTCCTTATCTATAATTGCTGATAATTGCGCTGAGGTTTGATTAAGAATTAAGGATTACAGTTATGCACGAAAAGGCACAACTTTCATTAAAGTGTTAAAGTTGGACTTTAATAGAAATGAATTGAATTAAAAAAATACAGTCGTCAAAACATTTGCCTCTCTGTTTGTGTGTTCATACACAACCCTACATTCTGAGCAGCTTATGGTCCTGCGGCACTTCGGGGTTGTAAAATTTTGCAGCATTTCCTCGCTCATTTAAAATATCCATAAATCATGATGAGGTTTGGTTAAGAGTTGCGTTAATGAGCACTGAGCACCAAGAGTGGAAGGTGGTGAAAGGAAACTATACAGTGGTAACAGAAGCATCTTCTTGTGCATGTGAGTGTTCATGGTGTGTGTGTGTGTGTGTTGTTTGTGGGTATGCCTGCGGTGCAGAATACATTCATTTCACTCTGTAGTGTGCAGCGTATCCTTTTACGCAGCCAACCCAGTTAGAGCTCTGTGTGGTGAATGTGACACATCAATTATACAGAGGCAGTAATGCACACTTTGCCTGAGTGTGTTCCCGAGTGGCACCATTAAAAATGGAAAAAAAAAAAAAATAAATAAATAAAACAACTTCTGGGCTTCGCTCACATCATATGATCACAGTGGCAGAGCTTTGACTTCTGGGGTGCCTCTCTTCAATGTTTCAGCATCTTCAATGTGCGTTTTCAGTTTTCAGGAAAGCTGCCAGAATATTGAAGCGGCAACCTGAGGGCCGAGCTGGAGGCTGTCCAGGGCTATCTGTCATCTGTATTGATCCCTCTGCTGTTTTCACACTGCATGAAGCACAGATCTGATGAAGGAGTGAACACCTGCTTCACCTGCAGCTAATCTGATCACTGTCTTTTGCCTCCTCATTCCTTATCTCCCTCCTCACTTCAGCTCTCAGTTACAGTATACTTGTCTCCTTTCACTTCTTTTGACCTACATTTTATTCCCCCCACTCATGGGTTGTGACTATTGCAATGCTGATATCTCGTTCCCCACACTTCGGAGTCTTTTTTTCTAATGTCGTAAGCACCAAATAAGAAGGAAGTTGCATCCTGGCAAAAGGGAATGGGATTATTTTGCAAAGGTCAGTTGAGCTTTGTATGGGTGGATAGTTGGGAATGTGCCAATGGCTCCTCTACAAACCTCTTCCACGAAACAAGAAGCCGACTTCAAACAAAATTATGTTTTCATGGATAAGTAATATCCCAAACTCAGCACTCATCCCTATGCTTGACTCTTCAGCTGAGGTTCAGCTGTACATCTCCTTACAGGAGGATGCTGGAAAAGACAAGTAAATAGCAAAGTTGTTGTTGAGTTGAGTGCCGGGATGCAATGAAGCCCACAACCTTTGGAGCATGGACCAGTATGTCATTTGTATACAATGTAGCATGGAGATGTAAGTGTGTAACAGATTATATATGTAAGTCGTATGTAAGTCTAAAGGAAGAAAGGAAGGTGGGTTTTGAAACCAAAATTCTCAGTAAAGTCATCAGTATACAGTAAGTACTCAACTACAACACCACCTTCCAATTATGTGTTATGGGGGTATAAAGGCTCCTTATCTATAATTGCTGATAATTGCGCTGAGGTTTGATTAAGATTTAAGGATTACAGTTATGCACGAAAAGGAATATATCATCCACTGGGCACGATACAATTCTTCTACCAATCCTATCTAAGTTCATACGGAAAATAAAAATGAATGTGTGTCTGCATCTCCTGCCTCTACAGGGAAAAGTCTTCCCCGTTTGCCAGAGGGCAGCATTTTAAATGAATGAAGGTGGTGGAAACTGACAGATAGGATTGACTGACCGAGCCGGGTTAGTGTGGAATTGTGCAATTGAGCAACGAGCAACAAGAAAGTAGCTCCTATCAAGTTGCTGTTTATATCAAGTGTATGCTTGCAGCAGGAAACGGGAAATTGCCTAAATGGTAATGAGGGGGAAGGGAAATTATAAATGTAGCACACCTGAGAACTGAGCGGAAGAGGGAAAACGCAAACAGGGGGAATGGAAGGAGGACGTAAAAGAAAGGAGGAAAGAAGGGGAAAGAAAAACACAGGTGGAATTGAAGTGAACTCTGACCTAAGAATCTGAAAGGGAGGTGTGTGAAACCCTGGAGCTGAGGGTCCTGTGCCAGCCACTCACTCTCTGAGTCGGACACCTGCTCAGACCCACAACCCACACTCTCCTGACCTTCGGATCTTCCTTTCCGACTAAAAAAACACACACGCCTCACCCCGAAACTGTGCTGAAATGAAGACTACTCATTCTCTCCCCAACTCCCACACAATGATATACATTCACTCTTCCGCATACACACACACACACACACACACACACTTTGCATTAATTTATTTTACAGAAGTTTTCTTTGGAAGGCTACCCCTGGGAATTTCATCCATCCATCCATCTTCTACCGCTTTTCCGTTTCCAGGTCACGGGATTCTGCATCCAATCCCAGGTCGCACTGGGTGAGGGCGGGGTACACCCTGCACAGGTCACCAGTCCATCACAGGGCCAACACAGAGAGACAGACAGAGACCGACAACCACTCACACTCACACTCAGACCTACAGACAGTTTAGAGACAAACATGCATTTCTGAGGGCGACAGTGTTACCCACTACGCCGCCGTGCTGCCCTGCCTGGGAATTTGATCTTTGAAAAATGAAGATGATAATAAACCTTGATTGGTTTTTTTGCTACATGTTCTTTTGGTAGCGATAGAGTGTAAGTTCTCTTGTGTCAGGTAAAAAATGTACCAGACTGAACAGGCTGAAGTGGGTCGATTTGGAACCTTGTCTGTCTGGTGCCCAACATTTTAGGTTTTTGATTAGAGAGGAGCCTTCGACACGACATGCTCTTTTTTTTTTTTTAGCCCAATTGCCATTGTAAGATTTTAGATATCATGTACACAGACAGATATTATTATTATATTCAGATATTTCCTTCTTCCTTTGGAAATAAATATATAATTCCATGTAAAAGGCTGGCGCAGGTCATGTGGAATAGATAAAAAGATGTGTTTTGTCCGTTCATCTCTTAGTAATAACAAGTAGAGGCAGGAGCTCATTTATATGTCCTTCCAAAGCACCCACTCCTCCTTCCTCCTCCTCCTCCTCCTCCTCTTCCCCCACTTCAACTTGGTTTTTTCCTTCCCCTCACCATCAACCCGTTCTTCACCTGTCATAAATGACCCGGTCAGGCATTTCTTCCGTACCCCCTGTCACAACTCACATCATATGTCTCTTGCTAACCCTTTCGCTTTTGCTCTCTCCCCAGTTATATATATCCTCAGTGTATTTTGAGATCCTTGATTAGCCATAATTTGTTTCCAGGCTCTTATTTCATCTTAGAGGCATTGACTACAAGTTAAATTATGCATTATTTCAAGAAAAACTATCCATTCCTTGGTGCATGATTGTTATACAGAACTCAGGTGGGCTGAAAACAAACATGCATTCTCACTTTGGCTTAAGGTCACAGACTGACTCTATTGCATTCCATGTTTCTGTGTTTCATTTTGCCCTTTAGCTGATTACTATCTGCTCATTTGGCTCATTTAACATGTAATAAAAGGCAAAAACACACACACAAACGCGCACACACACGGGACAGGGATTGGACGAAAAACAGAGGATCTTAATCTTTACCAGAAGTCAATACTAAGCAGTTCACTATGGAAACCATTTTCAATCCACGTCCTATGGGCCCTCGTAGCCTTTAGTTGTGTCTCTATGTCCAGACACACACATAGAGCTTTAGGACCTTTTGCCACATGGACGTCGGTTGTCAAAAAACATTGTCATTGCAGGAAAGAATTCCGAGAACAAATGGTGTCATAAAGATGAGATGTTCCTTTTGAAAATATGCTGCCCAGTAGACCTTTGAGAGTCTGTGCTCTGCTCTGACAGACATCGTGGTACCTCTGGTTATTAACTGAGAATAAATCCTTTGTATCTCTCTCAGGAACCTGCTAGGACACCTATCCTTCCAACAGATGAGGCCCAGATTTGAAGATGATACCAGCAGGGGAGACATTTTAATGAATTTTTATGCATTGGCCCAATTAGCCTCTGCACTGCAGTAATTATCATACACATTTATGTGCTGGAAATCGGGACATCTCGTTGGGAAGTTATGCCAACCCCAAGGATTGTGGGGCTTATTTTTAAGCTAGAGAAGGTCAGCTGTTTCCAAGTTTCTCTCTGCACATTAATTAGCTGGAATTTGCTTGCGTAAAGAACAAGATGTGACAGATGAGTGGTCTGATATCTAATTCCTCCTATCTTACCTCCAGGGATGTCGGGGGAGGGGAGGGCATGTTGTTAGAAGGCAAAACAGTTTGTTTTGCACATGTGATTATCATAATCATCTTATATTCAGGCTCTGAGTGTCACTTAAACCTTTACTCTTCTTTTAATTTGGGATTTTTCTTCTTTTTTTTTTTGAGCAAAATTGTCGGAAAGGAGATTTTTTAAGTGACAGCTGCAGATCGAATGGCGAGGAAGAAACGCAGAAGGAATGCTTTGAGTTTGAGTTTG
The DNA here is from genome assembly GCF_900963305.1 of Echeneis naucrates. Classification (NCBI taxonomy): domain Eukaryota; kingdom Metazoa; phylum Chordata; class Actinopteri; order Carangiformes; family Echeneidae; genus Echeneis; species Echeneis naucrates. The sequence continues at coordinate 15,550,517 of NC_042521.1, forward strand.
AAGTTGTTTTAGTTTGAGTTTCCAAACACAAAATGAACTAGTGATGAATGCAAGAAGAATGGATTAGCTGATCTGAGAGAAGATTGATTTAATTGATCTAAAATCTCTCTAATAATAAATAGCATCATAGCTTTCTTTGTGGCAAACACACAAAAATCTGTCTTTAGCCTCTTGGAACCTATTTCTCAGGGTTTTTGTTTTTTTTTGTCCATAATTATTGCTGTTGTCAAACTTCTTTGATTTTTTTTTTTTTTTTTTGCAAAAGCCCAGAAAATGTTGTGGACTGAACACATGACAAAAAAAAAAAGGGGGGGGGGGGGGGGGGGGTTAGACTCTTGGTCATGTTTCCAGAAACAATAAACAAACCATTAAACATTGCAATTATTTTCACGGTTTTTAAAAACATTTCATTTCATAGACTCAATGACAAATCAGTGAGAAGATTTTTGCTACTTTTGCATTCTTATGTTCTCTGTTTGTTTGGACCATTTGCTTTTTTATTTGCCTCATGCTGCCAAAACACAGCCGAATAAAAGGATTGCTGTACATTAACTTGTGCTGCAGGAGGATGGTGTTAAAAATGGATCAGTCGGCGCACATGGGCGTTAAACAAAGGGAAATTGTGAACACATTCGTGAATGATGGGGTGGAAAACGTCCATCTGAGTCAGAGCAAACATGAAAGGACAGAGTAAAGGAGGCAGCAATGAGACAGGCTGACTGGCCTTTGGCATCTCGCACGCTTTAATTAAAATAGATTGGAGATGGAGAGAGAGAGAGAGCGAGTGAGAAAGAGGAGGGGACTGTTACCGTGGTAACCAAGTTTGGGTAGATTGAGATCTTGAGTCATCTTAAAGGGGAACATTTCCCACAATTTTCTCAAATGGTTTTGCACTCTTGTCATTTGAACCAGCTTGTCATGTGGACACAAAGCCTGTATTTGATGTATTTTCCCCTATTTTCATATGTTCCAATGAAAGTGAATGCTTCTGATAATTATCATGACTTTTGATCATGAAAACTTATTATGTGTGGGCTGTGAACTCAAGGTAAAATCTATCATGGTAGCAGCATTCGAACATTACAGCCAGGTATCTGTGCTTGTCTAAACTTCACCTGGCGTGTCTGTGGGTTTATGTGCTCACCTATGAGCACGTTTAAGATTATTTCACTCACTGCCCTTGGACCTTGTGCTCGTTAATGTGTGTATGAACCTCTGATTGCAGATCTTTGCCAGCTGATACAGGCCACCACAGTGTTTGGCAGAGGGTTCTCAGCCCCCCATAGAGCCTTGGAGGGGAATCTGGGAGCAGTTCATCACTCACACAGGATGAGGGTGATTACTTAGCTACTGTATTCTGGCTCCTGAATCTAAATATAGCAGCTCTGTTGCGCCAGGAAAGGGACTGGGCTGGCGGGAGGATGGTTATGAAGGCGTGTGGTCATCAACTGATTTAACGTCAGGGGCTAAATGCCTCAACATTAAGGCAGAGGACGCTGTGCTTCATGTTAATGAGTAAAATCCAATCCTTCGTGAAGACGGTCCAGGTTGAAGTTTGAATTAAACTTGGACTTTATTCATACATGCTCTTCACCAACCTTCCTAGCCAATTCACTGTATTTGTGAATTGAAGGATCGTTTCGTGGCAGTTTACAAAGATATTCAGTGTCCACCAGCAGCAAGCAGGTGTTACATCATCAGCTATACAACATTGATGAACGTACTGCGTGCATGTTGAAAAGTTGAGCTGATCTAAAGTTAAACGTTCAACAAAGTATCAAAGTATAACAAAAGTGTTTTTAAATGTGTGTAACACATTTTGTATCAAGGGCCATTAAGTAGAATGACATCTGTTGACTGTGTGCAGATACAATTTCTTTTCAACCCCTGACTGAACAGCTACTTCAAATGAAACATAATGACTGGTAACTGAACAACAAAATATGCTCCAGTATACAATTGACAGCGCCACTTCTCTCCATTTGAAGGGCCATTTAGAGAACTGTTCCCACAGGGTGTGGGATGAGGGAGGTTTCCACCATGTCATCTGTTGTGATAAGTGCAGCAGGGAGCAGAGGAGACTGAATGACTCCAGCTGTTGCCAGGTAGGTTTCAAACAACACATCTGGCATGTTCTCCTGGAGGAACTGTCGGTGCGTCATATGGGGGTGAAGCAGAAACAGCTTTCCATCAGCTCTGCAGTACTTCAGTTTCCCAACCCGCCCCCTGAAAAACAGGAAGTAGTAAGAGAGATTGTGTGAAAGGCCCACTTTGTCTCTTTCTTCTACAGAAATTTGTGGCTACAGAGATATTCGGTATTCAAAAATTTAGGAAGGGTGTTTTCTTTTTAAGCAACTAGGCAACTTTACCCTACTAAATAATGAAGCCACCACCGATGTGCTAAAAAGTGTTTGAATGTTTCAATAAGGAAGGCTTCAAAAGTGGGTCCATCGCCATAAACTCCAAAAGTGTCCAACTATACAGGAGAAATAAATGTTAACATATAAAGATTACTTATAAAAGAAGATATCTGGGTCTATAGCTTCATGACAACCATACAGTTTTTGATATTTTGTGAAAACACAGGCTATTTTGTCTTCTTGTAGCTGAATAGGAAGATAAACCAGGAGAGTGGTCAAAAAAAGCTAAGGCTAAGACTAAGGAGAGTGGGGCAGGGCTTACTGGAGAATCCAATGACAGAAAGTGAACGCAACAAAACAGATAAAAGGGCGTGTGGCATTTAGTTCATTTTGCTCAGACATCCATCCATCTTCATCTGGAGTCAGTCAACAGGAAGCCCCAGACATCCCTCTCCCTGGCCACACAAACCAGCTCTGAATGGGGGATCCCCAGGCATTCCCAGACCAAAGCAGAAATCTCCACCTGGTCCTTGGTCTGCCCCGGGGTCTCCTCTCAGCTAGACCTGGAACACCTCCAAAGGGAGGCACCCAGGTGGCATCCTGACCAGATGCCCGAACCACGTCAACTGGTTCCTCTTGATGCAAAGCAGCAGCGGCTCAACTCTGAACTCCTCTTGGATGACTGAGCTCATCACCCTTTCCCTAAGGGAGAAGCCAGCCATTTCGGCCGTCTGTACTTGTTCTTTCTCATCTCGTTCTTTCAGTCATGATCCAGTTCTCAAGACCATACGTGAGGGTAGGAACAAAGATTGACCTGAAGATCAACAATGTAGACAATGTAGTTATAATAAAATGATTCTGTTATGTGCAGCACACCACCATGGTTGCATATTTATGAGCTGTGATCGTATTTCATATTTCATATAACAGTGGAAATGCAGCTACTTTTTCATATACATTTCTGCTACTGAAAGTAGGTGAAGTGCAAAATATGAAATACATATCAAACTAATCTGATGCAACACCAAAGGAAAACATGAAATAGATTTCTAGATCATCTCCTAAAGCCATCTTTTGCACCACCTGAGCCATTAGATATATCATTGACAACCCAAGCAAACTTAACACATATTGACCAAGCAGCTAATCGATGTGCACGTGGACCCTCAGTGCATACTAGTGATTATCAAGGTGGCCTCCACTGTGAGTTCAACCCCCCAGGTAGAAAAAACAACGTGGCCAGCTGGCTAATGGATGCACTAACATACACTCATTCCCCTCCTGTGACAAGTCGCGTTCAATACTGAAGCTTTATGCCACAGCGAGGGAGGCATCATCATCTGTCACATATTGTTTGGCTTCATACAAGGCCAGGTTGAAAAGCTCTGTACAAGATGTGCATTATTTTGTTGCAGTTGTTTTTCTTCTGCTTCCAATTGTCAATAAGGCATTTTATGGTTTGGTCTCCCATTGAGAGTTGCAAATAGATGAGCAATAGTGCTTACAATTTTGGTTAACTCAGATGTAAGTTACTGTGAGAATATACTACTCGGCTGTGTTTGTCAAACCAAAAAGCAGGCTTTTCAAATGTTTAAGAAATGTTTATGAATCTATTTTTGCTAAAATGCACTTTTTGTCCAAATATTCAGATCCAAACTACGAATGGTGGTATGAGGCATCACTGGAATTATGTTAATACAACTACCTTTTGGTCTTTTCCCTTTCTGCATATGCTGGAGAATAACAATGTTTTCATGTGCTCACTGTTTAATTTAGTGCCACAGGTGTGCAGCACTGAGCTCACTCACTAATTTTAAAGAATATCTGATTCAAATAAAGACTCAAAATCTGCCGGCTTCTCCGTCACTGACTCTGTTTTTGCTTTTTAGACAGGGGTTACATATTTCTCACAGTTTGCAGTATTGAGGGACCTTGTCAGAAGCCACATTCTGGGGGGGATTTTGACTCCTGAACCAAGCAGACTCTCATATCACCGTGGCAACCGCAGGTCCCGAGCTGACCTCTGTTGGAACCAAAATGGATCAAACCCACCCCTCTTTGGAGCCACACTACTTTGTCACAGAAACATGGTTCAAGGTTTCAACGGGTCACAAGACTTTGAACTCCGTTGATGTAAACAGGCTTTTTGATAGCTACTACGGTTATAACACAATCGCAGTTCATGTTTTCTGAAAATGTCAGCCCTTCTCAGATTTTAGAATGGTGACACAAAGTGTATGTGCTTTGTGGGTCTGCCCCTCTCCCTCCTGTGGTTGGAGTGCACCTCTTGGTCACCTTGATTAGCTGCGCCTGTCCACTGAATAGCAGTGATTGGTGCTGGTGAGGGCACGTCATCCATTTAAACAGGTTTCCCCTGACCAGATATTTCCTGAGCTAATTCCAACCTCTGATATTTGGCGGGTTTGCTATGACTAACCCATGTTTCACTGCTGTGATTTGTGGCAGGTCTGGCATTTGGGTCTGCACTTGATAACAGCCCTGGAAATCAATGATATTCAGATACATGCTTAATACCAACGATAAGGAGAGAACATTAGTTAAAAAATTGTTGATTTATTAAAGTAGATTACAGTATCAGCTACAGATGACTCATTGATGAGTCTCACCACAGGTTTTCTTTTTCTTTTTTTTGGGGGGGGGGGATTGATTACTTTTCTGCAGCTAGGACATATCTATTGTTTAGGAATTTAACATCAGCCTTGGCATCACCCAGGTGGGTGTTACACATTGGTTGTGATTAGCTGTGTAGCCCTTCTCCCTCTCCGACACCGCTTTGAGCATATTTTTAGATGGAAAAGCACTCTAATGCAATATATTATTGTCATCAGATAACGGTACCTTGGCTACCTAACGTTAGCCTAACTGGCTAACTGTTACACTGCCCATGAGCTCAGTTTTAACGTTCAAACCCTTCTAGTAAGGATACAGCATTCTTTAGCTGGTAGTTTCCACAGCTGAAGAGTCGTTACAAAGCCAGACTGTGTCCATTTGTAGCCATGCAGACCTTTGTATGGCCTTAGGGAGTCCCCTGTGTAGGACTAGGGGAGGTTTATCACAACAGTTACATATGTCTCGGATATTGCAGGTCTGGGACGTCCGACGAGTAAAGAGCACCCCGGGCGCATTATACGAGTCGGTAATGTTCAATCTACTTAATTTTCTAATGTAAGATCAATTTCATCCGAGTTAAGGTGAGAAGTGAATTCAAAAGACTTAAAATCCGCGGCTATTTTCTGTTCCATTTACTGCCAAAATGGCGGCGTAAACAAAAGAAGTCACGTGACGTCCGGAGCTCTGTACACATATGAACGTAAAACTAACATTACGTTGTAAACAAGCCATATCCATGGCAACGTTCTGAGGCGTTCCCGTCATTAGACAGGCTGCGGTCTCTCTCCTCAGAGCGGGTGAGAGAGGGGGCGGGCCAGTGACGTGTCGCTGTGTTGCGCTTTCAAAATAAAAACACGTGAGTCAAAAATTTCAAAATCAAATATTTTCCTCCTCCGCGGTATAATTTTTGCGTTGGACAAATGGGCCTGTCTCCCACCCCGATTCCTACGCCGATGCACAAGTGTGTGGGATTGGGAGGAGAAGGGACAATCAGGACCCCCCCCCCAACTCTAAAGAGACAGACGTGTGTATATCTTTCTTTCTGTCAGTCTGAACTCGGGAGCGTAAAAGCTTCACAGTTTTTTTCTTTATTTCTTATTTTTTTAATAAGACGGCTACATTACTCAACATTTGATCACGAGATTAAATCCTTGTTTTATTTCTTTATTTTAATTCTATCAGTCTAGGACCGGAGAGAACCCGCTGCCTATAAGCGTTTTCCTCACTGTCAATTTTAGTGACATCGTTAACGTTTCTCAACACATAAACACGAAAGTGTCCTTGATATTGTAGCTCAACAATATAATCGGTTAACGTTATGGTCATTAGTTTTAATAATTTCTTCTCTAATTCTGAGAAATCATTTGTCATTTTAGATGTTAGCAGAAGGCTACATTAGCCTACCCGGAGGTGTGTCGTGTTTGAGCCCTTTTTGCAAACAGGCGGCGCTACAGCAGGGTGACTTCTGAACACTGGAAATAAATCCATCTTTAAATCCACTAGGTCCGGCCACAGCCTACTTAAATGATACTCACAGTTTATTCAAAGATTCCTTATAATTTTAATATATTTAAAGTTTATATGTATGGATAGAATATTTTTTGTATTACAAAATAATATCTCTCACACATCGTGTGTGTGTGTGTGTATGTGTGAAATAAATGTAAAATCTCTGGAATAAAATAATGATAGAAATAATGTATCTTCTGTGTTAGAAAAAAAATCAACCTTTCGAAAAGAACTTAGTCAACTTTGCTGAACTACTCTCACCTCGCACTGCCTTTTTATGTTTCTCAGCCTCCTATATGTCCCGGCCGGCTCGGTAAACTGGGAATGTTTTTCGCAGTTCATCTGTGAACGCGCATTTGCGCTTCGGCATCTTGAACGCTTCCGCTGCACCGCGGCTGTCTGCTGCTTTCTTGTTGTGAGTTTTGGAGATCCGCCCACAGGGCAGCCTCTCGGAGTTTAGGTCACACATGCTAACCTAAACAATGACAACCGGTGGAGGGGGAGCACACACATATACACACACAGAAGGAAATCATCAATCTATAAAACCCCCTGGACGTCCCGGACGGAACGTAAAAAGTGGATTTGTCCGGGGAAAAAAGGACTTTTGCTCAGCCTATCAAAATTTCCCTGGAGTTTTCCCTGGAGTATCAATTTGTCATCCATCTTAGATCTTTAGACAATTCTATATAAACAAACTTGTTTCCAATAGCAACAACAGATGAAGGCGTAGAATTCCTGATGATGTCATATATCATATGATGTCATATGATTGTGATGATGATGAATGGAAGCATCATTGTGACTTTGTGATCAAACCTTACATACTTACCTTACATACTGAAGAAACTCTGTAAAACTGCCAGATAGTCAGTGAACACCTGAGAGCGCCACACAAAGGTCGAACTATCAGAAATGGAAAACGTTGAAGAGAAAATAGATTTCTACCTCAACTCACTCGAAGCACAGGTAAGATCTGAGCTGAAGGACAGCAAAGCCAGACTCACACAGAGTAACAAAGACGGGATGGTCCTTCTTGAAATCCAAGAGGACACACTAACCAACTTCCTGGACATGGTTCAAGATGCCAAAAATGGCATCAACAACATCTGGAGCCAGGAGAAGAAGGAGATGGAGATTGAGATCTGTGGCCTGAAAGCCCTGCTGGACAACGCTCAGGCCACACTTCAGAAAGAGAAGGAGGACGCAAAGACAGCCCTGGAGAAATTCCAGGAGTCCCATCAAGTCCAGCTGGAGGAAGCCAGAATAGAGACCACTGAAGTCCGAGCCGCCCTCAAAAAGGCACAAGATCAGGTGAAGACAGAGCGTCACTTCCAACAAAACAAAACCTTGCTGGAAAAAGAGAAGAACCTCCTCAAAGCTACTCTGAACAAGAAGGAGCAAGAACTTCGCCAGTATCATCTCAAGTTTCAGCAGGAAAAAACCTCCCTGCTAAAAGAGAACACCCACCTCAAAACAAATCTGAACAAGAAAGAGGGAGAACTTCACCATCTGCGCCTCCAGTTTCAGCAGGAGAAAGCCTCCATGCAAAAAGAGAACACCTCCCTCAAAACAACTCTAAACAAGAAGGAGGAAGAGCTTCAGCATCGTCATCTCCAGTTTCAGCAGGAGAAAGCCTCCCTGCTAAAAGAGAACACCTCCCTCAAAACAACTTTGAACAAGAAGCAGGAAGAACTTCACCATCATCATCTCCAGTTTCAGCAGGAGAAAGCCTCCCTGCTAAAAGAGAACACCTCCCTCAAAACAAATCTGAACCTGAAGCAGGAAGAACTTCACCATCATCGTCTCCATTTTCAGCAGGAGAAAACCTTCCTGCAAAATGAGAACACCTCCCTCAAAACAACTCTGAACAAGAAGCAGGAAGAACTTCACCATCATCGTCTCCAGTTTCAGCAGGAGAAAACTTTCTTGCAAAAAGAGAACACCTCCCTCAAAACAACTCTGAACAAGAAGGAGGAAGAACTTCACCACCATCGTCTCCAATTTCAGCAGGAGAAAACCTCCTTGCAAAAAGAGAACACCTTCCTCAAAACAAATCTGAACAAGAAGGAGGAAGAACTTCACCATCATCGTCTCCAGTTTCAGCAGGAGAAAACCTCCCTGCAAGAAGAGAACACTTCCCTCAAAACAACTCTGAACAAGAAGGAAGAAGAACTTCACCATCATCGTCTCCAGTTTCAGCAGGAGAAAACATCCCTGCAAGAAGAGAACACTTCCCTCAAAACAACTCTGAACAAGAAGCAGGAAGAACTTCAGAATCACTGTGTCCAGTTTCAGCAGGAGAAAACTTCCCTGCAAGAAGAGAACACCTGCCTCAAAACAACTTTAAACAAGAAAGAGGAAGAACTTCAGCATCGTCTCCAGATCAAAGACAACCTGATGAAGAGTCTGGAGGACAAAGAGCAAAAGATCCAGCCGGAAGAACTGGAGCATAGAATCACCAAAAAGAAAAAGAAGTGGTACCGAAAATTCTTCTGAGCCCAGCTCCAGAACTCCACCATCCAGAAGAACAAAAACATCTGTTCATGTCAACCTGAACCTGGGAAGGTTTCTTCCCATGATGCTTTGCCCTCTTTGAGGTTCATGGAGAGTTTTTCCATTTCTCTCCTCTCCTCTCCTGTTCTCTCCTTTCTCTTTCCTTTCTCACCTCTCCTCTCCTCTCTCCTTTCTTTCTTTCCTGTCCTCTCCTCTTTAATCTTTGAAAAAAAATAAAAATAAAAATAAAAATAAAAAAATGCCATGTTTGGTTTGTTGTAGTTCAGGATGTTGAATTGGACCACAATAATATTAACACCTACTTTAATGTATAAATTAAGTCAAAGGGGAAAAGCTCGAGCTTGCATCTTAAAAATTTCAGTTTTAATTATTATCATCATAAAATACATTATGATCTTGCTGTAAAATCCAGGACAAAAATTACAATCTCCCACAATGACAAGGTAAAAAAAATATATCCAAAACAATGTTAAAACAAAATCTATATTAGTATATATTTTGAATATCGAGGTGCTCATTAGGTTTGTTCCTTTATTTTTAAAGATGAACATAATTTCAATAATGTCAAAATGGCATTAACAAGAAGAAAACAAACCAAAAAAATCTGAAATAAGAGGAATAAAAGCACATTTTTACACCATTTTTTTGGACGAATGAAAGAATCTTAAAATAAAATTGAAATTAAAGTTTGAGACAGACATACAGACGCACACAGACAACAGCTGTCTGTTCTCATGCAAGTTTCTATTTCAAAGAACCACCTCAGTTGCTATTTGCATTGTTCTCAATCACTATAAACGTTGCCTGGTGGCACTATTCAAATATACATAAACTTAGAAAAAAAGATAGTAACTGGAGTGGATTGTGGTTTGACCTTTAATAATGCAACAAGATTTTGTCACTGATTTGAAATTGACACTGACAAAACATTTATGGATAGCTGGTGCAGCCCTGCCAGTTGCAGTGATGTATGTTATATTAAATGCTGTAGTTTTGTTCAAATATTGGCAACACTGCAAACATATTGTGTTTAAATTTTGGCCATTCCTTATAATAGAGAGACAGAGCGAGAGAGAGACAGTGTGAGAGGGAGAGATATGCACCAAAGGGTCTGAATGAAGACCTGGATTTCAAGCAAAGCTACTGCAGGAAGGTCAAAGCTGCAGTAAGAAGCTCTTTGACTTGCCAAAAGTAAAATTAGCCTTTTAGTGTGAACGACTGTGGAGATACTGACATTAATCACCGCTGGAAATAATATGATGAAGCTGCTCTGGTCTTTGGGTCCATTGATGAGGTTTGAGGTTGTGTTTTCGAAGCACAGCCCACTGTGTGTGTGTGTGTACATAATAAAGACACTGGAAGTGCGTCTGCGGGGCTTAAAGTGGTGTTTAATTTGTTACTGTGTCTTTACTGTATATGTGACATAACTCTAGACTTTAATCAGTCAAAAGACATCCCAGAATGTAAAACCTTCTGCATGAAACCATCTCCACAGCCTGAGCACACTAAGTAGTGCACATGTTTGTGCACAACTGAACATGAATGTTCATGTAAATAAATGAATGTGTGTGACTGGCGGGTTATACTGGTTGTTGCGGGAGTGACAGCTGGATGATTCATCTCAGGATAAAACCCTGCCAAGTTCCACAGGACAAAAAAAATAAAAAATTGTCTCGTCCCTAACGCTCAACCCTCGCTGCTCCTTTTACTCCTCACCTTGTATTTGCCAATTCCCTTAATACCTTCACCTCTTGGCTTTCTTCAAATCGAAATGTCCTTACTCTCCAATATCCTTCATTCTATATGTCATCTGTATGCCAGCCCTGCTCTGTGACTCATACCCCTGACTCTGTGTGTGTCTCCACCTTCCTGTGGGTGAGGAGCAAGTGTTCTCACAGTAATAGTTACAGGAATTTTAGTGTGTTATTTCTGCATTCTTTCTGCACTAGGAATTAAGTTTGATTCTATAGCCGGAGGTTGTTAGGGTTGAATCAGACACAAAGAGTTGAATATTTTTCTTGTCGATAGTTATTCCAATGAGATCCACAAAACCAACAAGGAGCTAATCCGAATAAGTAACGCTTTTGTATCAAGTAATCAATTATTCCTCTGAGCCAGACATCTCCACCCTCACCCAAAAACTATTCAAAACACAAAAATGAATTGCACTGGTTGATGTGCTTGTCACTTTATTTAAATTAAACTATTGCCACAATTTTCCTGAAACGACTGGTTGTCACAAAGACCGAAAAGAACGTTGTTGTTGTTGTTTTTTTTTTTTTTTTTTTTTTGAGTGTATCTCCCAGTGGTGAATGGCTTCTTGTGTGTGTGTGTGTCTTCTGTTTTCACACAAAGTCACACACGTAGTCAGTCTCTTCTAATTATCAGGCCACACACACACAGTGTACATGTACTCAGCAAATTCAGGGCATTTTAGACCATCGGAGTGCAGTTAACCCTTTGCCATTAGAGAGAAAAAAAAAGAGAATGAGAAAAGAAATGTTCCGCTTTCTATAAACCCAGAGCAGTCAGTGAGAAGCAAAGGGACACTGAACACGTAAACCTAATTAGCCTGAGTTACAAGCCAACGTTTCAGCAGACAACACCAGATGGTATATCCCTTTTTTTACACCCACAACAGAGGTGTTGATTGAGTCCATGCTATGATAGCCCACTCATTGCTAGAGGATTTTCTACATTGCTTCAGTTTCCAAGATCACATTTAGCAGATTCTGATTAAATTACAAGTATGTGTGCAATCACCGAGGGAAGCCTGTACCCATTTACTGAAACACTTCAGTTTTTACGAAACCAGATTATGTTGAGGTGTTGCTATGGTAACTGCAGGTGATCCTGTCAATGTGCAGAAAATTGCAAGTCAGAGAAATCTAAACATACTGCAAGTAATTTAGGCGATCCACAGTGTCAACAGTTGACAACATTTGTGTTCATTGAATTTTCTGTCCGATTTATCTGAAAGCATTGTTTTGTTTTGTTTTGTTTTTTTTTTTTACTTCAGCATACGTTTGAAAGGTCATCAGTAACAACCTGAGACACAGCATAGCCACAGGCATTATCCCCAAAAAACTGCTGCCTCACAATTTATCTGTCCTCCTCAGATCTGTTACTGCTATTTTGTTCCATCAGATTTTTTAGCGGCTTAATTTCTGTCTTCATGGATGCTCGATGAACACGCTGTTATGGGAGGCTGGGGACATGTAATTAGGATGAATGCTGGCAACTGGTGACAACTCCACCGTCGTGAACAAAGACCCAGTGGAATCAAGGCAACCATTTAAAAATGAAACAAAGCAATATTACTATTAATACAGAACTCAAAATGATTAACTACTAAATGAAAGTGTAATCATTCCTTAAATTTAATGAGTGGCTCCCACACTTGGCTGTAATGCACCATGATACATGCCAATGTGCTGACAAAATCAGAGAAGGTCTGCCAAGTAATAAGTCTATTCATGGAGACGAACAGGAGTTAGCGTTCAAGTCCAAGACTTAAGAGTAGATTCTTTTTGTTCTTTGAAGTCATTTATCCTTCAGTCTGAACCTAATTGTTTCCCTAACTCCAGCCAATCAAGTCTTACGATACTGAACCTCCCTCCACCCTCACCTGTCTTCTACATGGCTTTAGCATGCTAACCCGTCATTTCATGTATCCAAAAGCGACTCACTGAAGCTGGGTGTAACCTTGTGTCTTGTCAATTTGCTCATCGTCAAAGCTCTGAGAAATTTAGAAACTCATTTAACACCTTTGTTTATAGACAATAGGGATAAACACTGGATTTTGGCGAGTAAAAAAAAACACACAAATGAAACCTACTTTTGTTTATTTTCAGGCACAAGTCCGCAGACAATGGCATTTATTTCAAATTTGAAATGCTCTTATTTTTCGGGCATGACTTTGTAAGAAAAATAAATTGAATAAAAAACTAAATTCAACAAATTACTATTACATAACTTCATGAATACTTTTCAAAACATTTTAGTGCTATTCAAGTGGGAAAGTTTTGGTTTTTTAAACCAGAAGAAACCATTTTTGGAGGAGAAGGTCACTGAGGAGGAGTGAGGGATCGGACCTGGTCTGTACTCTGTCCTGATTGTGTGTACTTTCATTACAGTAGCCACACAGTAATGCAAATTCTGATTTTATGACCCATTTTCCAAAAAATGGGACCACCCTTTTAAAAATGAAAAACATCATGTTGTATTGAAGAAACTAAAGAACAACGGGAGGGAAGGAAGAGACCATGAACTCATTAGAAAAACATTTACCTAGCTGATAATAAAAGTGAGTCCAAATCAGACCATTTTCATATAGGCTTCAATACAATCTGACCTCTTTTTACAACCAGTGGAGTCGCCCACTCATGGGTACTAGATAAATTGCAGGCTTAAGGAGTCCGCATGTCCACTTCTATACACAGTCTACTGTATTATGTATGATGGATTGATCTGTCTGTGGTCTTCGTAGTCCTGACTGAGGGTAATGCTGCATATCAATGAGAGCGAACGGCAGACAGCTGAAAGTATAATGCATATTAGATTTTCTGATCTTATTACCTCTCACTTAGAGTCTGAGTTGGGGTCCTGACCGAAGAACCTGATGAGCAAGATAATCTCTATACAGAAAATCATTTGGCATTGGCTCATCGGCTCACATTTTCAAGGCTGGCTGTTTCCACAGACAGTCTGGACATACAGTAGAATCAATTCTTGAAAAGTCAACTTAAATGTGAAAGTCATGTTTTTTTTTTTTTTACAAACCGTTCTGCATGAATCAAACAAAAACAGAAATACGTTTAATTTCAGAATTTCGAACTTTCGGCAATTCACTCACTGGAGTTCAAAATACTGCTAGAAATGTCTTTTCACAATAAAAATTCAGGCAGTATTTTAAATATTGCCATTAGGAATCTGGCAGCTTGCCGGCAGCCCCCCAGGGGAGGGAGTGAGGCAAATAATGTTTTGCACTTTTGCAACTTTATAATGGATCAGTCTTGTGTCACAGCAGTGCTCTAGAAAAGTGAAAAAATGACAGCTCTGTGTCTGGCTTGCTGCTCCTGTCTTTGAATGGGCTTGTTCTCCTGTACCACTGTGAGTCTGATGTTCAACACACCTCACCAATTCATTAGTATGCTGTTTTTAAAAGTCCGCTCTACATAATTGATGCTCTGTTGGCAAGTGAAACTAATTATGCATCAAATACAAATAATACCGTTCACACTCCCAGGTGCTCACACTTAATTTGGCCAGTATGCATCAATATGGAGTAATAAATAACATTAAATCAATAACGCCTGATGAGATTTGATTTTATGACCCCTGCTGTAATAATGAGAGCCTCTTGTCTTGTCTTTTTCGTAATGCAGCCATCTACAGCTGGATGGAAAAACACATGCATTGGACATCACAGTTTTATATGTGGGCACTGTGCTGAATCCACAGACAATTAAAATGAATTCTGACTAAGGGTCAGTCTGTGAAATACTATATAAACTATGAAGAATTTAGCACATTTTCTGAATGTGAATATATTTATCGATATACTTTTTAAGATAACATTTTTTAGTGCTTATATTACCATAATAGCAGTGAAACTTGAATATATTGTGACTATATGTCCTACTTTTCACCAAAAAACCTTTTGAAAATGCATGTTTAATTCCTGGACAATCAGCGTTGGTTTAATCAAAATCTACTTTAAAACTCAAATTAAGGATCATTTCATTTATATTACAGCACTGAGAGAGAATAATTAATCATTAATTGTTTATCACCGATTTTGGACACTTTGACTTTTTTTAACTTAATATATTTCTTTAGTTACTGTTTAATTAACTTTGTGTGTCAGTTTGTGTTGGTTGACTCTCTTTAGTTTTTGCTACTGCTTCTTCTTGCTAACATCACCGGCACACCTTTTCAACACATTGCTTCTTTCTGCATACCTTTTCTTCTCTGTTTATTAATCTTATTGCCACATACCAGTGTGTCATCTGCTTTTTGTCCTCCATGCTGTTCCCTATGACACGGTTTGGTTCTTTAATTCCTGGACAATCAGCGGCAGCTCCAGAGATTTTCTGTTGCAGGTGGATGTGCAGCACTCAAGAGAAGGTGAATTTTGGGGCATTTAATTATGTGACTATAAGCATATACATATATACAGACTTTTCTTAGGTGTGCTAGGCGGGTGGTATGGCTATTATAGGGGGAGCTACAGCACCACCTAGCTTCCCCCTGGCACCGCCGTTGTGGACAATATGCATTTATAAGTTGTGCTTTGTGCTCTGAAAGTACTTGACATAACAACCAATCGTATGTCTGTATGTTGAGCTGGAGCACAGAGTTGATTTGCATGGCTTAGCATAATGACCATAATGGCACCAATTTGATAGTAACATCCCGTTCGTCTTCAAAACAACAGCATGTGCCTAAATGGATGTTGCGTGCTATGCGACTATGCCTTTGGATTTGATTCTTACTCAAATTAAAAGGTGAAAACAATGAGTTTTACAGGATCAGGACAGCAGCACATCAGTCATTGCGAGGTTGTCGGGCTCCCACAACCAGCAACACACAACGTGCTAATTAATTAATGAGATTGTGACCTCCAAACTAAACCAGATGAGCTGTTTCCTTCTGCTTACAGTATGACTCTTCTCACATTCAAATCTTTTTTGAAGTCCAAAGTCAGGTCTGTACTGTACATATGACAGTCCTGTTGGCTGCACATTATTGCCTCTTCCAGAGGCCTTGCTGTCAGCTGCTTGCATAAACAAGCATAACAACATAAATGGGATCAATCCTGTATTTTCATTCTAGTTCATTCTAGTCTCTATTAAGTGAAAATATAGAATTCACTTAGTTTGTGTTGATACTGAATATGTGAAAAATGACAGACTTACAATGAAAAATACAATGGCATAAAAGAATATAATGGCAATAAAAGAAAATTTGCGTCTAATGGGGTTAAATTCATTTTCAAGACATATGAAAATGCGGATAAAATTGAATTTTGTGAAATAAAACTGTGCAACCGCATCCGTCTGCTCTCTTCTCCCCCAGCTCCTTCTCCTCCCTCCATCCTTTTTCCCTTCCTATCGCTGAGTATCTGTCAGTGCTTAGCAACATGCCTCACCACTCTTTCACTGAAGTGCACCTGCCTGGATATGCACATACACTTTGTGTGACTCGCCTGTCGTACAGCCTGTGTTGTAATTGCCTCAGGTGTCTGCAGGCAGTCATATGGATGCCTCAGCACTTACACGAGAACAAAATAAACCTGTTGTGCAATAAATACATTTACTACACTGTAAATTTATTCCTTGATGCCCTGATTAGCATGTTAACCTCCCCAAACGCTTCACATTCTCCATTCATTGCCTTTTTTTGCTAAAAAAAACCTCTTGTCTTGTTCTTTTTAGAAGTTTTTCACCATTATCTCCTTTCATTCTCGATGAATCTTCCTTACCTCCCTCCTCAACACTGGATAAGGTCGCCATGGAAACACAGCTGAGATGTATTGGTGGCAAAATATATTTTGTAAAGGCCAACCCGTGGATTACTACTTACCTCAAACACGCACACACGCACACACATACAGTACAACTTTCATGTTCCCATGTCTCCTCTTATCTCTTGAGGAATAGCCCTAATCTGTTTCTATGGATACCGACATGGGGGGATGAATCCTGCTCAATGAAACTTTGAAGCACTTCAAAGAAATAGGCATGACAGAGGAAGTGTTTTAGAGAGATTGGGTTGTTGGTCATATCCACTCGCTGATAGCACTTGTGTCAGGTGAGGGTTTTTCTTATCAGCGCTCCACTTTGCGCTGGTTTTGTGTTACAGTTCCTGGAATTCAAGTGTTCGTACGATATAACCCAGCGTTTTAAATACCAGATTTTTTAAGGTTACTGTACAAAGCCGGGGGGCACAGCACAGCACACTCGCGTCAGAGTCACATCCACTCTATCAGCGTGGAAAGGAAAAGGTCAGCAGACATTCCCAGCCAGAGTTTATATCCATAAGCACCGTGCCATATCTGGAGGAGGGTGATGCTTGGCACTGTCATTTACAGTGATTTTTTAAAATGGGACAGAAAGTGTACAGAATAGTACAGGGCCCACCTATTGGGCAAAGTGTGCTCTTTGTTTAATACTGAGGACCTGATTGAAATACCTGAAGCAAGTCAGGGAGAAAGGAAGTAAAACTCTTTAATCTGGTGATATGTAGCTTGTACTTGTACCTTGATGTAACTTTTGTTATGATTTGGTGCTCTACAAATAAATCTGTTTTCAAGGCATAATGTGGTTGCATGCCTCCATGGCATTTTTTCCCTGTGTATAGCTCTTCTGTCACGATAATAACAAACAGCTCATGAACATGTTTCAGTTTCATAAAAATAAAAGCCCAGCATACCTGGCTGCGGGGAATATTTACTGCAACAGGATGGACTGGCACAAAATAAACTCCAGTGCCCATGTTCATTATAGTTTATTACTTTTTATTTTCCCTGTGCTTGGTTCACAACACGAAAAATACACCAGATTTATCCTTTAATCAACAGCAGGTGCTACGGTCAGACTCCACTGTGATGGGAAAAACAGCTACTTTATCGTCCAGCAGACACAAGAACTGCATTTTTAATCATTCATTTAATCATCTTTGTACGGAACCAGACAGCTGCCTCACACACACACACGTTACATTTCTGTCATTAGCTGCTTCTCTTCCAGGCAATCGTAAAACCTCTGAAATACAAGCTGCGACAAGTTAACAAACAGTCAGCCAGAGTCAGACAAAACACACACTTACAGGGACTTTTGAAGCAGTGTGCTATATTGCACAAAATCTAATGGAGACTCTTACCATTAAATTAATGTGACATCCACAGCCCAGGTTATTAACTCCACTGGCTTCTTCTTCCCTTCTTGAGCATGACACTTCATGTCAGAGAGAAAGAGAGCACGAAATGCGTCTACACCTCAACAGCTCATTAGAAACTTGTACACCAATTTCAGAAACATGTCTGTGTTGGGAACTGATAGAGCTGCACTTGTTCAAAACAAGTTTGATGGAGCAAATCAAAAAGGTATTGTGTGCTTGTCTCACAAAGTCCCACTGAGTGTGGCCAGCACCTCTGCCAAGACAGAGTGAGCCACCCATCTTCTTCCTCCATGGGTGCCACTCTGCGCTGTAATTGAGCAGGAGGAAAACAACACTCCTCATATCTATGTCTTTGGGGCAAGTCCATCTGTCGCCTTCTCTCTCTCTTTTAACTCTGTCTTTACTTTGGCATTATCCAGCACTGATAACCCCCACCACCCTGCTCAGCCTCTCCTCTGTGGGTCACATCTGGCAATAAGACGGCTTATATTTCAGCTTATGGGCCGTTACGTAACGCCCCATATTTGATCACCAATCTCAGTCAGTGGAACTTATCCTTCATCCATGAAATATCGCCCCCCCTTGAATCTGTTATTTCTTTTTCGTGCACTTCTGTGACCGTCAAAAAGCTCTCTGATCTCTGAAAGAAGAGAAGCAGTTGTAACCGACATGAAAAAGGATCCCAACAATTTTCCTCCTAGGCTTCTGAAAAGCTCCTTACCAGCATTTGTCTGCCAGTTGGAGTGTCTTTAAAATGCGTGAATTGTGCATCGTTGTGGTCATTTCAGACACCTGGAACTCCGGCACTATTCTCTATTCACGCAAATGCTTTGTTGCCTGTTCATGGAAACATTATGAACTGTGCATTGGCTTGGTAGAAACGGCCAGCTGGCCTTGACATGTCTATCTGCCTCTCAGACTCCACAGTTTGTTGCCGGCCGCATCATCCCGCTACTTTTTCAGGGTCCACAAAACCCCCTCGGGAATGTCAATGCATCAGCATTTACCAAAAGGGCCTGTCCCTGTGGTGCTGTTAGCAATATGGCGCCAGGGAGGCCAGTGCTGGATGCTGACGCTTTCTGGCTTTTATAACCCAGACTCTGGGAAGATCCAATTCAGCTCTGAATGACTGGGGGCATTGACACATTTATCAAAGATATATGAATCTTTGGGAAGGAACTTGTGGGTAGTGATGTGATTCCTCTCACCGCGGAGAGTGGCATTTAGCGAGCGAATGAGGGATAAATATATGTGACGATATGTGAGCAAAAAGAAATTAGGATGTAAAAGAAATTGAATGATATAAAGAATAATATGAGTAACTTTGATCTGCATCTGCCATATCAATGTAAAGTTATCATTTTTCAGGCTTAACGATAAACAGCATGACTGAAGACCGGTTGTTACAGCTGATCATTTATCATACTAATGCTGCCGCCCCATGGTGAATTGAAGGAGTACACATCACTGAAGTCATTCAATCTAAGGCTGTTTGCATGAATGGGTAAATACAAGTAATAGTATGATTTATTTATTTTTTTCAATTGTTCATTTACATTTTCTTATTGCAAAGCAATATTTCTCTGTAGTTGTCACAAACTTGTAGTTGAATTTCTCCCGGACGTTTTCTTGAAGGTCGCCCTGAACCTGCTCCATGTGTTTAGATCATCCCGAGGAAGCTTCATCCTCCAAAGCAGCAGTCCTCACCTAAGGGCAAGCACCTGTGGGAAACGCATCCGTTTAATCGCGTGTTTTAGCCACGAAACGCTCGTCGCCGTCATCCTTGGGAAGCATGATGAGGTGAGGAGCTTTGCTGAAAATATACGAAGTGGAAGATTTCCTCGGCCTTGCCAGAAGTGATACAGTGAGGTGAAGCGGATTGACATTTTCAAAAGGCCACGGCAACCATTTTGTCAATGAATGACAAATTCTTGTTTTTCAATTAAACATAAGTCATACCGGAAATGAGTTATTGATTGACAACTGAGGATTGATTTGCCATTCATGGTCAAACTGGTACATTTTATAACATCAATCACCCCTTCAGCCAAGTCTGGCCTCTGTTGCTAAGAGGTTGGTAAAATCAAGATAGTCGCCATATTGACATTTCTGAAAGGTTTTGTGGAACCATTACACCATTCACCACCCAACAGGCTGACTTCCATACAAGACAGAGCATGGTAGCGGGCAGACCTCACATTGATACTTCAAAAAAACCCTTGGTGAAAAACCTAACAAATGGAGATGTGGTGCAAAAGTGGGCATGGCAAAGTAGTTTTATCTTTCAAGAGTAACAACATTTAGGGACATTTCAGAGCAGGACTCAATAAGTCACTGCTATGGCTTTTCTTAGCCTCTAATGCAATTTGGCTCAGATGAGCCAGTAAGAGCACCAACCTAATAGCTAGTGGGGATGGAAACCCAACATCATGGATGTTTGATGTGTTAGCATCTGGATTGAATTTAATGGCGACACAGTTGTCAAGAGCCAAAGTGCTGCTTCAACCGCCCCACTTGTACGGTTAAAAATATTTTCTTTGTGGAAACTAAGGCACCAACTGGAACTTATAGCATCATCTGTTCTCGACTAACACAACTGAAGTTGATATTGTTAGTCCAGTAATACACAATACATTTTGTAAAGTTGCAAACAAACTCAATGAAATCGTTGACAATTGAATTATAATTCTCAGGCTACAACACATCACTGCAACCTTGAACCTTTCAATATCTCTGCATTGTGCTCATGGCTCATGTGTTGAAAAACAGTTTAGTCTCTGTGCTTTATTTGAACAGGAGTCAGTGTCCTCCAGCATACACTGAAGACGGGTCTTCTTTATGAAGACAAGTTGTAGTAAGAGAAATGCAGTTAGTGTCACAGAGGCAATCAAGAGGCATCATTCCCATATAAACAGGGGTGCAAATGACAATGGAGCCGGTGCACAGAAATGATTCACAGCTGATGCTACAAAAAGACACATTACGATTTTTGTCCTCATGCCACCTGTAGCATTATGATAAATGTGTTTATCATATAACTTTTACCCTCCCCTCTTGAATAAGTGGATGTTTGTTAGTTTTTCCAAGTTTTCTCTGCTGCTCGCAACAGGATCACGGTGAGCTTCAGCCGTTGTTGTCTTGATGAAACAAGAGTTTGTAATAGGCCCTCTGAGCAATGTTATGTCCTCAGAGCAGATTGGAAGCGAGTTGACATTGGTGCTGCCTTCTGGAGACAGCTCTTATTGAGTGCAGGAACCATGTCAGATGCTGAACTTTGATGCTGTAACGTTTCCTTCAGACTGATAAGTCAACGGCTTTTTATGAAAAAATTACAAATAGCCTGCTTTAATGTTAATGAATAGTTAAGTATAGAGAGAGACACTGATGCTGACTGTATTAAGAGGTCTAGCTTTTGAGTTATCTCTTGCCAGTATTTATGAGCACATTGTGATGTGATCAGTTTTTAATC
This sequence comes from Echeneis naucrates, assembly GCF_900963305.1. Lineage (NCBI taxonomy): Eukaryota > Metazoa > Chordata > Actinopteri > Carangiformes > Echeneidae > Echeneis > Echeneis naucrates. Next base: position 15,571,907 of record NC_042521.1, read on the forward strand.
ACTGATCCGTATTCTTGCCCTTAAGAAAAAAGCGATCCATGTAGTTAGTCCAGCAGCCATTACGTCCGTTATAAGCAGCTCTGCAGGTGAAAGACTGTGTTCATGTGCCAATATAATCAAAAGCAGAGTAGTGTCTCAGAATCTCATCCCCCATTTCTAATGCACATCCACTTAAAGAAGTAGGTCCACATCATCACGTGGCATAGTGGGAGCTGAGAAGTCTGATGAAACTGATGAAAGTGTGAGCATAAGTTACCAAGCAACATCTTCAGGTGCGCCCAGACTGACAAAGTTATGTGCACCCCTGTGGAAAACACTTCAGTATGGAGCAGATTGAAGCTTTGACATGGTAGGCCTATCTCATGTTCCAGACTTCTACCTGACCTGTGTAAGACTGCATTACCTGAGAAAGCTTGAGAAAACAGACTTGCAATATAAATGCTACATGGTGGAAATGATGCATTTCCACATGCAATACAGTACTAGTTCATCCTTTCAAACTTTCTACATCCCTTCCTTCTTGTCGAGCGCTGTTTTTTTGACTGTACCATTGGCATCGGAAGTCCTGCTGTCTACTTCTTTGCACTGCTTTTCTTTTTGATGTATTTCTGTGCGATGCCGTAGGGCACGTGGGCAGCAATGGTGCCCATCTCTGCAGCTCCCTCCACATGAAACATCTGATCATCGAAGAAGATGTGCGGCCTGATCTTCTCCAGTATGGGGCCCTTCGGTGCTCCTGCCAGGAACAAGGCCTCGTCAATCTCCAGTCCCCAGGCCCGCAGTGTCTTCAGTGCCCGAATCCCAGAGCTGGCTGCGCTCCTTGCCGTCACCAGGAAGGTCCTGATGGGGCAGTCTAGGCGGTAGCCTTTGGCGTAGAACTTTTTCTGGAGCTTCCCCAGCGCCTCAAGGAAGCCCTTCAGAGGACCCTGCAGTGCAGGAACAGATTATGATGAAGCAGAGCAGGATTACTATTTGCATGTGTGTTGCAGTTTCTTGGTTTGTGCACCTAATGCCTTGTATCATTCGTTTTTGTCACCTTATTGGGCCACATTTTTACGTGCTTGCAGCACAAGCAACCCTTTATTGAAGCGGCATAATTTCATTTCAGTGGAGCACAGTGTGAAGCCTGAGCGAAGTTTCTAAATTGCTAGCTGACAGTTCTGTAACCATTCAGCTGATGTTCGTGGGATCATATTATTTATCATTTTGCATAAATTATTCATAGATAGTCTGTTAATGAAATGGATTATATCATGAGCATCTGCATAATCATTTACAGGTGATTATATCTGCATGATTAGCGTTTAAAACGTAACTGCACTTTGTTTTTCGCTGTGTTTACAATACGCACATTTTTCTTTTTAATTCTAAATGACAAAAAAAAAAACCTCATAATTTCTGAATGAGCGGGAAATGTAGATATTTTGTGTGAAGTTCATCTGTACGTTAATAATAGCTCCATTAGGTAAAACTACACACATGATCCAGTAGTGTGTCCTCGTTTTCCCTCTCGTGTTCGAAAAACTTGTCCAGCCCGTGGGCTTTGAAGATCTGCTCTGACTCATCAGAGAAGAGGACAGCATCACCGTCAAACGCCACCCTCAGCTGGGACTCTGACACCTCTGTCAGCTTCTCAGGCATGAACATGGTGGCTGCTGCGATGCCTGAACGCAAACACAAAAAGAGAGAGAGAGTTATGATGAGGTTACCTCAGCGGTACCCATCCCTGCAACTGGTCAGTAGAAATGCTTGCTTCATTTTACTATACTTCACAGAAATCCACTTGAAACATCCAAAAATTTGAACTTTAGTTCGATCAAGGGGGAAAAAAAACTAATTTCAACAATTTCAACAAACGATTAAGACATTTAGTTTATGAGCACAACAGACCATTTACAACAGTTTTCCTCTGATCCAGCAGAGGGCGACCTCAAAATTTACTATCAACTTGACTTGTTGGATGTCCTGTTGGTAAAACAAAGGAGGATGCTAGCAAGTGAAGCTGCACTGGTCAAATCATGGAAACTGAGAAACTGAGTGAGTAGAAATATTGCTGATTCTGCAGTGTGGATATTGAAAAAGACCACCAAAGGTACAGCTTTATAAAGCAGTGGTTTGACCCGACTGGCACTTTGAAATAGTACCAAACCTGAGCAGTTAAAAAACAGACCACTAAGTTGCTCTGGAACAATAAAAACTGTTCACTTCAGTTCCCAATTACCTGTTAAAACTAGAACAAATCCCAAATACCAGATGCACTCAGGAAACATTTATGGTTGCCTGCAGTGTGCAGGAAGCCTTCATAAATGGCTTTGAAACTAATTAAAAATGACAAGGACACTTCCTTCGCTTGACTCCATTTATGAGTGTGGGTGTGTTTGTGTTTGTGTGAGGGGGGGTTGTTAGCGGGCATGTGTTTCCCACAGAGTCTCTCCATTAGAGACATTAATCTTGTAAATCACGTGAAAAAGCATCCACAAAGTCACCTTGCGAGACATGTGGTCCCGCTGTGCGTGAGTCAGCGCTCATGCCAGAGATTGTGAGAAAGAGGAAACAGTCAGCTCTTTCTGTGAGAAAATGGAAATGTAGACTGCCATTCATTCATTTATCCTTTTCCACTTATCTGTCTCCGGGTCACATAGGTGCTGGAGCCAATCCCAGCTCACACTGGGTGAGGGGCGGGGTCACCCTGGACAGGTCACCAGTCCATCACAGGGCCAACACACAGAGACAGACAGAGACCAACAACCACTCACACTCAGACCTACAGACAATAATCCAAACACAATGTCTTTGGACGCTGCACAGAAAGGCCCCACGCCGGGAACCGCACCCACGACCTTCTTTTGAAGTCTATGGGAAAATGGCCCAACTTCTCACTTGCTCAGTTAGCACGATGTTCATGTTTTAAAATGAAGGTCCCATTTAGAGAAAAAGAGACCACAAAACAGGGATGGATGTCAGTATTTTCGGCTTCTGTTTCTGTTGTCATTTTTTTGTCTGCAGTTGCAGTGAATTGAGCTCTCAGGGCTACCATAGTCAGCCTCGTTCAGTATGTTCTATTCCCTTTGACAGCAATAATAATGCAGCATGAAATTTCCACCACTGAACACATTGTAAACCTGCCAAAGTGGTTGTCATGTCAATTCATTCACATCAATATTTTCTGTTCCAAGCTAATTATCAGCAAAGCATATTAAGATCCCAAATCTTTTTGGTGGAGAAAAACCCTGTGTTTTCAAATATTGATACATATTCAGAGTCATAATCAGGGCAAATGGGATGTGACTTCATTCTGGTGTCCCCTCTAGTTTGTATCTTGATATGCTGTGACATGCAGGAATCCATCAAGCAAATACAAGGAGACAAAAACGTCAGTATGCTGATTTATGGTAATGTCCCTTGAGCACTGGAGAAGGTGCCAGTCAGTGGTACTTATTATGCAAACTGGAGGGGGGAAAATTCATAATGCATACTTCCAGCACATTGAGGTTTGTGTGTCTTTCAATGTGTGTTCCCATTTAAAGAAAGGAATTGCAATTTTATTCAATTTGTCTGACATCTAACAAATCTTCCAACGACTTTCTCAGACCTTTCAATTATGTTGGAATGCACTTGGGAATGAATTTATGATAATAATGACAATGATCCAATCAACCAGGCTTGATGTTTTCAGTGATGGAATAACATGGTTTGTCTGCCTCTGAAAAATTGAAATGAATGAAAATCTAGAGATGCCTGGAAGGAAAGAAAACCCTCATAACTATACCACAGCTCTATCATGCTGATACTGTATTTTGTCTTGAGTGTTACATGGACACTCCTGGCAATGATAACAACAAAAGAATCTAAAAAGCTTCCTCAAAACCTGAATAAACTTCAATTTGGCCCCTGTAATCTGCATTTATTCAGCAGTTCATGTAGATGTTTCTATGTCATGAAAACACATAACGGGTTTACCCCAAAACAGTGCGAAACAAAAGCACTGATGGCAGGACTGGACTGAAATGGTCACAGTGTAGAATCAAACCAAAGCAGATTCATTCTGAACTGATAAAGCTGTTTGCGTTGACATAGCCTTGCATTTTTAAATTTGTTTTAGTGGGCTGGCTGATATATATTCCTGACTAAGGACATTGCATGTCTCCCTGTCTCCAGATTTCATGTAAAAATAAACTTTCACAAAGGAAGTTAATGATCATATTTCCATAATTTTCCTAAAATACTCCTTTCAAGCCAGTTTTCTATAATTTTACCTTTTATTTTTTATATCATCATTATATGAATAAATGAATGAAAAATTACATAAGTAATACGAAAGTAATACGAAAATCACTTTTACAGAGCAATCTCTCAAATATGATATATAAATAATTCCTGAACTGCAGGCCATTGATTATATCAGCGATATTTATTACGTGATATCAATAATGATGGATAAGTCAGGAAGTTGGTATATTATAATGTTCACCTGATAGCTGTAGCTTTGCTGAACTTCAGTAATGAGTATTTATTGATTCAAAAGCAGCAGGTATCCTGTGAAATTAAGCTTCACCTTCCTCACACATCTGTGCGTGTGTGTGTACTCACCTTCAGCCAGCGCCTCCCGGACCTTCTCAGCGTCAGCTGAGAGATAAAGGTTTGTGTGCCAGGCCTTCAGGTAGCCAATAGGACTGCTTCCCCCCGTCATACAAAACCTCTCAATGAACAAGTCTGAGGACAAGAGAAACAAACAGCAGCACGGTGTCAGTGTGAAATATCAACATTCAGTACGTGAGCAGGTTCACAGAAACAATAAAATAGTAAATATGAAACACTATTATTTCTACTGTAGATTGCAGCTTTGAGTGTGTCGAGAAGTTTGCGCTACGTAACTTGAGGAGTCACGGGGGGGTGAATTAAGGACGAAGGGACTAAAGATAGGGTGACAGTATAAACTTACAAGTAAAAGTGGAGACGGTCCAAAGAGTGGTTGAAATAGAGGGGTCAGGGTGAGAACTGAGCGGCTGTACAGATAAGAGGCCAGCTTTTTGGCTGAGAGAGCCCCTAATTCTCTGCAGTGGCCTCATCCAAAGATCAGCTTAGAGATTGTGTGACAAATGAGGGTGGGCTAATATCAGGCCATTACATCCAAATGTACGGAGCGGTGGCTCATACACCACCTGTCTGCTCACTTAAATGAACTCGTATTTACGTACAAGGGAACAGGGTGAACAGGAGACGTGGAGCCCTTAAAGGCCACCAGAGTAAATTAATGGGCTAATCCTGAAATGGAGACATTATAGAATAAGTCTGAGCAGACCTGAAGGTTACAATGGGTAGATGAAACCAAAGACAGATGGTGACATAAAAAAAGAGAAGGTTAGTGGGTGGGAGGCTGCCGCGTTGTTTATTAAAGGAGAAACTTCTGGACAATAACATTGATTCAAATTTGAACTAGTTCAAGCCATAAACTTCTATCAAACTGAATCCGCATTAGCATTCCATGAAAAGGCTTTATATTTTACATTTCTTTTTGATTTTAAGTGAAGTGTTGACAAGCGTGGAAGTCTATTTGTGGTTATAAGAACCAAAAAAGTCTCAACGTAGATTTACTTCTAGAAGGCAAATAAAGTCATAGCAGATTCTACACTCATCGGGGAGCACATAATATTAAAGCTTAGCCCCTGCCACAATTGTATTTCCTTTCTCTCTTTCATTGTGCCAATACCAATGCCAATGTAAGTTTAAAAAAAAAAAAAAACATTTATGAATATATACTGTGGGAATACCTCTGTGTTATTTCATACAGACACACAAATAATATGGACTCTGGACCTCCTTTATTGTAATAATAAAAAGACAAAATTCTACATCATACAATATGGGAACTTGATTTTGATGAAAGGATGACCAAAATCAACGGAGGCTGAAAATCTTGACTTTTGCGTAGGTCACTAAAAGAAATTGGAGCCTACATATGCCATAATACAACCAGTAGCATCTTTTCATTTGCTCGCCCCCACCACTTCTGAGTTAGCATCACTGTTCTTCAAACTCCAACTTCAGTTTGTAGATTAGGCCCATTCATGCCCATACCGAGGTAAACGTCATGACATCGCCATGACATCACCCGGGTTATTTTCTCAGGCTTTTCAAAGCCACAGAGGGCAATATTCAGTACGACTGTTTTCACAGACAGAGTGTGTCTTCCCATGAGCCATCTTCGCTGACTGTGGGAAATCAATGAAGTTAAACTACTTCATCGGTTTCTAACAGAGAGAAATAATAGCTTTGTGTTACGTAAATGACCTCTCTCATCGCTTATTTTAAGTGCCGGCATTGCAGCACCCATAGTGCGGATTTTGTCTCCTTATTGAGGTTTGCTACATTAACACCTAAATGAGGTGGTTTTGTAGCAGTGAAGGAATCACTGTCAACAAGACGGGGGTTTAACTCTTTTTCCCGTTGTGGGATGAAGTTTTTCTGCAAGCGCCCTGAAAATGTTTAAATTAACAGTGAGTTATAAATAGTTGGCATGGTTTTGTTTGTTCCCAGCATGATGATGATGCACAGCAGCTGTTCATCACTGCATCCAAAGGTCATTTCAAATAATGAACTATGAAGTAAATCCTAAAATCTGCTCTATTTAAATGAAAGAAGAAAGCTGTAAATTCAATCCAAAAAATCTGCAGCCTTCTCTTCCTGTCAGAAAGGTGATGATGTGAAGCGTGAATGGTTGTTGGTCTCTTATATCAGCGACCTGTCCAGGATGTACTCAGCACCTGCACAATGTTAGCTGGGACTAATTCCAGCGACCTTCTAACTACAAGTGGCACACAAAATGGATGGATGCAGGGTTATTAAGTTGTGAAATCTCCTTGGCATGCCAGTCGGCTGGATTAACACCACTGAAAGCTAATCAAACCTATCAAGTTACCGTACTTCAGAGTAATTCAAACACTGTGAAATACTTGACATTTTCAACGTGGTATCTAATCATTTGCGACCTATTAGATTTCAAAAGTAACCTTCCTAACATTGTGGATGCAATAAACAGGGAGTGTTTGTCACAAAGCGCACACAACAATACGATGAATAGGAAGAATTTCTGGAGAACCACTTCATGTGCAAAGGTCAAAGAGTCTCCACATTAGCATTAGATGAGCGTCCCAGCAGCTTTGACCTCCTGTGGGTCTGAAGCATTAACAGACACAGACACAGCAGTTCATGACTCATGAACAGACCGGAGGCGGATGGAGTTGGAGTTAAAAAACAGAAGAAAACATGGGGACAGTGTTGCTTTAAGCCCCCTAAGTGCAAAGAACCGACTGCCCTCTTCAGGTTTTTTATAATGGTTTACTTAGCTTTGTAGTCAAGCCCTTGTGTGGGTTGGCCCCTCCACCACCCCATACGATACTTCATCGTTTCAAACCTCCCGAGCATCGCCTGGCTTTAAGATAAGTGCCGGAGCGTGGGAGTCACTCGAGGGAAAATTTCCTCCTCAAAGAAAACTGTCCTCACCATTGATGCATTTCAACCCCCACCCCTTGCATAATGTTTTCATATAATCTATCTTTGTGTGATTTATTTACTTGTTCTGAGGATCTGAAAGATGGTAATAGAAAAACAGGAACTCAGCAGGGCTGTGAAGACACTGCTGTCGCATCAAAGTATTAGCAGCTTCTTTAAAATTTTGCTCTCATAGCTGCGACAGCAGGTGTTGGTGGATGTTATGAATATTGATGCTTGATTGATATGAGTTCATGCACTGCCTCTGGCTCTGATTTCCACAGAGAATGATAATGTCATCAGACGAACTCTCAATTTACTGCACACAGAGCAAATTACAGGGCCCAGTAGTGATCTTAACCCTTGGGTGCTATGATGTACACACGCTAAACAGATGAATTAAATTAATCATCCTGAGCTGTGCAGTAACTATATATTTGCGTTCCCTCATGTAGAAAAGAGGGCAGTATATTTATACTCCATCTTGCAAATGTTAAAAATAGCTGTGGTAAATACAAATACCTGACTGATAAATGTGTATTGAATTTTTTTGTGCTGGTTGTATATCAGTTCTGAAAAGGAAAAGCTAAAGGATATTTAAATGATGTCTCATAGATGTCTCAGCGTGCAATGATTTTCAACATGTTGATCAGAAACAATGTTTTCTTTTAATTGTGTAGCAAAGGTCAGAGGTCAGGGGACTGTGTGAATGCACTGGGCCACTCATGTAGCGAGCCACCACGGAGATCTAACACGGAAGCATCTGGAAGGTCGTGTGTTGCTTCGTTGGTTCTGCTCAGGCCTGTTTTTGTTTTGGGCCTTCTGGATTGTTTTTGCATCCCAGGGGACATAATCTTGGGCTCAGCCACGACCTGAAGCTCCGAGGAACAGGAAGCGGTCTGTGAGGACGATGTCATGATCAGGGTCTGAAAGTTCCCTGGGAAGGATCCTGCCAGTCAGCTGTTCATACACTTTGTTGTTTGTCTCTCAGCTGAGCTTGCGTCAGCTTTGGTATTGTGAATTGTTATATCAGTGTCTGTGTCTTAACTCCAAATTGTTGTTTTTGCCCCCAAATGTTCAGATTTGAAAACTGGATGCAAAAAAGAACTCCTTATGATAAAATTCACCATGTTTTTAAATATAATAAATGCAAATGGAGATAGTCAGTGAGTGCTCAAGTGAGCAAGTCATGGATTGAGCAAATAAAGAATAATAAATTTATCCTTAGAATAATATTTTTGAGGACTAGGCTGCATTTCCCTGACATTCTAAGTCTTAAAGCTGTCAGATCAGGGTTAGGGTTAGCTGGATGACATCACATATTTTCTGATGTCCTGACAGCGCTGATGTGGGCATTTATCCAGCCACTCTGAAGACACAAAACTGACCATTACGACTGGTGACTGATAATGTCTTTCTTAGTTGTAAGACAAATTAAGGTTCTGTCAGTATGAAATGTAAATGTGTGTGTGGGTGTAGAAACCTGATATCTTTCCAACCTATCAATGGGCTATGGCCCGAGTGTCTTGTCAGCACCACCGCGGGTGGGAAATTTTAGGTATGTATGGCTTTAACTTGAATTGAGATTGCTATTACTGTCTTACGCAGAAAAAAGCTTTTGATTTAGAACTCTGTAAGACTCACTGTGGTGGTTGATGGTGTTGATTAGCCGTATTCCTACGTGTGCATGGTTGTATGTCACCAAAATGATGTCAAACAGTTCTTCACTTTGTGGGTACAGCTCTCGCAGACGATTGTTGACAGCCTCCAGAGCCTGTCAGGACATAGCATTCAGCTCAAAAACACAACAACACAACCGAGTCTGGAATGGCCTGTGTGTCCCATGACTGTGACCTTCACCTTGACAAAGGGGAGAGCAGGTCCAGGCTCAAAGGGTTCATTCTCGTGTTCAATCTGGTACCTCAGATACTCCTCCACCCCTTCCTGCTCGAACACCTTCTGCTCAATCTCAGTTCGAAACAACACACGGGTGGAGACGGCAATGGTCACCGCATTCTCAGGCTTCGGCTGCAGAATTAATAAAGAGAAGGGTATGATGATAACAGAAAACAGGGCAGATGAGTGAACAGTCACGAAGGCTGTGGAACACAGAAGGGAAAGATGATGGCTATTTTTAACTGTGATGATATTCAATTAATACTTTCATGTTTCTTTATTCACACGACCATGCAACTGCTGCTATGACCTTTATTGTGAGACAACACTTTTAAATCTTTATTTAGATGAAAGGAACCTGTCCATACCACAACGCAGCACATGCTGGGTTACATGCAAAAGTGTGACACATTCCACTCATTGTCATTATCTATTGCAATGCCAGGACAGTATCATGGAGCAACACACTGCATGAATGGGGATCTTATCATTAGTAGAATGGCGTAACCTCTGATCATGAGACACGAGGACTACACATATTATCCCAAAGCAATTCACTACAGCTGTGTACAAATGTTTGTTGGTTCCTGTCTGCTCTTAGGACAAAAATGATTTGGGTGAATTCTTTGGACAGTCTTATTTATCCATTCTTCTCTCACCAATATCATAAAATACTATCAGTAAACAGTTGGTAAATTTAGGGACAGAGGGCCGAGGCTCCTGGTTTCACTGTTATTCTCTGATTAAGATGAATCAGATCACTTGTCCAAAGTGTCGTGGTGACATAAGGATCTGGGCCACAATCACATGTGACCCTCTAAATGTGGTTTATCTGGTGACAGCTGATAAAACATCAGTTGTTTGTCATTTCAATAAATCACAGTGCAGCGCTGTGAGTGTTCTGGGGTGGCAACAGACACAATTCCTCTTTCAGGGCTGAATGAGTGATTGCTATGAAGTGAGTGTATTTGAGTTTGTCTTTTTATTTTATTGAAGGCTGTTTAAGGTTTTAGTAATCGGCGTGGTGGGAGTGTGGCTCCCCCTGCTGGGGTCCGATGGATATCTGTGAATCACCTCACTTTTGTTTGCTCATTCACTCACTCAACTCATCTTCGACCACTTATCCGTTTCAGGGTCGCGGTGGGTGCTGGAGCCAATCCCAGCTCACTCTGGGTGAGGGCGGGGTACACCCCGGACAAAGCACCAGTCCATCACAGGGCCAACACACAGAGACAGACAGAGACCAACAACCACTCACACTCACACTCAGACCTACAGACAGTTTAGAGTCAGCAGATAAGCCTTTGTTTATTTTGACATACAAATGCACTGAAGAGGGGACAAAACATATATGAGAATAAATGGACAGTAAAGAGTGCTGTTTTGGCTTTCAGCACATGTACCAAATATTTACTCTGTATGAAACACAAGTTACTGTAACTCTATTACTTTGTTTTAGATGAACAAGATTTATCCAAATCATCCGTGAATTTAAACTTTGCTTGCAGAGTTGACTCATCATGTAATTTAAAAAGGAACACCGGTCCAGATAAATTAATCTATAAATTTACCCTTACTGATGTAAAGGTAAACTTTGTGATATTTTCTAAAAAAAAAAAAAAAAATCTGATGATCTGTCGTCTGTTGTCAAATGGAAATCTTTGTTCTGCTGACTAACTTGACCTACACCAGAGATACTGATGAAAAAGTCAGCTTCTTATTCAGATACATTTAACAAACGGCCCTTTTTGGAGCCCATAACGTTCAGTGTTTCCTGAAACCGTCAGAAATGATCATGACCAAAGTCATCTTCTGTCCTTTCATAGAACGTGTAACTGTGTTGTTGAATTATTTTTCAACAAATAAGCATTACCTGCCAACACTCTGATGAATTTGGAGCTCTGTGTGTGTCTGGTATTGTTATGCAAGCCTATTTGTTCATAGGCTTAAATGCTGGCTTAAATGTGTTGCTCTCATGAGTGTTGCCTAATAAGTTTGTTGACACTTGAGTGCTGGTGTCTGGAGGGGGGGGGGGGGCATTCCTACAGGGACAAGTGGCATCATTGCACACAGCAGGCAGCTGAAATCAGATGAGGGACGCAACTAATTTAAAGCACTGTAACATGCATGTGCGGGTGTGTGGGCCTTTGGACACATGGCTCTGCCTAACTGTACGTAAATGTGTGAGTGACGTTTTGTTTAATTCTGGTTAAATTGTTCAAAACAAGCTTTAAATCATGCAAGTTGCTGTCTATGTCGTTAAAGGATCAATCTAGTATACAGTAACACATAAAATATTAGTACATTCATCACTGGTGAGGTGGATGCATTAGTGTGTGTTTCCATTTGGGGGAGTTGTAACTGTATTGATATAAGTGTGTGTGTGTGTGTGTCCATGCTGGTAAATAGGCCACAGGCTGACAGGGGGACTAAGCTACTATTCCTCTATTTAGAACATTACAAATCTTCTGCCTGCTGGCATGTCACCTACTTTACCTGTAAAAACAAAGACACACACACACACACACAGAAACCCATCACATTGCCAGGATTAATCCTGACCTACATCAGCGTGAATGCTAAATTCAACAGACGTGGAATCATCTGAAATTTGTGATGCGGTGAGACTGTATTTTTTTTTGTCTGTTGTTTTGCCCCATTGATTTGAATGTGGCCAACGAAATACGGGATGTGTATCAACATAATGTGATTAAGTTAAACAGCCCCACAAACTACATCATCGACCATAATCATCCTGTTGAATCGACACCTCCCTCACAGCAGTATAGCCTTCCGTCATTGCAGCGCTGTTGTATTAAATGGCACTGATGTAGCGTTCTGTTCTCACCAAGGAGGTTCAGAGCTTCTCCCCAGGGCACATGTGAAAACTGAACCGAATTAACACACTAGCGCGCAGTTCTCCACACAATAACTGTGATGCTAGGCTTTATTCTTTTTCACGCTAATTTCATGACAATTATATTATATCCTTACAGAAATCTACCTCACAAGAAGGAAAGGAAAATGTTTCACAGCTAGTTGCTCTATGACTGTTCATAGGTTATACAGGGCTATGGCATGCGCCAGCTTGTCGAGCACTGTGTGTGTGTGTGTGTGTGTGTGTCCTCAAGGTCAGCCTTCCTGAGTCATCTGCTATCACGGGAAAAGTGCCCATTGCAAGTTTATAGCATGAACACTATTGCCACGAATGTGGCCAACAACAGCTGTATCCTCTATTGAAATGTGAAAATCAATCATTTTGGAGTTAATATTTCCAGGAATAAGAAAATAAGAATGGACGTTGGGCCCCCTGCACACCGTGATGGCTAATCTATTTTTCCCAGCCTATAGTAGAGCATGCAATCTGTCTGCTAATGTCGAGAGTCTACAATCACCAAGCCATGAGTGAATGTCTGTGAGCAGTTGTCACAGTGACACTGCAATGGATTTATTGGCTCTGTCCATCCAGTGACTGTGAATGAACATGATAGCACGGCACACGTGATGATGCATCAGGTCAGGTTGTCGGTTAGTAGAGCAGGCGTGTCCGTAAACATGCAGGGCATATCGAAGGTTATCACAGGGGAGGTTAATAGAAGGTGGAAAGGCTGGCCATTCGGTAACCATGGTGACCTCGTGATGATGGGGCATACTTACAAAGAACACACCTCCTTCCACCTTCCGGACTCGTCTCCCTGTCACCTTAGCAGAATGACAGTGCGATTTTATTCATCACAATGACTTTTTCCTCCTGAAACATGTGACCTTTTTGCTGACTGATATTCAGATTGCTGCATCTAATACATACATTTCAACACATTCTTTAAAATCAGCATAGGTCTGGACACAAACAGCTTTAGACTGCTTTATTTCTAGAGTAAAGCATGGATCTCTTTGCAAATGCTCCACAGAAAAAGCACTGCGGATGTACGAGACCTTTGGTGCAGCTTATCCATTAGAGTCAGCTTGCTCTATAATTAAAATGTCAGTCAGTCTGTAAGTAAGCCCAGAGCAAGAGGCCAGTTCTTTATAGCCATTTGATACTGGCAGTATTAACTGCTTGCCCTCACCCTGTGGGCCCCCAGCCTACTGGGAACATGTCATTTACAAGGCTCCTCTTCCAGGGAACCTACTGTAACTTCGATCCCCTCCTTCTGATTCTGTGAAAGTGTGTCAGCAAAGGCATAATTCAACTTGCTAAAAGTCAAAACTACAAATCTCATAAACATTTGATGTTTTGCTTATAAATGACGCACATTTTATTTTCTCATAAACGACAAAAAAAATAAATAAATAAAAGTTGCCGCCCCATTTGGCCCCCCCTCTCTTTCACCCACTATATATTAATCTTATAAAAAGGTTGCCAGATAAGCAGGGCTGGTATCTGTCCATAACACCGTAAGATCCATGAGTCATCTGTTATTTAGGTATCTGAGACATCCGTCTGAGAATGAAAAGACAAGGAGTGCAGTGGATTTCCAGACAAGCGAGCGAAGTGGTGAGAGTGTGAGGGGAAGGTGACGGGATGGAGGGGCCTGATATTTATAGAGAACCAAAGGCCAGTGATGATGCAGTCCGTCCAACCCTTGGCAGACTTAGTGACACGGGAGTGTGACTGCACGTCAAAGCAATCTTAAGGGGCATGTTAGTCAGCAACCGGGACACTTTATCTGCCATCTGTTTTCTCTCTTATCTAATTCTAATTTCTTTTTGGTAGCATTAACCATTAATCTGAGGATGTTTTTTTTTTCAGGCACAGGATCATCTTTGGAAGGAAGCGCATTGCATTCACTGAATAAAAGAAAAAATTAGACACATTACCTCGTAATTACGAGATCCTGCAGAAAGAGAGCGACTTCCATCACGTGAAACTGGCCTTTTGCTTCTGAGCAGTCCTAACGACTTGAGATGCCTGCGCAGTGTTGACATACTAAAATTAATACCATCCTCATTTTTAAGAAGCACAAGTATTTCCTAGTGTCTCAAACCGAGAAGATAGTAATAGCAGATTAACTGCGATAGCGCCATTATTGCCACTGAGAGAGGATTTACGAGACCAGGATTACGAGATAATGTGTCTAATTTTTTTTTTAACCAGTGAATGCAATGCGCTTCCATATCTTTGTATTTATGAGGGAAACTTTTAAAAGTAAACATTCAAAGACCCTAAATCAGCTCATGTGGCGTTAAAGCCTTAACTACACGGAGTCGAAAACATTAAAACCACGGTTTTCCAGGAATGACAGCTACTTAAGCCACTTAAACAGTTATCTTTTGTATTATAAGTGCAATACACAGCATGTTTGGTTGCTTGAACTTGGAGTTGCTTTAGACAATATTACTGGCCAAAAATGGTACGTTCTGTTATGTCTGAGATGGAGCTAACAAACTGGTAGGCCCCTTGCATGGAATTAACGTCCTGGTTCCTCTCTGGGGGAACGCCTTGGGCCTGGCAGCAGTGAGGAGGTAGTAAGACAATTTACCATGTCATAGTTAGCAATGGAGAAAAAGCGTTTGATCATCTGATACAGAGTTAGAATCCTCCGAGACACTTCCCTTTCTCCACAGATACCGTCTCGGTGGAGAGTGGACTGAATGAGTCTCTTGGGGGGAGTTTCCTTATGGAGCTGAAGGGTTTTTTAAAAAGACCAACAGGTTTCCTGAACACTTATAAGGGTCAGGAAACTGACCACAGACTGATTATGACACTTTCTGATAACTACTGAGGGGAGATTCTTCAACTGCTAAAACCGCCAAACTGCCAACATGAGAAGTTAGTGTTTAAAAATAAGTCACCTGCGGCAGATGAGAGCTTTCTTTGGACTCTTATCTTTGTAATAAATCACCTGTTATTTTCATTGTTTTTGGTCATCTGTGTCTTGCTAAGGATTAACCCAACATTGATTCGCTCTCTGCCAAAAGAATCGTGACATTTCACTGGTGTTCGGTCTGCCTTGCCTCAGCCGATCCCTGCCAGCTTGGAAGGAGACTAAGGAGCGATGCATCCAAGACAACGAACTGACTGGACTAGTTAGAGAGGTCAATCGGCTCACGGTGCTCTCAGTGAGACTTCAGACTACAGTCAGCCGTGCTGTCTGGAAAGGCCTGATGCTCTGCCATTGGGGCCACAGTTAAGTGGAAAGGGCAAAGAAGAATTTGAAAGATTTCTTTCAGCCTTTCAGCCAACCAACCCACTCCTGGTCGCTGTGTCCCCTCCTCCCCGTTCTCAGCATCGTCTCATCAGCCCTGTTTGAGCTGGAGAAAGAACTTCTCCTTTCCTACTTGTCTGAATTTGGGGTCATTTGTGTCAGGCATGTAGGATGTTTCTTACATTTTATGCTACCAAACTGAAAGTCAGCTATATTTTATGCTCAGCTTGATTTGACTGCCCTGATACCTCGACAACAGCTCTCATACGTGTGTTGTACATGTTAAACTCCAGCTGCTGAGAGAAGAGCTTTGAGGCTCACTCACTCCAGTGCTTTTAGTCGGAGAATATTACTCCTGAATATTGCAGCCTGTAGACCTTGCTGCAATTTTCTAAAATTAGGTTTTAACAGGTTTTAGTGCCAAATGTGATAGATTTTAACTGGATTACTTTAAATTGTTCTATCATTCCGAGTTGTTGTTGTGAAAGCTGGTAGAGCTTTGTAAAAACACATAGTGATGCTATGTGACAGTGATGCTTTGATAATACTATTATCATATTAGTAAAAACACTTACTATAACTACAGTTTCATATTATGGGATAATGTTGCATGTTCCTAAATGTTAAATGTTTAAAAACTCTTAGAGTTCTCTCATCACCTGGTATATATAGATTAATACTCACACGCTGCATACTTCTGACCAATAATTAAAACGTTAATTCATTTTATTTCAGTTCAATGCGAATGTTACCTAACTTCACCGTACGGACCATTAAAAATTTAAATTCTACAGGCTTTTTTTAATAAACAATTTTTCTTCTTCTTTTTTAATGTGACCCCTTCCTTCGATGCCTTTCATTTATCGTTGCATTCTCAGGTAACCAGGTCTGGCCGACAGGGCTGCCATCAGGGGAAATCATTAGGGGAAGCTCTCCGGGAAATGAATTTGTTTGCTTGATTTGGAGCAACTGTCTACGTCAATCAAAAGTTCAAATGTTACATTTCAGAGAGTCATTGGCTGCATAGAAATACTAGGCCCAAAGTATATTAGCATGTATGACATTTTTATGTAAAAGATTCAGAAACTCAACAGGCTCACATTTAACCTGTGACAGAAGCCTTCTAATTTTATTTGAATGAAAGCCAGTAATCTGCCTGCTCCATTACACCCGATGAGTTATCCCATGCAGCGTAAACTAATCCTGTGATACGTTTCAAACCTCTAAATATAGCAACTTTGCATGAGCACAGTTAGACGCTCACGTGCAGGATCAGATGAATGTATCTGTGCTGTAGATTACGGCAGAGTGCTTCGTTACTATGCAGTAATGTTTGGATTGATAGCTAAGCTGTATCATTGCATGCCAATGTTTACACTCTGAAAATACACCACAGCAGCCGCACTAATCCCCCAGATTACTCAGCTTTTAGCTACATTTAGCTCTCTGCTTGCTTTCGTGAAGCTCTCTTCAGCAGTACTTTCTTCTTTGTCTCTGTCTTTATAGCTTACTTTAATATTGTTTGTTATAATACTGTCTTTTTTGCATTCAAGTGAAATAATTCTCCTTCTCACTGACACTAAATCTGTCTCAGCAGCCCGTCCTCCTGACTCCCTGAAAATGCTACGGTGACCTGTACAGTATGTTGATGTCCTGCAACGCTATAAACAGAACTGATGCCTGCTGGTGATGGGGAGCACTTCTCTCTTATTTACCAGCTCATGTTAACCTTCGGAAAAAGGAATTTAGGAAGTTACATATAGTAATACCTACAATCAAACTGTTTAAGACAGATAGAGTCGGAAAGGCAACTTTTTAACATCTTTTAAAAATCTATTTCTTTCTCTTTTTTTTATAAAGGTTGAAAAACCTTTGTGGCCTTAACATGGATTTTACTTGAGTTATTTTGATTTAAAATTTACACTGTCTTCTTGTTCTAATGATATTTTGAACTACAGATTATTTTGCACAGGATACAATTAGATTTGTCCTGAAGATTGAAAGTACTCGAGTAATTCTATCAAACTCCATACAAACAGGATTACAGATATTAAAATTAAGATTGTACTCATAATCTAAAAGACACCCAACTATGGCCTCAGTACACACTCTCTCTACACTTTATTTGACCTCGGAGTCCCCGTGAACAAGCTTCAAGCTGCACGTGGACCATGTAAACATCTGACACTGAGGGATAAGCTGCCAAATAGAATTTCAACATGGCAGAGGAGAGGAGGGGGATGCAGTGATTGCTTCAACAAGAGCTCTGGTTCCCTGCTAACCCTGTAATGCAGATGAATAGTTGGGGAAACTTACTGGTTTTGGTTTGGTGGTGAGACCCAGGTGATGTTGATCAAACTCTTCTTTCTCCTCCCATGACCCTTTGCTGTCCCCATTAGACGTGGGGGCAACTTTGAGCTCTTTGACCTGTTTGCTCATCACCTGTACAGGGTCCAGACTCATCTTCACCATAGAGAATCCTTCCTCCTGCGCTTCCCAAGGTGCTGCGCTAACTGTCTCTACCTTGGATAAAGACACAGTTCTCTTCTTATGCACAAAAAAGGTGCAATCGAACGAAAAAAATGTCCCGCTCCCGTCTGTAGCATTTATCAAGACGCTCCTACATTGATAATAGGCTTAGTAGAGTAGGTTGCTGGGCTTGCACCTACACTGAAAGCAGCCGAGCTTCAAGAGCAAAAGCATCCAGTCATCTGTATCCTGCTCACTTGTCTGTATCCTAGTTTTTCCTCAAGAGGATTATTCCCCGCTGCATCCAATTCCAGAGCACGTGAAAGACACTCATTCGTTCACAACCATTATCCACGCACATACACACACATTCCTGCCTGATCCATGCACAAACACACCGTCGCCCTTTCAGTCTGTCCTTTGAAAGTGTGTTGTGGGCTGTGCAGGCTGTGCAGGAGTCTGCTACTGTCTTTCCCCACTTGTTCCCACTCTCTCCCTCCCTCTCTGTCCCATTCAATCACTCTCACGGCTCCCAGGATTCATGCATTTCCCCTCTGTCCTTCCCGCCGACCAATCGCAGCTGTGCTTCCTTATTCAGCTTGGCTCCACCCCCACCCTGCACCCAGCAACCTGCAGTTCTTTGTTGATGTTGCAATTTGCCCAAGATGCTCATGAGACATAAAAAAAAAAAAAAAAAAAAAATCTATAGAAATGTACATGTTTACAGCAAATGAAGATACTATTACAAATTGAATTATATATATTTATTTATAAATATACACTACCAGCCAAAAGTTTGGAAAAACTCTCTCATTCAAATTAATAAGAAAGTGTGCATATATAGATATATAATAAATTTTTATTCATTTATTTTCCGATCCAGAACATATTTTTAAATGAAGTTATTACTCATCTATAAAGTTTAAACATATCTATGTAGGATTAAGAAACACAAGGCTCATAATTTGGGGGGATCAAGTGAGGGGGTGGTGAGAGAGGTAGAGGTGGTAGTTAAATTAGCCTTTCAGGCAAAAAATAATGGATATAACCTTCATTTAAAAAGTGTCCTTACTCAGGTCATGTGTGATGAACACAGCGCAGTGTCAGGCTTTGCCACGACAAAACACCTCTGCAGTCTGCTGTCATGTTTTACACAGAGGTGGCTGTGCAGATTTGCTTTATACTTTCTTTTTATGCCTCATACTTTAACACCACAAGGTCTGTCGACTTTTTATGAGGTTGATGCACTTTCAGCCTCGCAGCTAAATATTTTATTTATAAGTATGTGACATCACTCGACCTCCCTGGAAACTACTTTGTTGGTCTTTATTGAATGAATTGACACTGGTGTGGCAGGGAGGGCAGTGCTACACTTCAGAATGGAAGTCGGCGGTGCTGGTAGGAACTAATGGAGTGAAGGATGCTGTGCTTTTCCTGCCACCTCACTCGCGATTGTGAGAGTCCAGAAGATTTCTGTGTAGGTCCTTAGAATGACGGCGGTCCAGATAAATGAAGGTTTCCCAACAGAGGAACAGAGAGATAATTTCCTCTATCCAAGATTCAAGATTCAAGAGCTAATGCTTTATTTGTCTTTGGAGTTTAATTTGGTGGGCTACACACACCAACAAAAACACTCACTCACATAACAATCATTTCAATAATAAGCTATAATCAGTCATATAATAAAATAAAATAATTTCAACAATGAGATAAGAAAAATCCAAGTTAATTAACATGTTACACCCTACACTTTATGAATTCACCACTATTAATTTAAAACGTACTGAACAAACCAAATGCTTTCAAAAATTAATGTTTCTTTTTATCATGAAACACTAAATGATTTTCTTTTAGGTGTTACATTGTATTCTTCATACCATATAGTAACAATAACACAACAATGACAGCATTTGTTGTCACAGTAATGGCGCTATTGGCGCAACTGCAAGAACTGAACTGTTGTTATGCTTTTCTTTAACATTTAAAAAGTCAGTGTATATAAAAGATGCTGTGACTTTAGTTCAGTTTGTGCACAGCTGACTATCCATCACCCAGTTTTTAGGGTAGGCTTTTACTTGTACAATATTGTGAGGCAACTAAACATCTGACCTTTGCGTGGTCCTTGCTTGGCTTTTGCGCCTCTGTCACTGAAAGGACAGAAGTTCGGACACTGACTAACTGAGCTTACAGCCTCATCTTGTGGCTGATTTGCAAACTGCACCTCTTCACCATGACCTCTAATGCTGCAGTGTGACTCACTGTTTCTATTTAGCCTCTGCATGCACATTTGGGACGTTTGGGCTTTCCACAGACAGGAAGCCTGATACAGCCGGACTCAGAATAGATTCATATTGATCTGTGGCGGACGGCTGGAAAAGGGACAATGGTAAAAAAGGAGAGTCAAAACTATTTCAACAAAAGATCAAAGCTATGACCCAAAGTTGTGATATATATAATATTTATGTCCTTAAATGAATGTACAGAAATACTCAGCCCTGACAAAACACGCTACCTAAACTGTTAAATGAAATAAATCAAATCAAATCAAATCATATTTATTTGTATGGCGCCAAATCATAACAAAGTCACATCAAGGGACTTTACATATAGAGCAGGTCTAGACCAAACTCTGTCACTTCATCAAGCAACTAAAATCACAGAATGTGCTTGATGTTTTTCTCATAATATGTGCCTGCAAGTGTTTCTGGCCCTCGTGGATAAGAAAATGTCTTGATTAAAATTCATAAAGTCAGAGCTCAAGCTTCATGACATTTTACTTCGTTCAATTATTTCTCTGTTGCTGCTCAACTTGGTCAATAAGTGTTCACAGATACAAGAGGTAAATTAATTTCCGCAGTTATTTCATGTCACTGTGAATTTTTGATGTTTGATTCAGGCATGGGGAACTAAGTCTAAATCAAATCAGTATGCAGTGTGCTTCTATAACATGAATCATTGTACTTTAAATAGAAGACATGCTTTAAAGTCAGACTTAGATTAAGTATAAATTAGAGTGAGATGAAATTATAGTCTAGGTTTTCTGTTAATGTTGGACTCAGGGAAGTACTGGGATTAGTTTTACTTCTATGTTAATATCAGAGTTAGGGTATGGTAAGGTATGGTTTGGTTAGGGTTAGTAGTTATGGTTCAGGTTAGAGAAAGTCTCCTACGTGTATGTGTGTGTCTGTGTGTATGTGTATCGATACGTGTAGTAACTTAAGTGTTACACTGTGCTTTGTGTGTGTTTATGTACTCCCTGCCTTGTGGCCTCAGCATGGTAACCATGAGAACAGCATGAGTGGTGACATCGCTGCAGCAGTGTGACATCATTGCCAGACGATGACTCATACTCTTGGCTCAAAGTGTGTGTGTGCGGAGGAGCTTACGGAAAATACACATGGGCTGAAGCAAAACAGTTGACATCCATGTGTTTTATTCTACGTAACAAAAATAATTACATTGTCTTTGTACTATCCGACTACAGTAACAAAGAAAACAAAAAGCTAATATTGAACGGGACAAATAGACATTTACATGAACATCATAGAGAAATGTTGAAGATTAGAATCATATTGCACAACTGAGCACAAATGGTCCCCTGTCAAAAAAGAGTACAATATCCATGTTCATATTCTTGTCCCAGACTCAGCACGCCTAACCAGAACTTTCTGAGTTCCACCCGAAACAACCACAGCAATAACATTCCTCAGTTGTCTAAAGCAACATCATCCCATCTTTGGCACATAAAACCTTCAAAGTACATATTTTAATTTTGCCAATCTGGTTTTGGATTGGATACTGCATGACATACATGAGACTCAAAAGCAATCCGAACAACAAAACAAAAAAAGCATTTGTATCTGCACTCTCAGGAAGATGAGACAAAATGGTGCACTCACTCTGAACCGGCTCTAACTAGGATGGACTGAAGCTAATCAGCGGAGGAGAGCGGAGATCAAAATATTGTGAAGCCACTTCATGAGCCAATCTGCTCGAATCAAAGTGTTCACTGCATACCACCGTGCATTAAATAGGACTTAACCAAGCCTATGAATTTTAATATGGTGAGGGAAAACACAGAAGTGCCAGCAAAACATGAAAGTGGTAGTCCAACTCCTTTATTCAAGCATCTGTTAGTGAAATCAAATTCGCTTATCCACCTTCACTTGTCTTTTCATGATGCTACCTTTTTCAAATTGTACATATGGGAACTTCAAAGCTGCATTAACGGAAGAGTCATACTGATGTTTGATCTCCGCCTCCACCTTTTTTCCCTGCTTTCATCACTCTGTTCATTGGCTCATTACTGACAGTTGGTGTAGGGTATATATTGTACATTGAGCTAAAAAGCACAAAAAAAAAAAAAACTGCCTGTCTGTCTTGCCCCCCCCCCCCCTCGCAAGTTTTGGTTTGTTCCAATAGCTCCCACAACATCTTTTACTTCCACACGCTTCTTTTTGACATCTCCTCCTAAAGGCAAGTTCATGTCTTCATACATTGGCACTTCCTTTAGATTGACCTTACACATTAGCCTTAAAGACGTCACGTCACTGATTCAAGAAGTCGTTCACACACCTTTGAACTTTCTGGACTTCCTCTACAACGACTGAATACAGTCTAATTAGGTTGCTTGCATCACATAGTTGCTAGTTGTGATCTTCAGGCCTTTCCATTACATAATAAACAAAGGTAGGCTGTGTAATAATTGAGATATCATCAGGCGTGACATCACACTTCCATCCACAGGATCACACTGTGACAGAGGACAGTTTGTTGTTGTTTTTTTTTTTATATATATAATTATATATACATATATCACTGACACCCTTCTCCTCACACCTCAGGCTTCCTGTGCCAACAACTCCTCCAAAATTTCATAAAGGCCTCCCTCATGCTGGCTACTGATTTGTCAACCTGCCATTTTGATGAAACCTGACCTCTACATGTGAGTATTACTTGTAGAACTGCAACAGTAGGCTACAGCAAACAAAACGACACGTCCCATATTGGAGACAGTACATACCGTATACCAGCGGGCCACAAAAGCAAGTGTAGGTGTGGGTCATAATACTCAGTGCTTCAGTGTGAGGGTTTACACTCAGATTTTTACAAAGTGAAACTAGACTGAGCATCCCTTGTTACACAAATGATACAAATACGAAACACACGTGAACACCCGCAGTGTCACACGCTGAGCTTTCACAAGCGCTCGCGGTTACTCTGTCACACTCACTCACGCTCACTCACACTCACACACGTACACATTCACACACTCACACAGTAGCTGTGTCGTCATATGAAATTAGTTCTACTCTAGTGGTACATATACATTTACATATTATATTTGTTTTTCTTCATAAATACGATTATACAGTTGTATTGTAATGTACATGTAGTTTTATCATTACAAATCGCACAAAGAGGACTCAGTCTTCAGCTTCAGCGAGGAAACGTGTTCAGTGGCTGGGTGAGAAGGAGATAAATCTGATTCGCAGGCAAGAGAGAAGTCAAATGCATTTGCTGCCATGCAGAGACAAAGGGTGAAATGGTTGATCCACGCATTTACACACAAAATAGCAATGATCTGGTCGGCTGAGTCAGAGGTTCTAATACAAAAAAAAAAAAAAAGTCTCTTCAGAGTTATGGGGCTTTTTACCAAAGCAACTCACCTGGAAATGTTCAGCAACTTGCTGGCTTATCTGAATGCCAACAAAGGAGCTATAAAGAAAAAGGAGTTTTTACTGCCTTCTCTCCTAAATCCACAGGCCAATTTGTCTTAGAGGCAGGGGACGATACTGCCCTCTCACCAGTGTCTTTCTCTACAAGCGAACGCCAATTAGAGATAAGCCAAATGACAGAATTATCATGCAATTTGTTTGTAGCCAGATTCTTTTTTGATTTTAGATTTTGCCATAACTTACCATCAACATTTCTGAAACACAGACTTCCATTTTTTGTCATCTCTAAACAATCAGATTGGAAGACCAAGCAGAATGAACTTCATATCAAATAAATTTCAATAAATAATAATAATAAATTAACTCTCAGATTCTTCAGATTCTAGCTTTGTATTAAAATTAGAGACCAGACTGTGCTGTTTGAGAGGCCACATCCTACAGAGGCTGCATTTGAAGACTGACTGAGTCAGAGTGACACAACACGGCTTTCTCAAATACAAGACTTTTATAATTATAATCTACAATCTGCAAATTTCAGTCTCTTCAGATAAATCTACAAATACAATAACACTTTAGTTATCTGCCCTGTGTGCACATGAACACACACACACACACACAACACAGCAAGCTTCTTCACCAAAGTTCCTCTCCCTGCACCTATAATCAAAGTGCGTCCCCCCCTGACATTTAGGGAGGAAGACAAAAGGGGGAGAGAGCATGACAGAGCGAGAGAAAGAGAAGAGATGGATTTTCGTGCAGGCAGGTTTGCCCATCTTGAGAAATACAGTTTGTGTCATACAGCCTATAATTACTGACCCGCTTATCCCCACTTCACAATGTTTTAGTCTCTATTGCTGTAAGGGCTCCTCTTACAGAAGCAAGAACATGTTTCAAATTATCCTACATGTTTTATCATTTCAGACAGCATGACTGTGCTATTTTCTCTGCACTCTTCTCAGGGGTTTGAACCGTGGTGGGTTCAAAGGTGGCATCTTCTCCTTGTGTCGACTGAATCTGGATGTTAAAGGGACTTTCTCTGTTTTCTCTGATTTGGTGTCATGAGTAGGTGTGTGTAATTAGCACCACCCATTATTAGAGCTTTAGCATTCACTGCATTTGGAAATGACAAAAGGTTGTATGTCCCATGAGTTACCAGCAGGGCAGGTTAACAAATGCAACTGTTGATAGCACTCGCTTTGTAGCAACAGCAGTGCAAGTGGCTCCTTTAAACTTTTGGGCAAATTATTTCCCAGATTTGAACACTGATTTACGATTATTTAGCCTTTATTATAAATACTATACTTGCGATAAAAAGATTCTTTAAATCTGAAATCAAGTTGTTTGAATTTATTTGCAGAGTTTGAAAATTTGTGGTTTTTTTCTAAACACTGGGGCTTTAGTTATGACAAGCTGTGGAATGATGTAATAATCTCCTGTTGAGCTTCTTCCTCATTTTTTCTTATCGTTAAAATGAAATTCAACTTGTCATATATTGTATGTGAGTCAGGCCAGTGGCACTGTACCTGGAATGCCGAATGCTACCCAAAATAATGAGCCAAGCAGGGTGCCAGAGTTCCAGTTGTTATTATGCAGATGTTACAGCTTCACTCAAACCTAACTGCGTGAACCTAAGCTATTGATTTTTCTAATATGAGTGGAAAAGCCTTACCTGTGACTAAATCACTGATTAGCTCATCAGTATGCATCACCGTGCTGTGAGAGGGCGCAGTCTGAGACATTCATCACCTGGCTGTCTTATACTTAGAGTGCAAAGAACCGGACACTGTGCTGTAATCTGTCTGAGATACTCTCTTAAGGTGCCTTTCCATTATTCCCTGGAGGAACTAAGGAATGCAACTGCAGACACACATACCGGCAGATGGGGCAGTTTCATTTAGAAAGTAAGAGTCTTTCGCTTGTAACATGTCACATTCATACTCACATACATTCACGGGAACATGTGGCTAATCTAATTCACTTATATGCTTCTCTTTCTAGCAGCATAACATTTGCTTCTCTCCTGTCTGCATGAACCATATGGACCAAACAGCGGGCTCTCAGTTGGTATGATGCCATTCCTTTTTTCGAGCAATCCCATAGTGCACAGCAATCGAAAAACTGGGTGGGTTTCAAAAACTGCCAGAATTTATACTGACAGCCAAGAAGGCATATGGGGGAAATAGTTGAGTAGATTTTGGAAATAGATTTATTTGGTTTGTAAAACCATAATATCACCACATCTGCATGGTAAATATGAGTCATGAGACTATTAACTTACCAGTGGTTGTGTGAAAGGCAATTTTGTTAAATTTTCACCATCATCATCATCATCACTGCGATGTTGCCAGGCAACAAGCATCAGTGTCATTTTTCCCACTTTAAAACTGTACATGAGGTGTGTTAAATTGAACGAAGTAGATAAAACATGTTTGTTAATGAGATCTGGAAGTGCCATCTCAAGTGATTTCAGTTCTAATGCTAAGCTAAGCTAGGATGGTCATCTCCCAGCTCTCAGGACTTCTGCTTGTCACAGATCAGTGAATCACGAAAGTCACCCATCGAGACTGAAACAGAAGTGCCGCAGCACTGGAGAAAGAATGGCATCAATCAGAGTCCACTGTGTTCCGAGCAAGGCTTATTTCAAGTCATCACTACCTCAAAATAAAAAAGATTCCCGAGGTCTCTCTGCCTCCCTCTGCTGCAACCACCCATTACATCTCCTGCCTCTTATTTCAATTTGACTCTTCCCTCACCCCCCCCCCCCCCACCCGCTTCCTCCCTCTGTATATCCACCCACCAATCTCTACTTTTGCATGTCACACTGCAGCAGTAGGACGATGGATGGGTCAGACTTGGCAGCCTCTTTGAACTCTTCCAGGGTAATCTCATCATTGTGGTCCTTGTCCATCTTGGAGAAGATTTTGTCCACACGCTGCTGAGGGGTCAGCCCGTCCTCATTCATACGCATCATGATCACCGTGCCCACCATCTTGTAAATGGCCTGCATTGGAGGAGGGAAAGAAAATGATTACATTTCTTCCCTAAACT
Organism: Echeneis naucrates; assembly: GCF_900963305.1. NCBI lineage: Eukaryota > Metazoa > Chordata > Actinopteri > Carangiformes > Echeneidae > Echeneis > Echeneis naucrates. The sequence goes on from NC_042521.1 coordinate 15,598,638, forward strand.
GCTAAACTAAAAGAGAGGATTTCGCCCTTACTAACAAACCTCAATGATCTCAAGCATCTCCATGCGTGTGATCTTTCCATCCCCATCCAGATCGTACATGTTGAAGGCCCAGTTGAGTTTCTGCTCAAAGCTGCCCCTAGAGGTGATGGACAGGGCACAGATGAACTCCCTGAAGTCAATGGTCCCATCACCATTCTTGTCAAATGTCCGAAATGCATGCTGGGCAAACTTGGAGGCATCACCGTATGGGAAAAACTGTAGAGTGGCAAAAACAAAGCAACATTAAAGGATGAGTCCATTTCGATCTTGGGGGAACTGCTGTTCATGTTTATATATTCACAATGTGAGATTAATTCATTGTAAGATGATACTTATAGTTGTTCCTTAAATGTTTTATCACAATGACTGAACCGGGCATGAGAAATTCCTGCAAAATCCTGTGCTATATTTGGCCAAAAAAATTATTTTTAAAGGCAAAAACTGTTTCTTCCAATTCTACGTGTATCTCATATACTTTCATGGATTGAAGAAATATAAACATACATTTAGAACACAATCACATTCCTAAGAAAAGAGTGAGTGCATCCCTTGACCACATGTTTACATACAAAGATCATATAATGGCTTTGTGTTATGTGCCTGTTGAGGTATATTTCATGCTGCAAGTGTTTTGCAGGTGTAACCACAGTGATTGTCTTAACCACACACTGAGAACACTAGTATTCTATTCAGAAAAGATCATTTGAATACAACAATTTAAATAGATTTTAATCAGCAAAATAAACTTTATTTCTCAAGCCTGAAACATTGTTAGTTACCCCATGAGATGGAGGTGTGGGAGACATTTTTAAAATTGTCAGTTTTTGTAATTCTGTTTGATTCAATTTGAAAAGTTTGAAGAGAAGAATGATTTGAGGACTTAATGTTTTCACAGTGAAATTACTCTCAGATTATATGTTTCGTTATGAACAGAAGCAATCACATCCCACCCCAACACCCAAAACCACCCCCACTTTTCTATTTGCTAAGGAGGATCCTGTGAATTCATTCAGTCTGTGTGCTCTTTTAAATTCCTCCTTAAAACATATTGGTATTTGAAGGCTAACTGGCAGGAAATTAATGTCATGCTGATTTTAGTTTTCCAGTTTTGCATTAAAATGAATTATTATAAAAACGTATTTAGAACAAAGACGCAAATTCAAGCAACAGTTGTTTACTGGGACCTTTAGAACTGAATGGGAGCAAAGAGCCCGAGTATATCCAAAACTCATTTAAAAATATGCTTAACCTTTGTGCATCCACAAGAGGAATCAGTAAGCCTCCGTGACGCAGTGCCACTTCAAATGCTCCAAAATATCTGAGAAAGCGACACAGACATCACAGGCTCTTCCTCCTCTTGATGCCCCAAACACAGGGCAATTAGTCACAGTAGCCACGGCATCATAAACTTTCTATACAACAACTCAACAAAGGTGTGAGTCACTGAAATAATTTTCATTTTATGTAACTATAGAAAAAAACAAATGTTTCTCATGATTTGACATCTTCTGCTTTGTGACCCCCGCCCATCACCCTCACCTTTACATAGAGCTGCTGAAACTCCTCCAGATTGAGGATGCCAGACGGACAGTCTTTGAGGAAACCTTTGTACCACTGCTTGAGCTCAGCCTCGTTGAATTCAGTGTTCTTGGTCAGATCATCCAGGACTTCCGGAGCCAGCTTGCTGTTGTGCTTACCCATGATGCTTCGCCTACCTGAGAAGGGGCGGTTGTGAGAGAGAGAGAGAGAGAGAGGTGATCACAGGTGAGGAGGTGCTAGACAAACAACAAAACAACAGGAACAGCTGTGAGGCCCCTGTGTGGTTGTAGAGGCACACAGGTCTCCAGTGGATACAAACAAGGAACTACCAGCATGGTTACACCAGCAGAGGAAGGATGCTTGTCTTTATGTGGCAGTGTGCTGTACTGTATTGGATATATTTATATATTGCTTTTTTAATCCCCTACTGTCGAGACCTTTGTTTTGATCATGGATCACAACTTACTCATTAGTTAGTTTTAACATGTGAAAATATGGCTTGGCATTTACCTATTTACCTATTGTTTATTAACACTTCTTATTTGTTTGTTTAGCTGCTCCTTGAAAGACAGAAGTTCATTCATTTATTCCCCAATCCCAGCTCACACTGGGTGAGGGTGGGGTACATCCTGGACAGGTCACCAGTCCATCACAGGGCCAACACACAGAGACAGACAGAGACCAACAACCACTTACACTTGGACCTACAGACAGTTTAGAGTCACCAGTTAACCCAAACATGATGTCTTTGTATGGTGGGAGGAAGCCAGAGTACCGGAGAGTAAGATAATATCTATTAGTTCTGCTGAAGCAAAAAAAAAAAAAAACAAAACAAAAAGTAATGTTCCTTTAGTCCTGCTCAAAATACAATCCAAAAAAGATCCAAGATTAAATTTGGTAAGGGATAAGGCTCCACCTGAGATTCAGAGTCCTGAGCAGTAATGCTGTGTAAAGTCAACATCAGTCACGATCTTACAATCCTCTTCCAAGCTGTGACGTCTTTCAGATCACAAACACCCCATTTACCCACAAACTCCGGGATGAAATAATGAGCTGCAACCACAAAATAGGTTTCAAAAACGCATAGTCACTTAGTGAAACATCTAACATGGAGGTGCCTACACTGACAAGAGGTCCAACACAAGGATGAGATGTGACTGACTTTGGTAGTCAGCTTGCAGATCACTGATTCTCCCCTGACTCTAAGCGTGTGCTCTGTAACCAAATGTGATGACATTTCGTTTTCCCGTCCTTGCAGTTGCACATCTGTCCTCTCAGAAGACCTCAACCGGTGTTAACCTGCATTCAAAAAACCTGCTAATACGCTGAAATTTCTGGAGTGGTATGAAAAATTCAAAATGTGGTAGCTGGTTCTCAACTATTAAAATGTAAAGCACAAGTGAATCTCTGTTCAAGAGGTGGAATCGTCGGTTGCTTTTAGAAATGATCAGACAATAGACAAATCATTCATTGCACAAAAGGTCTTTTCATTTCCATATTGACTCTTATAATTTTGTCTCCATAATCACCTTATAAGGCCTCGGCTACATTTCTGGCATTTTGTCGGTGGCATATTAATCCCCTCAGCTCCAACCACTCATATATTCACATGGCTTAAGACCGCTGCAGCGACTTCGTGACGCCATCACTGACTCATAGGCCTGTCTGACATCGTTTGCACTTTGACACCAGGAAACGAGCAGCCACAAATCCTAACTCTAAAATGCAAGGAGAGTGTGCGGACGGTTTAGAGGCTGAAATATCATCCTTGTCAGGCTTTATGGCGAATGAGTCATGGAGAAAGAGGTGACAAAACCCTAGGTCACCGCAAATGGCAAAAAATACTTTGGACTTGCCGTGACAAGGGGACCACAGCAGCCAGGAGCTTAGAGGAAGAGCAGATATCAATAAGCGAGAAGCCATCAACTTATTAAGTTCTTTTGAAAAGGTCGTCTGTGATGTGGGTAAAACTGAAATGCAAGAAAATTTCAGTTTTTCCATTCCCAGCTTTTTGATGAGAAGGAAAGGACTCAGCTGTTCACTGAAATCCTGTTACAACTGTGTATTTCAAACTACATTGACTGCTCCCCGCAGCCGGATGAAAACAGCCTCGATTTTTAGCTGGCTTATAATAAAACCCAACATGTGAATCAAAGCAGAGGCAACTTGTGAGTTTTGAGTTCAGGACAACGACTCCTTTGAGTTGCATCTCACAACTGCTTTGCAGCAGTTCAGAGGTTCAACTAATGCTGTCACATCTCATCAAGAGCTTTTTGATGTCTTCCATCACTTCATTATTGTGTTTCCTGTTTGCTGTTTATTTCCACCTTGAGTTCCTGCTCTGCTGTGCCATGACCATGACCCTGATTTGATGCACCTGTGTCTCATCGTCTCACCTGCCCAACAGTGTTTCCTTCCCTCCATGCCGTCTTGTCCTATCGTGCAGCCTTTCAATCTACATGTATATTTCTAGATTCTGTCTTCTGTCATAGCTTTTATTCATCACCTGCTGATTTTATACTGTTGTCCAGTTGGACTTCTTTCCACGTAAAAAAAAAAAAAAAAAAAAAAAAAAACAAACAAAAACAAAACATGCCTTTTTTTGCCTGAGCAAAGACTTGCCTTTCACTGATCTACAGAGTCTCTCTGGCTCTGGGTATTTGAGTCATATCCCTGTGTTCAGTTGTTACAAGTGCATTTTTCAAGCAAGTGCTTCACTTTCAAGCACACACACAATCACACAGTTTCACAAGGTTAACTGCTGGAGGATGGATGCAGACAGATGCTGAGGGCAGCGTAGAGCAGGATGACATCAGGTGTTTTTGTCTTGGCACCAACACCTGTAGCCCCCCCCCCCCCCGGCGGAGGAGAAGGTAAAAGCACTAAACAGAGGAACTAGTCAGTACTCTGTCTCTAGCTGCAGATGTGTAGAATTAAAGAATTAAACTGCCTCCAAATAATTAATAGTGTTCACTCAAGTAGCTCTTAAAATTACTGACTGCATCAACAAAGAAAACATATCACTAGCCCACCAACAGGTGCCCAAGCAGTGAGTTTATTTTGGTTTGTACCCTCCTGGGCACACACACACACACACACACACACACACACATACACACAATCTCCATAGTTGTTGGAACATTGTCTCTTGCCTCTGACTGTGGCAGATGAGATTTTATCCTTCTATTATGGAACCAAATGTAGCAGATAATAGAGTTTCCTGCTGAAGAAAGTGAGAGGCGCGACAAGCCAGGCGAGAAAACTTTGCATCTGAAAGAATCAAAATAAACACCGCTCATCTCCACAAGACAGGAGACCTCAGAGGTTCCCAGGTTGGATGTTGTCTTCCAGTGATATGCTCAGGTCTCTGCCAATCATCGTGCTAAGGCAGGAATGTGTTGTGGGGGAGTATTCAGATGGTGGAGGCTGTCTGGACTTGACCCCAAAACTTTCTTTTTCTTTGCCAGTAAATGCAATCTCTGTGGAACAGATGCAATAGATTCAGGTTTACAGGTGTTATTTTCTCCTGCCTAGTATAGGGCGATGCTTATGGCGCATGCATGTAAGGTATGCACATACTGTGTGTGTTAAGTGTGCTTGTTGTGTTCGGCGAAACAAGGAACAAGCAGGACGTGTCAATGCATAAAATATAGTCTTCTGATGTTCCTGTTCACACAGTCCAATTCCAGACCTCTGAACCTCTGCATACATAAATACTTTTATCTGTGATTTAAAAATATCTGCTGCTGCTGTATTCAGTCATGGCTGTTTCCGGATATGTGTTGCAAAACAGGTTGAATGCCAACCTTTCTGTTCCTGATCTGGCAAAAACAGCTCTGAATAGAAACAAGTCGTGACAGGCTTGGATGAGATGGACACAGGTGTGGGGGTTACTGTAAGACAACAGAAAAAAAGCTACTTTTTGCTTGCACCTCTGAATTTTTTTACAGAAGAAAGGATGGAATGATAATGTCAAACCTAAGAGACTTGTTATGAATCCATAGTTTTATTTAGGTAGCTAAGGTAGCTGTGTTTTTGATAAATGAATGAAAATAGCTGAAAGTTAGAAAAGCTTTTGAATTTATTTATTGTTGTTTGTTTGTTTGTTTTTTTGGCACATAACTCACAGCATGTATTCCAGGCATTTCTTTTTTCGGAAACTTGTGGAAACCAAAACAGTGCTAAGAGGCGAGTGAATATTGGACAATATTCTCTGTTGGATATCTGCTGGAGGCTAAATAGGCTAAATAGCTGACACGTTCGACATGGCATCGTTAAAAGATGACATGTCAGTGCTGTGTTTATAGATTGTTCCACTGCCCCAAAGTTGGAAAATAATCAATGAATGCAGCTTTAACTTGCCGTATTTGTTTAATTGTGATTGTAAACTACTGCGGCTCCGAACAGTCACTCTTTGGTATTTAACTCTGTACTGACTGGTCAAAATGCAAAATAAAACAAGGTAATCCTGTGTCCCAAACAATAATAGGCACAAATGGGATAAGAGTCAGAATTATATCAAACTTCTGTGGTGCATCAAAATGAAAAAAACAGGGAGGCTAACATCAGCAGTAACACCCATCATGGCTGAACAGGTAAAGAAAAGCACACCACATACTTCACCAACAGAAAATCATGCCTCAGTATTGCTGATGGTGTCATTGTGTGGTTTGGATGGTGGAGAAAGTATAAAGCCACAGCTATTCCGAGGTTTAATTCAAAAATGATAAATTTAGCATCGGCATGATAAACCATAAACACCCTGTCAAAGGACCAAATCCCAGGAGATATGCATTGATGCTTTCTAATGACCGTGCATTCAAAGTCGCTCCCTGTGGAGCTCACGCGAATAGCTTTATTCCCTGAATGCTGCAATTTCCCTCCAATATGCAGCTCTCAATGTCTGCTCTGCACATCCCGCCAAAGGGATCAATTGGCCTGGCAACATGCCGCTGTTGTGCCCAATGACGTCTTTGAAAATCCGTCCACGTCAACAAACAACAGAGGCCTAAGCACACAATTGCATACGAACACACAAACATGCCTGCTTCAAACGGTGACAGTGAAGATAATATATTCCCATCAGACACAGTCTGTCGCCGACTCTGCGTGTGTTCTCATACAGTACATGCGGACAATCTTAAGGTGACACTGAAATTAGTAAAGTGGGGAAAAGACGAAGAGACAGCGTGTAAGAAAAACCTACGAGGGAGGGGGGTGACTCACTCTGGATTCACACCTCTGAAGGAGAGGACAAACAGGGAGAGAGGGGGAGAGTGAAAGATGGAATGACAGCGAAAGATGGGAGGTGGCAGGCGGATGAAGAGAGCTTGGAGAAAACTGTCTCACCAGGCTTTCAATTTAGAAAGACGTGTATTTTATTGAGTTTGAAAGGGCCTCAGCGCATCTTCATTCAGGTTGTCAGACTGATCATGAACACAAAGTCTAAACTGAACTTTAAATGTGTGGGAGACACACACACACAAAAATCAAATAAAATAAAATGAATGTGTGGGAGACTTAGTTTCTGTGTGTCGCCGCATGAAATGTGCCTCTTTTACCAGTCATCCAGTAATCTAGCTGAGTGGACAGGCTACCAACAGGCTGCAGGTTTGTGTGGCAGAGTCAGTAGTAACTGACCGGGAGATGCGTCTTGTCATTGGAACCGAATTTGTGGCAGAGAGCAACAGTTAGCGATGGCAGGTGCCCGCTTAACCCCTTGATGGCTGACTTTATTTACACCTGTATAAAAAAAAAAATGTCGTTGTGGTGTCTTAGGTTTCAGCAGATTCAAAATTAAGCAGTGGTTGTTGATTGACTATAGCAAATAGAATAAATGCAAATTTAGGCATGATGCAAATTAGCAACCACCGCTAACAATGGTGAAAATATTTAGACTTTTTTTTTCCCTGTTTAAGGTATGCAGATGATTTCATTGATGTCTGTATTGTATTGAATATGCACAAAGAAAGCATTGGTGAAATAAATACTCTATTCCAGCTGCATTCTGAATGGAAGAGGTTTGAGGTGGATTCACAGCAATCTGCATCAAGGGGTTAAAACACAGAAACATTATCAATGGTTATAATGGTTAAAGTTAAAAAATTGAAAGAGGGAGCTAAATCTGGTCTTCCTGGATCCATAAACGACAGCCACAGAAATACTGAATGGAACTAAAGCCAAACTATCTATGATTCAATTTGGATTGCTTACATTCTACTCGTGTTTACATCCCTATGTTGATGATGTTGGGGAAAGAATGGAAGTTTTATAAGACACATCAGATCAGGTCATAAACTTCAGACTTAACCACATTTTCTTCATGTCTGGGCAGATTCCAGATGTTGTGGGTCAGAGTTGCTCCAGATGTGAAAGTAACATCTGAGAACCATCCTGCATATGAGCCAGACTCATGCTGGGAAACAGAGCAAATACTAGATGAGAAAAAAACAAAAGCATCTGGCTCAAGTATTAGCTGGATTCACGTTGGGCTACCACGCTGTGAAGTTTATGGTGGTAAATGGATAATGGTTCTTCCTCTAAAAAGCAAGGAAGTGACAGATTCTCCTCCAGAAGAATTTGGGGTTTCTTCAACGGTAAAGCTGGGAGACTCTTCCTCCTGATCCTTCAGACCGACCTCATCCTCAGCCTGGTGCTGGTGGTTTGAGGCCAATTCCTCCAATTCTGCTTTAGGATAATTGGTGAATAAACTAGATCTTCTTCACCCCCTGGATTAGATCGCTGTGAGAACACAGTTTATGCAGGCAGAAGCTGCTTCTCTTGAGTGTCTGTCTCCAGCATTGTAAGGAGTCTGGACAAGAGAGTCCTTGATGGCTGACTGACCACTTGCTGAGCTCGCTGACCTGGAGGTCATTCTCTCAAGCTTTCACTCTGTATTAGCTCAGGTTGCTGCTGCTGAGTTTCATTTTGTTGCAGGAACTGGAGCTCGTTGATGAAGCCGTCTGCCTGTTGCCTTTGGACAGGCTCGATCTCCAGCCTGGAAGAGAGCTCCCTGAGCTTATTTTTCTGACAGGCATCATGTTGCTCTGCTTTCTTGAGGTGAGCCCTCATCCGCCTCATATTCTTTTCCACTCTGGAGCCAAAGGCTGATAAAATCTATCGAAAGGCCAATCTTCTCAGATTTCTTTTTCAGATTGGTTTGTCACTTGTTAAAGTCTGAAATGAAACATTACATATTCTAAAAAACCATAAAAACCGAAAATTTAACAAAAACAAAGGCATAGGAACAGACTCTATGAAAAAATAGATTGACACTTTTGTCAACTGATAAAAATGAGATGAAAATGTTTTCCAGTTACCATATGGTTTCAGAAGGTAGAGACAAATTAGGAAGAGGTAGGATGACTTGTGAAGTATACATTTGATAAGTGAGTGTCAAACAAATTTGAGTGAAATTCAATAACAACTTTTTTATTTTTATTTTTTTTTCATTTCTGAGTGCACACACAAGATCAAGGTTAGAAAGCAGCGGGATTACACTGGCATTATTATGAGTCTCAGGCACTTGGGCAGTAACTGAATGTAGCCCAGGGGGAAAATGTGTTGGTGTCCCCATGACTGAAAATGATTAGCTGGCAAAAGCTGTAATTGAGTTGGAATGAGAGCAAAAATAGGAAGCTAGGCCTCCCATACAGTAGTAATTTCCTGTGTGTGTCTTTGTGTGTTCGAGTATGTGTGTGTGTGTGTGCTGTTTTTGTAATAGCAATAACCTTTGTGAGAGTGGAAATGTACAATGGACTGCCACAGCAATAGGGGAATAATCAATAGGATCCCAGTCCAATACCAGCCCTCTCCATGAGCTACGCTCAGAAGTGTGTGTCAGTGTATATTTACATGTCTGTGTGTAGCAAAATTAAAAGAATAGAAATATGGTAAAATGGAGAAATCTGATGAGAAGTGGACAGCCAGCTTATTGACATGTGACTGATGGATTACACTCTGAATGGTCCAGTCCATTCACCAAACCTTCAAAAGCTAAATAGAACAGTGCGTTGCCCGGCTCACTGCCAAACAGTCACTTGGCAGTCTATCGCAGATGATGTTTTTGGCCAATCAAAAGCGTCTCTCTTCCAATTGGACCTGACCAACTGGCTCGTTAATATATGGGCTTGAGGAGTCTTTCACCGATAACTATCAGTCGGCAGTGGTGGTCTGTTAGAGACCTGCAGTCTGATTCAGTATGTTAGTGAGCAGAAAACACTTTAGATCAATTTGATGATAATGATGCTCTGTTTGTAATCAAGTGCAGCGATAACTTGGCTTTCATAGAAGCTACTCAGGGTTTTGCAGTATTTAGGGCACTCCATTCCTTATTTTTTTATATCTAGGAAATACCTGTTGTAAATATTGAGTCATTGATGTCTGTTGGAGAGTTACACTTACAATCACTTTATCACAATTACTGTATAGCTGCTCTTTAATTCAAGACATGGCTTTACACCTACACCTGACCCCATTTCTATAACGCCTGAAGGCATTGAAGTGCCAAATACTGCATCTCCTCTAATGACTACTACAAGCAAACAGAAATAAATGTGTTAACAAAGTATTTGCAAATTTTTATGCATCTCACCCATAAAAATGTTACCAAGACTAAAAGTATAATTGAGGGTGTGGCCGCACCCTTATTGTGATCATCCATCTCGCTTGACGTCTTTGGTCCTAAATTCCAACTATAAAAGACATCATTACACAGGTGACTAAATAATCAACTTTAATGACTAATGGCAATTAACCACAAACACAAACACAAATTTGAAATTGTAGCTGTGTAGATGTTGGCTCATATTGTATGAATTAGGCTATAACCAAAGACCTGCTTTGTTACACAAGATTTGATTAGCATCAATATTATTAGCTCCCAGCGATTTCATTCAATTCAATTTACCAAAAGTGAGCTCTCCCTCCTTAGATCCTGAAACCCTTACTGTCTGTCTTGTTCGGAGGAGGAAGTCTAATTTTTCTGTTTTGTTTTTTTTTTTTTCTTTTTTTTTTTTGAGTAGTCATAGTAGTTGATTAATTTTTGGACCGAAACAAAGTGTCAAATCAAAGCCTCAAGTCTATATTGTGCTGCTCTCCATAAACAATCTTATTAACATAAGGTCAAGACCTCTATGAATACATAAGCAGTTAGAGAGTTGTGAAGGATGCGTTGGAGGTGAGGTGTTGCCTTTTATCAGCGTGATCTACATATAATTTTAATCTCCATACATCCCTCTGGTGACTGGAGCAGGAAGGATGCATCACTATAGAAACGCAGCTCACCTCAGTGCAGTTCAAACTCTAATTTAAGACCAGGCAGCATGTCGAGCCTGGGGAGAAACACGGGGGGACAAAACGGTTCTGTGTGCCTGCCTTTATGAGTCAGTCTCCCTGCTAACCTTTGTCTCCCATATCTCCAAATCATAATTTATTCAAGTCTGTGTTGTACTTAATGGCACATTTGTTACAAGTGCGCTCAAGTATTGGTGACTCCCATCTGATTGATGCACTTGTCATAGAGAAGAAACTTGTCATATAAACTATTGTTTCTGTAGAGACCATAACAAACCCACCCAGCATTTTAAATGTGGCTTATAGTCCAGCAGCACCTATAAAATCAGGAAAGGGTACACACACACACAAATGCTTCCATTAACAAAAACACACCATTATTGATATAGGCCCAGGTGGCGAGCTCTATGGTTGCAAGGCTCAGGTGTTTCAGCAGCAGACAAAAACAGTCTCTGGAACAAATATGCCCAACTCTCATAAGCACACAAAAACACACACAGTGGCGTGTTGATTTTGCAGCGCATCAATAGTAGTGTACAAGAACAGGGGGAAACAGGGCACGAGACAAATGCCTGCAGCACTTACCCCTGCTCCTGCACTGAAAGGTATCTTCTCATCACTGTCCTTTGTTAACATGAACGTTTGTTACGTTCTGAAACAAAGAACTTGTGTAGGTCAGCAAATCAGGACAACTAACACAGCCATGTCAGAGCACTGTGTTAAAAATTGCTCTGTGTCGCTTTAGGTTGAATAAACATCTGTAATTCAGACAGTGTCATACGTGTCCACCATGTCTGAGTAGGGTTGATGATGTGGCTAATTGAAAGCATGGCAATAAAAATATTTATGGGTATAATAATGTGTGTGTTTTTAGTATGTGAAAAAAGGGTTAGGTCAACCAGGTCAACCAGGCCCAGCTTATGTTACACAGGTCAAATGCACAATCATCTGTTTGCAGGTCGTGACGGATTAGGTCACGATCAAATGCTGAGGGAGTAATAAGGCAGTGAAAGGTGGGGGTGCGATGCAGAGGTTGGAATTCTGATTCCTAAGATTAGAAAGAAAAAATTGAGCACGCATTCCAAAAGGCACCCATGGAACCTTCAAATAATGCAAAGCCTGAAAATGAAGCAATGATCTCCACTTGGCTCCATCTTTACATCTGTTGTTTGTTTTTGTGTTGTTGTGCTTTCTGTAACTCAGCGATTGCAGCTTGAATCTAATTTGCACAGATAGGCCACAGCTACACAAGCTGAGTGTTTTATTGTTGTGACCGATCGGCGCATACTGGACAGTAAAAAAAGGAATTCTTACCATTTACAACAATTTAAATCCAATGCATGGTTCTACTAGTAACTCATCTAGTAACTCTTTGCTAAGGCGTTACAAATGACCTCTTAAAAACTAAAGACATTGTTGTTTAGTTGGTAACAATGACAAATTCTGATTGGAATATTACAGGGAATAGCATTTTGAATTATGTATGTTAGCAAATAATAATAAGCCATCTGTTGAGCAGGAACAGAGCAACCTCCTTATCTATCTTAACACTTTGAACTCTCAGGATTTTGATCAAATCCAAGTGGACTGTCAATAACTCCATTACGTTTTAATACCAGTCACTTTACTTACCTGTGGTTCAGGGTGCAAATCTGTCCCCCCAATATCATGCAATTTTTCCCTCTTGCCTTATTATTACATTTCTCTTTCAGTTTCTGTTGTTCTGATCTTCTCTTTCCTTCTGCGTAATGCAGTAATGTTTTTGAGAACAGACTGCGATCACACAGCCGCTTTCAGTTGTTCCTTCCACTTCCTTGCTTTTTCATCACCACCAACCTCCCATCTGTAGTCCTAATCAATCCCTTTCAAAATTCTCCACAGTTCGGCAGCAAAATTCTACTGGTTATATTATATTTCTCTGCCACCGTAAAAAAAAATGTGCCTTGGATTAGACCTTAAGGCAAAACCAAAAAATCCACTATGGCATAATAAAGGCTGGATTTCACCCCGGCATACATTTGACCACAAGCAGGCTCTACCTTGACAGATTTCCTGTCTCCCACCTCGCCAGGCTGACAATTGAAATAAAAAAACCAACATAGTCACACCTCCATTCACCCTATGTACCGTTCACAGTCAAGGCTCACCTTATGTGAACTGTGGGAAGAAACACAGATTGAAACCCAAATTGCCTCACTGGCTCCACGAGGTTATTGCACTTCTCAAATAATATGTCACGTGACTGACTTTGATATATTTCACCACACCGCTTTCTACATATGCATCTCCCTCTGACAGTATTTTATATCTTTTTTTTTTTCTTTTTTTTTTTTTACGTCAGTGCACAGTTTCTGGTGTGCATTACCTTTTCATTGTATATTACACTGCATCTGCCAAGCCATGGGAAAACACTCTGCCAGCGACTACCATTGATAAATATGGGCATTCATTAGGTACATGATAGTTATGCCAAAGCCTTTCACTCAACATGCCTTTGTTGTTGCTCAACCACTATCAAGCTGCCCATTAACTCACACCCGAACAGATTTTTCTATTTCAATATAAATCTCCTTGGGTAATAAAGCATGAGACAGAAATTGATGAATCAATCAGTCAAGAGACACAAATGTAGCAACACAAATTCACACAATTACGCACCCAGTTATCCCCCGATGGATGAGACAGATGCATAGTGCACCTGGCAAAATGCGTACGACAAAATGTAAGTTATACAAAGGCAGAGAAAGAAGGATGCACAGAAGTGTGGGTTGGTCATTTGTCTACTGCTGTCAGAAAAAAGAGAAAAGGGAAAAACACACATATATGCAAGTACACACGCACACAAACACACTTATTCTTGGACACAAACAGGAAATTGTAGTCCAACATGTAACTCCAAACTGATATTATTGTACTCCACAGACTCCCAATCAATAGGTCTTTCCAGCATAGAGGAAGTGGTTATAATCATGTGTTTTCCAATCCAGTGATCTATTAGTCAACTGTTATGTGCAATTTAAGCTTTTCTACTGTAAAAAAACAGCAGCCTAGTATATATCCATGTTTAATGCCATTACAAGTTCCAAGTGTTCAGGCTGCTCCAGAAGCTCTAAATCGAAACAACATACAGTTACAGAATTTTTTTTAACTCTCGAAAAGTTTCAAGAGAATATACAGTAACACATTTTAAGGTAGAAGGGAACAATAGTAATAATAACAGAACAATATAATGTGTGAAATACATTTAAAGTCTTAACGTATAGGCTTATTTACTTTAGAGTTTTAGTTTCAAGCACTAGGAGTCGCTATCAGAATTTTAAAGTCTGCTGTCATGAGAGACGCAATCCTTGATTTAAGTATAAATCAATAATCGTTCCATTAGAGTACAGAAACATAATGTTCTTGTATCATTATCTAGATATTAGTATATGATCTACTTGTTGGATGGATCATCAGATTGTGTAATTTAAAGGGGTCGTATTTAGATGCGTAGTAGCAGCTGTTGCTTACCCTTTTGCTAAGTGTTTAACAGCTACCCGGCTTACTCGTGGCTGGCTGTTGGACCTGTAGATGCCTATTGTCTGGTTGAACTGAATGACACAATTAACGGACAGGAAACAGCGTTGTGAAAGTGATATCCAGATGAATCTTTGTGGACTTTAGCAATTCAGATTGCAGATTGTCTGGCCAATAAGACTGCCGCGTGATCTTTTATCTACTGTAGATCGCCTACCCAGTGGATTCAAAGTGATCCACAGGTCATCCAATGCAATGCAATAAAAACAAAACAACAAAAATCGCCTTTCAGGCTGAGGAACCCAGAATGGATACAATCCATCTCATATAAAAATTATTTTGACCGTATGTGAGATGTTCATAAGCTGAAAACAGTGATGGTGAGGGTCCATAAGGTGGTATGGAAAGAGATCCTAACTGTGCCACCGTAATAGCTCCCTTGTGGGATATTCAGCACCACTAGAGACAGTCCGTTGAGAGCCATACATAGACTGTAGAAAGTTAAAAATGGGTTGCAGTCAATGTAAAACATATCAAATGTATTTTGTTGGCATAACGAAAGCAAACAGTAAAATCAATGCCCGCAGTACTTTTTAAATTCCAAAAACAAAAGAGAATAAGACATGTTCCCTTCAGCTCTGATAACCACCACACACACACGAAAGACCTGCTCCTGTTCAGCTAAAGGCTGGCTGCCAAAGGGCTACAGAGCCAAATTGAGCTGTCAATACCACCAGCTGTCTGTCATGGACGTGCTCATTGTGGATGTGTGCGTTCGCATTTGTTGTGTCCACATCTTCATGGAACGTCACTATAACGACTTTGCCCTGTATGTGGCACGGCACAACCACTGAACACTTCATCACTTATAGATCCAGCAAGGCATACGAATGCATGGGCACACACACACACACACACACACGCACACACACACCATTTACTATGATGCAATAGCTCTTCTGATATGACCCTTTGATGCACAGCTGCATGAAGGCCATCAGTAATGTGTACAAGCTCGCACACACAGCACTCAGTGCAAGCGGGTCCTATTGACTGTGCAGGTCCTGGTCTCATCCACAGAGGACAGG